>NC_060192.1:34975551-35265279 GCF_021184085.1 Oncorhynchus gorbuscha | reverse complement strand
CGTGTCTCATCGCTACAACTCCCGTCGGGCTTGGGAGAGACGAAGGTTGAAAGTCATGCGTCCTCCGATACACAACCCACAGCGCGCATCCAACCCGGAAGCCAGCCGCACCAATGTGTTGGAGGGTACACCGTGCACCTGGCAACCTTGGTTAGCTATCAACTGCGCCCGGTCCGCCACAGGAGTCGCTGGGGCGCGATGAGACAAGGACATCCCTACCAACCAAGCCCTCCCTAACCCGGACAACGCTAGGCCAATTGATGCGTCGCCCCACGGACCTCCCGGTCGCAGCCAGTTACGACAGAGCCTGGGCGCGAAACCAGGGACTCTGATGGCACAGCTGGCGCTGCAGTATAGCGCCCTTAACCACTGCGCCACCCGGGAGGCCCCAGAAGCATTGTTAATGTTGTAAATGACTATTGTAGCTGGAAACAGCTGATTTTAATGGAATATCTACATAGGCGTAGAGGCCCATCAGTAACCATCACTCCTGTGTTCCAATGTCACGTTGTGTTAGCTAATCCAAGTTTATCATTTTAAAATGCTAATTGATCATTAGAAAACCCTTTTTTGCCATTATTTTAGCATAGCTGAAAACTGTTGTTCTGATTAAAGAAACAATAAAACTGGCCTTCTTTTGAGTATCTGGAGCATCAGCATTTGTGGGTTCAATTACAGGCTCAAAATGGCCAGAAACAAATAACTTTCTTTAAAAACCCGTCAGTGTATTCTTGTAAATGAAGGCTATTCCATGCGAGAGATTACAAAGAAACGCTGTGTACTACTCCCTTCACATTACAGCACAAACTGTCCCTAACCAAAATAGAAAGAGGAGTGGGAGGCCCCGGTGCCAACTGAGCAAGAGGACAAGTACATTAGAGTGCCACTAAAGTGGCCAAATAACTTCTTAAAATTAAGGGCATTAATCCGGGGGTTTAGAGCCTAACTGATGTGAGTTTCAAGTTTGGAGAATAATTTTCACCATAAAAATGCACCTTTTATAATTAAAGCATTACATGCATAATAGCATTTGCGGTCACTTTTCATAATGGTGGTTTCCTGCTAAAGGAACATTTGCGGTCACTTTTCATAATGGTGGTTTCCTGCTAAAGGAACATTTGCGGTCACTTTTGGTAATGGTGGTTTCCTGCTAAAGGAACATTTGCGGTCTCTTTTGATAATGGTGGTTTCCTGCTAAAGGAACATTTGCGGTCACTTTTGATAATGGTGGTTTCCTGCTAAAGGAACATTTGCGGTCTCTTTTGATAATGGTGGTTTCCTGCTAAAGGAACATTTGCGGTCACTTTTGATAATGGTGGTTTCCTGCTAAAGGAACATTTGCGGTCTCTTTTGATAATGGTGGTTTCCTGCTAAAGGAACATTTGCGCTTATGGCATGTGTCCTTTCCTGTGTTTTATAATATGAAGAAATAGCTTAATAGTTTGTCAACATTTTAAGCTAAACATTCTGATGTGTTGCGTTAGCCACATTAACTTCTCTAGGGTACGTGGGACGGTAGTTTCCCACCTCGTCAACAGCCAGTGAAACTGCAGGGCGCCAAATTCAAAACAACAGAAATCCCATAATTAAAATTCCTCAAACATTCATGTATTTTACACCATTTTAAAGATACATTTGGTGTAAATCCAGCCGCAGTGGCCGATTTCAAAAAGGCTTTACGACAAAAGCAAACCAAACGATTATGTTAGGTCAGAGCCAAGTCACAGGAAAACACAGCCATTTTTATGTTACACAATACATGTATGTTTGGTTCGGTAAAGTTCATATTTATATCCAAAAATCTGAGTTTACATTGGCGCGTTATGTTCAGAAGTTCCAAAAACATCCTGTGATATTGCAGAGTGCCACATCATTTTACAGAAATACTCATTATAAATGTCAATGAAAATACAATTGTTAGACATGGAAATATAGATACACTTCTCCTTAATGCAACCGCTGTGTCAGATTTCAAAAAAACTTTACGGAAAAAGCAAACCATGCAATAATCTGAGTATGGTGCTCAGGCGACAAATCAAGCCAAATTGATATCCGCCATGTTGGAGTCAACAGAAGTCAGAAATAGCATTATAAATATTCACTTACCTTTGATGATCTTCATCAGAATGCACTCCCAGGAATCCCCGTTCCACAATAAATGTTTGTTTTGTTCGATAATGTCGATAATGATTTCCCACTTCCTGGTTGGATTTCTTTCTCAGGTTTTTGCCTGCCATATGAGTTCTGTTATACTCACAGACATCATTCAAAGAGTTTTAGAAGTTTCAGAGTGTTTTCTATCCAAATCTACCAATTTATATGCATATTCTAGCTTTTATGGCTGAGTAGCAAGCAGTTTAATTTGGGCACGCTTTCACTATTGTTAAGTGACTTGCACTATTGTTAAGTGACTGTCCCACTGGATGTCATAAGGTGAATGCACCAATTTGTAAGTCGCTCTGGATAAGAGCGTCTGCTAAATGACTTAAATGTAATGTAAATGTAATCCAAAATTCCCAATGCTGCCCCCAAGAGATTTAAGTAAAAAAGTTTTTTTTTTATGCTCGTAGTTGTGTTAATTTGGGATCTATTGCACCCCACAACTGTCCCAGACTGTTTGGAATATTTATTTCTTGCACAGAATAGAATAGGTTGACTTTTGTACTATGGGGGACAGTAGATTGACATAGGCTAGTGCTTTTGCTGATCGTTAGGCCTACTCATCTTGTTGGCTGACGAAAAGTAAATGTGTACAGCTCTTCCAATATCTTCAAAATGCTCCTCGGAATTGGATAAGGACACACGCAGTTGCGCCCCCGATGTGTCTGTCTTCACTATGTAGCCTGTGAGAAAGACCTGATCACGTGATGCAGAGCCATGTGAGTGAGAGGCACTTTGGATTGTGCAGAACTCCTGGAGAAGGGCACAACGCAGCACTCCTGGAGAAGGGCACAACGCAGCACTCCGGGAGAAGGGCACAACGCAGCACTCCTGGAGAAGGGCACAACGCAGCACTCCGGGAGAAGGGCACAACGCAGCACTCCGGGAGAAGGGCACAACGCAGCACTCCGGGAGAAGGGCACAACGCAGCACTCCTGGAGAAGGGCACAACAGCACTCCGGGAGAAGGGCACACTCCGGGACGCAGCACTCCTGGAGAAGGGCACAAGAAGGGCAGCACTCCGGAGAAGGGCACAACGCAGCACTCCGGGAGAAGGGCACAACGCAGCACTCCGGGAGAAGGGCACAACGCAGCACTCCTGGAGAAGGGCACAACGCAGCACTCCGGGAGAAGGGCACAACGCAGCACTCCGGGAGAAGGGCACAACGCAGCACTCCGGGAGAAGGGCACACTCCGGGACGCAGCACTCCGGGAGAAGGGCACAACGCAGCACTCCGGGAGAAGGGCAGCACTCCGGGAGAAGGGCACAACGCAGCACTCCGGGAGAAGGGCACAACGCAGCACTCCGGGAGAAGGGCACAACGCAGCACTCCGGGAGAAGGGCACAACGCAGCACTCCGGGAGAAGGGCACAACGCAGCACTCCGGGAGAAGGGCACAACGCAGCACTCCGGGAGAAGGGCACAACGCAGCACTCCGGGAGAAGGGCACAACGCAGCACTCCGGGAGAAGGGCACAACGCAGCACTCCGGGAGAAGGGCACAACGCAGCACTCCGGGAGAAGGGCACAACGCAGCACTCCGGGAGAAGGGCACAACGCAGCACTCCGGGAGAAGGGCACAACGCAGCACTCCGGGAGAAGGGCACAACGCAGCACTCCGGGAGAAGGGCACAACGCAGCACTCCGGGAGAAGGGCACAACGCAGCACTCCGGGAGAAGGGCACAACGCAGCACTCCGGGAGAAGGGCACAACGCAGCACTCCGGGAGAAGGGCACAACGCAGCACTCCGGGAGAAGGGCACAACGCAGCACTCCGGGAGAAGGGCACAACGCAGCACTCCGGGAGAAGGGCACAACGCAGCACTCCGGGAGAAGGGCACAACGCAGCACTCCGGGAGAAGGGCACAACGCAGCACTCCGGGAGAAGGGCACAACGCAGCACTCCGGGAGAAGGGCACAACGCAGCACTCCGGGAGAAGGGCACAACGCAGCACTCCGGGAGAAGGGCACAACGCAGCACTCCGGGAGAAGGGCACAACGCAGCACTCCGGGAGAAGGGCACAACGCAGCACTCCGGGAGAAGGGCACAACGCAGCACTCCGGGAGAAGGGCACAACGCAGCACTCCGGGAGAAGGGCACAACGCAGCACTCCGGGAGAAGGGCACAACGCAGCACTCCGGGAGAAGGGCACAACGCAGCACTCCGGGAGAAGGGCACAACGCAGCACTCCGGGAGAAGGGCACAACGCAGCACTCCGGGAGAAGGGCACAACGCAGCACTCCGGGAGAAGGGAACAACGCAGCACTCCGGGAGAAGGGCACAACGCAGCACTCCGGGAGAAGGGCACAACGCAGCACTCCGGGAGAAGGGCACAACGCAGCACTCCGTGACGCAAAATCCATGCATTTATTTTACAGACAGATGCATTACAGACACAAAGGCATGAGCCTTTCAAGCGATTTTGTCCAAATCAGCATTAGAGTCGCATCATGCAGCCTTAGAATGTATTGAAAATCTAAACATATAACCCAATATTTATCACAACTATAGTTACATAAATAACTGTAAATTAAGCATATAGAAGTACTAGTTTCTTTGTTACCCGCGCAACACAGAATAGCTGCTATATTACATGGATTTATTAGACTTTTTAAAATGTAGATGGTCTGCATTAAGGTCTGAAGATCTGCATTAATTGATTGTAGGCTATGTGTGGAAGCCAGGAGATGCTAAATGTGTTTGTGAATTAACGGTCAATTACCGTGAGACCAACAGTTATTTGCGTGACAATCACCAGCTGACTAAATTTCGTGACCGCCATAGCCCTAGACAGGAAACAGCCATGACAAAGACAGGACATACAGGTGTGTGTGTGTGTGTGTGTGTGTGTGTGTGTGTGTGTGTGTGTGTGTGTGTGTGTGTGTGTGTGTGTGTGTGTGTGTGTGTGTGTGTGTGTGTGTGTGTGTGTGTGTGTGTGTGTGTGTGTGTGTGTGTGTGTGTGTGTGTGTGTGTGTGGTCAGCTGAACTGAGTGATCTGTTTCTGTCTGTAACTGAGTTAGGGATCAGTGAGATCCAAAGGAGGAAATGACATAAAGACAACTTGCCTTCTGCTCCCTGATTCTGTCATAAGTTCGAACATTCCTTTTGGCCCTCCTCTGCTGAACTACTTCCTAGAGAATCTTGAGGATTCCCTGTTTAATGACATCACAGTCTAATCCATCTTGATCTCATTTTGTTTTCCTGGTTTGAATGTCCTGTCTCTATGAACACAATGTGTTGATGGTGATCACTGGTCGGAGCGAGCCAAGTGAGGCAGTGGATGAGAAACAGGAAAATCCCACTAAATAGGGCCAGAGAAAAGTCTCACTATGCTTGTGTGTTTGTGTATGAGATTGGTATCCTTATCTCTCTGTGTGTGTGTGTGTGTGTGTGTGTGTGTGTGTGTGTGTGTGTGTGTGTGTGTGTGTGTGTGTGTGTGTGTGTGTGTGTGTGTGTGTGTGTGTGTGTGTGTGTGTGTGTGTGTGTGTGTGTGTGTGTGTGTGTGTGTGTGTGTGTGTGTGTGTGTGTGTGTGTGTGTGTGTGTGTGTGTGTGTGTGTGTGTCCTGGCACTGAGCCAATCAAATTATACTTATGGGAACCAAAACAGGAAGTGAGGCGCCAAAGTCACTAGGACACAGAGGGCAGGACTGACACACACACACATCCCTGCTAGAGCTAGGAAAGTTGGAATGATTACTGTAACAGATCACGGCACTGATGACAACCCCACCCACCCCGACAAAACACACACAAATATGTTTACATACCCTCATGTTTTTATAATCACTACTCTTACGTAGCCAGAGGTCATATCATAGGAAACACAGAGGAACCTATAGAAGTTTGACACGTGACGCTACATGGACAGACACCATCAATAGGTTGAACACTGACTGGGGTTAATTACAGACATCTCTATGAAGTCATAATAACGCAATCTTCTGTCTGACTGAGTCAGTGTTGTGCTGGTCATCGCAGGTTTCCTGACAAAATGGCACCCTTTTCCCTATATAGTGTACTACGTTTGATGTTGGGCCTGTAGGCAATAGGGTTAGAAGTAGTGCACTATGTAGGGAATAGAGTTAGAAGTAGTGCACTATGTAGGGAATAGGGTTAGAAGTAGTGCACTATGTAGGCAATAGGGTTAGAAGTAGTGCACTATGTAGGGAATAGAGTTAGAAGTAGTGCACTATGTAGGGAATAGGGTTAGAAGTAGTGCACTATGTAGGCAATAGGGTTAGAAGTAGTGCACTATGTAGGCAATAGGGTTAGAAGTAGTGCACTATGTAGGGAATAGGGTTAGAAGTAGTGCACTATGTAGGGAATAGGGTTAGAAGTAGTGCAATAGGGTTAGAAGTAGTGCACTATGTAGGGAATAGGGTTAGAAGTAGTGCAATAGGGTTAGAAGTAGTGCACTATGTAGGGAATAGGGTTAGAAGTAGTGCAATAGGGTTAGAAGTAGTGCAATAGGGTTAGAAGTAGTGCACTATGTAGGGAATAGGGTTAGAAGTAGTGCAATAGGGTTAGAAGTAGTGCACTATGTAGGGAATAGGGTTAGAAGTAGTGCACTATGTAGGCAATAGGGTTAGAAGTAGTGCACTATGTATGCAATAGGGTTAGAAGTAGTGCACTATGTAGGCAGTAGGGTTAGAAGTAGTGCACTATGTAGGCAATAGGGTTTAGAAGTAGTGCACTATGTAGGGAATAGGGTTAGAAGTAATGCACTATGTAGGGAATAGGGTTAGAAGTAGTGCAATAGGGTTAGAAGTAGTGCACTATGTAGGGAATAGGGTTAGAAGTAGTGCAATAGGGTTAAAAGTAGTGCAATAGGGTTAGAAGTAGTGCAATAGGGTTAGAAGTAGTGCACTATGTAGGGAATAGGGTTAGAAGTAGTGCAATAGGGTTAGAAGTAGTGCACTATGTAGGGAATAGGGTTAGAAGTAGTGCACTATGTAGGCAATAGGGTTAGAAGTAGTGCACTATGTAGGGAATAGGGTTAGAAGTAGTGCACTATGTAGGGAATAGGGTTAGAAGTAGTGCACTATGTAGGGAATAGGGTTAGAAGTATTGCACTATGTAGGCAATAGGGTTAGAAGTAGTGCACTATGTAGGCAATAGGGTTAGAAGTAGTGCACTATGTAGGCAATAGGGTTAGAAGTAGTGCACTATGTAGAGAATAGGGTTAGAAGTAGTGCACTATGTAGGGAATAGGGTTAGAAGTAGTGCACTATGTAGGCAATAGGGTTAGAAGTAGTGCACTATGTAGGGAATAGGGTTAGAAGTAGTGCACTATGTAGGGAATAGGGTTAGAAGTAGTGCACTATGTAGGAAATAGGGTTAGAAGTAGTGCACTATGTAGGCAATAGGGTTAGAAGTAGTGCACTATGTAGGGAATAGGGTTAGAAGTAGTGCACTATGTAGGGAATAGGGTTAGAAGTAGTGCACTATGTAGGGAATAGGGTTAGAAGTAGTGCACTATGTAGGGAATAGGGTTAGAAGTAGTGCAATAGGGTTAGAAGTAGTGCAATAGGGTTAGAAGTAGTGCAATAGGGTTAGAAGTAGTGCAATAGGGTTAGAAGTAGTGCAATAGGGTTAGAAGTAGTGCACTATGTAGGGAATAGGGTGCCCATTTGGGATGTAACATCAGAATGTTATTTTTGTTGCTGTTACAGGTTCTGTGGAAGCTTAACAGATCAATCCCATAATGCCACAGTGTTTTCTCACTGGGCACAGACGTCAGTTCAACGTCTAGTTTTGATTTACACTTGGTTGAGTTGTCACCTAGCGTGAATACATTGTTAAAACACCCCCCCCCCAAAACAAAAAAATCACTGTCATTTGGATTTAGGTTCAAATTTGGGTGGGAAGAACATATAAAAAGGACATGTCCTTAAGATGATGACTTTTTGCAAATCCAATTAGTTTTCCATGTCGATCACATTGATCATCACATTGATTCTTTGGGTTGGAGTCCCGTGGAAACAAGGTTCATTTAAACCAGCTGTTTTCTCAGTGGGTTAGCACTGTGGCGAGGTGCTGCTCACCCCACACGACACAACTGACCAACAACAATCCTGTATTAATTATAGATGTATCATGCGTGTTGTTTATCGAGTGGCTCAGATCTGCTGGTTTAAACGGCTCGGTAGGATTCCCTCACGGCATTTCAGACGCTGTTCAACAACGTCAATAAAACCGCCAGACAGCTGTTGGGCTAAACTCCATGGCTGTGTCTGTATTGGCTCTCTTTTCACCCATACAGTGCTCTATGTTTGATCAGGGCCTATAGGGCTGTGGTTAAGTAGTGCGTCATTTGGGGACATCACTACAGAGCGTAGAGCTAAAGACAGCCTGCCCACAGGGCACAAACGGGTTGTACCGAAGTTGTTTCAACGTAATTTGTTAACGTATTGTGAGGTGGAGTCTACGTAAGAAAATACATTGGATTTGAAAAAAGTAATCAACTGATGTTTTGATGGTGAAATTTCAACCACAAGATTATGTCATCTTTGTAACACATATTCAACATTAACAAACCTTGTATATATGTTGAATTTGTACCTTTGAAAAAAACTTTGATTCTTCAACGTTATATCCACATTCAGAAAAAAACAATAGGCTGGGCAGCACCTCCTACTGGAGAGTTGATCTATCTACAGCACCTCCTACTGGAGAGTTGATGTATCTACAGCACCTCCTACTGGAGAGTTGATCTATCTACAGCACCTCCTACTGGAGAGTTGATCTATCTACAGCACCTCCTACTGGAGAGTTGATCTATCTACAGCACCTCCTACTGGAGAGTTGATCTATCTACAGCTACCCCTTCGGTCTCCCATCCAGGGTTTAACCAAGCCCAGGTTAGCTTTGATATTCGTCACTGACTACTACCAATGTGCTGTCGTGAGAATGAGCATTGAAAGATCTCTTTAATAACTAAACATATGCCCTGATGCTATGGAAGTCATTCCAAAGGGAAGGTTTAACAGAGCAAATAAAACGGAACCATACTTTCACTCATATATCATCAACAAGACTATTTAGGACTATATAGTATCTGCAGTCATCAACAGCTATTGTTTCAATTCAGCACAGGATGCATGGGGTGGCAGGGTAGCCTGGAAGGTTGCAAGTTCAAACTCCCGAGCTGACAAGGTACAAATCTGCCGTTCTGCCCCTGAACAGGCAGTTAACCCACTGTTCCTAGGCTGTCATTGTAAATAAGAATTTGTTCTTAACTGACTTGCCTAGTTAAATAAAGATACAATTTTTAAAAAATCTAAAAACAGACAATACTTCAAGCTTTGGTTGATTTTTAACAGAATCTACAAGTGAATCATTAATGTGTTAGATTTACATGTCCGTCTCAACCAAAAATCTAAGTTAAAGAATAGAATAAGGACTACAACTAATCAAACTTTAAATACACTTTTAGATAAAGTATTTGATTTAAGATGGAGACGTGAATCCAGCATACACATTATTCATTTGCAGACATGATTAAATTAAAGCCAGACTAAGTGGTTAGAGCGTTGGACTAGTAACCGAAAGGTTGCAAGATCAAATCCCCGAGCTGACAAGGTACAAATCTGTCCTTCTGCCCCTGAACAGGCAGTTAACCCACTGTTCCTAGGCCGTCATTGAAAATAAGAATTTGTTCTTAACTGACTTGCCTAGTTAAATAAATAAACAACATCCATGGCCACATGTTGAGGTTAACATACTGTAGCATATGAATATATGCCTTCTTATGTAATCATAGAAAGCTGCATTTTCAAGATAGCGTACAAAAGTCGCAGATTGGTGGAGATCTTCACTATTACTGTAATAATCTGTGCAGAATCTCCAGCGTTGACAGCTCAGTTGATCTCTTGGGTTCGATCCCGGGAATGTACTTTGGCACCATGTACTTCGATCCCCCGGGACCACCCATAATGTATGCACACATGACTGTTTAAATGTAATCTCAACTGCAATCTAGTTATTTTGGTTATGCTGTAAAATAAAGCAGAGTGAGAGCATATTTTATTGTCGTATAAATACAAAATATTTCACATTGTTTTTCCCATTTGAGCTTTGTTGCACTTTGTAAAATTGAAAGGACAGAAAAGGGTTGAAAGGATTGAAAGGACAGATGACAACTATGCCAAAAATCAGGCGTTGTTTTTTCCCATTGGAATTTGGTTGTGCTTTCATGTGGTTGAAAGCATAGTGATAACACATTGGGAATTACAACGTCTCTACCAAATATCACCCACATTTTGAAATGATGTGGGTGTGTCCAGTGGGTGGTTTCATTAACTGCTGGGTGAGCTGGCATGAGATCACTTAGTTCTTTAACCTCTCCTCGGGGACCCCCAACGATTCCATGCATTTCATCTAGTCCATAGGTATCACCATCGATTTTTTTTGCAATTGTCAACTAATCATCTAGCTAGCACTTGATTAGCTGAGCTAGTTCAGGGCTACAACAATATTGTGAAACGTTTGAGGAGAAGTTTGAAAACACCTGCTATAACCAATATCTCTGTCCATGCTGTAAATGTGTGGTGAATGCCGGGGGTAGCATAACCAGGACTTACACAGGACTTACACTAAGAGGCTCAAATATTTTGATGAAGTTACTCGGTGTCATACGAAGGACTCTTTGAGTACCCACAGGAGGGGACTCAACAAATACAGCTCTATGACTGGGCTAAGCTCTGGATTCAACAGTAGAGCCCTATGGATCCATAATGAATAGCTACAGCTAGTGGTCACTGTCCACCTGACAACCACAACCCACCTGATATCTACCTAGCAAATACCTCTCCTACCCACAAATTGCAGGCTTTCGGTGTGTGTGTGCATGTGAGCACACCTAAGTTTCACACTCTCAACCAATTTATAAATGCCCTGTCATCATGATATGAGAGAGGGAAGGAGGGAAAGAGAGAGCGAAAGAGAGAAAGAGGGAGAAATGAAGTGTGTGTGTGTGTGTGAGAGAGAGAGAGAGAGAGAGAGAGAGAGAGAGAGAGAGAGAGAGAGAGAGAGAGAGAGAGAGAGAGAAGGACAGGGAGGGAGTGTGAGAAAAGGAGAGAGAGAGAGAGAGAGAGAGAGAGAGAGAGAGAGAGAGAGAGAGAGAGAGAGAGAGAGAGAGAGAGAGAGAGAGAGAGAGAGAGAAGGACAGGGAGGGAGTCCTAGAGAGAGAAAAGGAGAGGGAGAGGGAGTGAGAGAAGAGGTGAACACTAACTCAGGTTCATAGGCTGGGTTTATGGTCTGTTATAATAACACAGCTGACTGTATGGCTGGTCTGACTGTAAAGATTTACTGTACTTAGTGAGGCAGTGGTCAGCGTTAGCTACGGCTGCACAATAACAATGGAAACACTACTGACGTCATGCATAGAAGGTGATGATACCTGTCTAAAAGTCTCTTCACACTTACTAGACTTTTGGTAACCATGGGCTACACATATTACTCACGTAAACTGGTGTACTTGTTACATCTCGACCCAGCCTGGTCTCATAGATTGGACGTAACATAGTAAACGTAAATCTGGGAAACTCAAATTTAGTATGATATGTTACATTTGGTATGGTTACGTAAGACAAACGGTTACTTGAAGCAAAAACAAATGTTAGCTAACCCAAAAACACATGTTAGCTAACCCTAACCCTAACTTTAACCATTACAGATAGCCCTTCCACTAACCTTAAACCTATCTCCTAACCTTAACCCCTAGCCTAGCTAACATCAAGCCAGATAGCTAACATTAGTGTTAATCACCTAGCCACCTAGCTAACATTAGCCACAAATAATTTGGAATTCATAAAAAATCATGCAAAGAAAACAAGAGCTGCCTCCACTATTCCAAGCACCATTTCAACTTCAACATTTCAACATAATCTAATCACCTATCCTTAGTCTAATACAGTGACAACTAAACTTACGATTTATTCCAATCGACGTAAGTTACATTTGAAAGGTTCTGTCGATAGTTCTGGTGTGTGTGTGTGTGTGTGTGTGTGTGTGTGTGTGTGTGTGTGTGTGTGTGTGTGTGTGTGTGTGTGTGTGTGTGTGTGTGTGTGTGTGTGTGTGTGTGTGTGTGTGTGTGTGTGTGTGTGTGTGTGTGTGTGTGTGTGTGTGTGTGCGTGTGTGTGAGCGTGTGTGCGTGTGTGTGTGTGTGAGAGTGAGTGCAAGTAGAAAAAAACATGTTGATTCACCCTCCTCTCTTTCATATTGACGAAACGGTCTATGACTCCGTCATACCGTGTGCTTTTAGTTTTTGTTGTCATAGGCTACCTGGCTAAAATGCTTTGCTCTCTAGTCTAACTTCCTTTCCGACGATGAGCCAGCTAGTTAACATTAGCCTACTACATCTAGCTTCATACTGAACTTCCACCCCTCTCAGGCTAGACGCACAATGTATGAATTTATGGTTGGATCAGAATCGCCATTACAATCATTAATCAGTACGGAGAATTAAGTAAAACCACAAGTCCAAATGCTGATTGGCTATTGTTTTATTATTTATTTATTTTTAATCAAAGGAGACCAAATGCTCGTTGGCTTCCCTTGCATTCAATGCTATGGGTGGCAAAAAATGTCATACTTCTTTTGACCAGACAGCATCAGATAGATGGGCTACACATACAGAGACAGAGGGGCGCTGTTTCACTCTCTTGGATGCTTTCTCTGGTGAGATACAGTACATTCAGCCTCTTGGATCAAATCAAATCAAATCAAATCAAATTTTATTTGTCACATACACATGGTTAGCAGATGTTAAATGCGAGTATAGCGAAATGCTTGTGCTTCTAGTTCCGACAATGCAGTGATAACCAACAAGTAATCTAACTAACGATGCTTTCTCTGGTGAGATACAGCACATTCAGCCTCTTGCGAATTGAAGGAAAATTATGAAACGTAGGGTTGCATCGTTAAACCTTTGTATCTGTAATTAAAAAGATACTCATACCGTATGCAATCACTATTGTGTTGATCGATTAATTCTAGTCAATCATTTGAGATTAAAAAGGCCGAGGTAGCCTAGTCACCTGTTGTTTGAATATAAACCACATTTGATCACATTCACGTTTTCTCAGAACACAAATAAATGGGCCAGTTTTAGGCTATAAATGCATAGCTTAGGCTATAGAAACATGACGTTACGTTTCCCCTGGCCCAGATGGGATCAGAGCGCATAGACTTCTCTAGGCTACCTGCAGCTGTGGTTGTAATCAGTAGACTTCTCTAGGCTACCTGCAGCTGTGGGTGTAATCAGTAGACTTCTCTAGGCTACCTGCAGCTGTGGTTATAATCAGTAGACTTCTCTCGGCTACCTGCAGCTGTGGTTGTAATCAGTAGGCTACAGTTGATCAGACTGAAGCGCAAACTAATTGCGTGCGTTGACAAATCATGAGGCATTTTTTTTTGCCAGCCACAACGAAATGTAAGGCAAGTATGGAATGTGAATTGATAAGTTTGTCTTTCGCCACCCCGCTCCTCAGACTGTACTTCATATCTCCTAGTGGAATAGCAGAAACACCTGAGAGGTTGTGTGTGTGTGTGTGCGTGTGTGTGCGTGTGTGTGTGCGTGTGTGTGTGTGTGTGTGTGTGTGTGCGTGCGTGTGCGTGTGTGTGTGTGTGTGTGTGTGTGTGTGTGTGTGTGTGTGTGTGTGTGTGTGTGTGTGTGTGTGTGTGTGTGTGTGTGTGTGTGTGTGTGTGCGTGTGTGCGTGTGTGTGTGTGTTCAGTACACCTCTCTCTTATCAGGACTGATCAGAACAACAACAAGAGAGAGGAACTAGAGTCCCACCCTCTTCAACATATACTGTATATCAACCGTCTGAGGCACCCGGCCTCACCCTTTCTAGAATCTGAAGTCAAATGTCTGTTGACGATCTGGTGCTTCTGTCCCCAACCAAGGAGGGCCTACAGCAGCACCGAGGTCAGGGATCGTCAACTACATTCAGCCACGGGACGATTTTATTCTTGAGAGGACGGTTGGGGGGACGGAACATAAATATACAAAACAAAAATATAAACACAACAGGCAACAATTTAAAAGATGTTACACTTCATAGAAGGAAATCAGTCAATCGAATTAAATTCATTAGGACCTAATCTACGGATTGCACATGAACCGGGGCGCAGCCATTGGTTGGCCTAGAAGGGCACAGGCCCACCAACTTGGGAGCCAGGTGCACCCACTGGGGAGCCAGGCCCAGCCAATCAGAATGAGTTTTTCCCCACAAAAGGGCTCCTCAGCACTCCCCCTCCTCAGACAATCCCACAAGTGAAGAAGCTGGGTGTGGAAGTCCTGGGAGTTGACTGCGGTTGTGTGGCCGGTTGGATCTACTGCCAAATTGTTTAAAATGAATTAACATTCAATTCTCTGGGAACAGCTCTGTTCGACATTCCTTCAGTCAACATGCCAATTGCACACTCCCTCAAATCTTGAGACATCTTTGGCATTGTGCTGTGTGACAAAACTGCACATTTTAGAGTGGCTTTTTATTGTCCCCCAGCACAAGGTGCACCAGTGTAATGATCATGCAGTTTAATCAGATTGTTGATATGCCACACTGTCAGGTGGATGGATTATCTAACTTTTTGGGGAGAAATAAGCTTTTTGTGCGTATGGAACATTTCTGGAATCTTTCATTTCAGCTCATGAAAAATGGGACCAACATTTGGTCCCATTGTGTTTATATTTTTGTTCACTGTATACAGAAGGGAAATTACCATTGAACTGACCCCAAGATCCCAGATTCTACCTTTATGGGTTCACAAATCCCAGATTGTACCTTTATGGCTGGTATCAGGTTTAGCATCTATCTAGCTAGCAAGAACAAGCTAATAATGTGGGAAGATCTAATAACAGGTCTGAGATCTGCTTATAAATACACTCAACCATGATCAGAGCCACTTTTTTAAATGTTGAACTGCAATTAATGTGCTGGTGCTGCTAGCTAGCTAAGGTAGTTCATTTTTGCTGTAATGCTTTTCAGTGCTGTGGTAAACAAGTTTGCGACCAAGCTGATCAAACAAAATATTTGGAGAAACGATCAAATTATTACACTACAACTGTGTCCTAAATTCAGCTATGATCAGCTATGATCAGCTACGATCAGCTACGATCAGCTATGATCAGCTATGATCAGCATTTGTGATAAACTGTAAATTACAGTGCGTTCAGATCTCCCTTATCCACATTTTGTTACGTTACAGCCTTGTTCTAAAATGTATTCAATTACTTTTTTTCTTCATCAATCTACACACAATAACCCACAATGACAAAGTGAAAACAAGTTTTTATAAATGTTTGCAAATTTATTAAAATAAAAAACAGAAATACCTTATTTACATAAGTATTCAGACCCTTTGCTATGAGACTCAAAATTTTGCTCAGGTGCATCCTGATAACATTGATCATCCTTGAACTGTTTCTACAACTTGATTGGAGTCCACCTGTGGTACATTCAACTGATTGGACATGATTTGGAATGGCTGTCTATATAAGGTCCTACAGTTGACAGTGCATGTCAGAGCAAAAACCAAGTCATGAGGTCGATGGAATTGACCGTAGAGCTCCGAGACAAGATTGTGTCGAGACACAGATCTGGGGAAGGGTACCAAAATATTTCTGCAGTATTGAAGGTCCCCAAGAACACAGTGGCCTCCATTATTCTTAAATGGAAGAAGTTTGGAACAACCAAGACTCTTCCTAGAGCTGGCTGCACGGACAAACTGAGCAATCGGGGGAGAAGAGAGGAGACCAAGAACCTGATGGTCACTCTGACAGAGATCCAGAGTTCCTCTGTGGAGATGGGAGAATCTTCCAGAAGGACAACCATCTCTGCAGCACTCCACCAATCAGTCCTTTGTGATATAGTGGTGATGAAACCAAGATTGAACTCTTTGGCCTGAATGCCAAGCATCAAGTCTGGAGGAAACCTGGCACCATCCCTACGGTGAAGCATGCTGGTGGCAGCATCATGATGTGGGGATGTTTTCAGTGACAGGGACTGCTAGACTAGTCAGGATTGAGGGAAAGATGAACAGAGCAAAGTACAAAGATATTCTTGATGAAAACCTGCTCCAGAGCACCCAGGACCTCAGACTGGGAGAATAAATTGAGAAACTCCCCAAATACATGTGTGAAAAAATGGTTGCATCATACCCAAGAAGACTCGAGGCTGTAATCGCTGCCAAAGGTGCTTCAATAAAGTACTGAGTAAAGGGTCTGAATACTTATGTAAATGTGATATTTCAGAATGACCATACTAGAGACATATTTCCCTCAGATTACACAAATACACAAACTCAATTTTGATAAACTCCCGTATCTATTGAGTGAAATACCACAGTGTGCCATCACAGCATCAACGTTTGAAGGGTAACACACACATGCACACACAAAGCTGTTGACGAGGAGAGGCTGAGAAGGACATCTAAATGGTTAGACTTGACAATGTTTTTTTTAGAGAAGAAAAGACCAACAGAACAGCAAAGTTCAGAAAGAACACACACCAGGGGCAGACTGGGACCCAAAATATAAATCAGCATTTCTAACACACCGGCCCCCACATCGGCCCATTGTTTAACAGATAACGATCATTTTGCCTAAAACCCAAGTTAGACAGGCCCGCTGGGCTAAAAATGGAACAGCCCATCTGACAGTTGCCTGAAATGCCAGTTGGCCAGTCCTCCCCTGACACACACTATAAATCCTTATAGCTCAGAGAATAAGATCCTGTTAAAATGAGTTCTCACCTCCACATACTGTACACACGCACACACACACATACACACACTAGTATCTGTCCATCAGTGTACCTCTCTGTGTATCTTCCAGTAAATCACTGTGTATATTTATTGTCCTGAAAGACAGTTGTGCAGATTATAAAAACCCCTCCACCTAATCCCCAGAGAAAAATAGTTCCGCAGTAGATAAGCCCATGCTTTGTTCTCCTCCTGATTTAAATCTAAATCAGGGCTTACGACATGGATAGTCCCAAATAGTAACATTTTCCCTACTTAGTGCACTACTTTTAACCAGGACCCATTGCAGTCTGGTCAAAAGTAGTGGGCTATATTTTTACCTTTATTTAACTAGGCAAGTCAGTTAAGAACAAATTCTTATTTTCAATGACGGCCTACGAACAGTGGGTTAACTGCCTGTTCAGGGGCAGAACGACAGATTTGTACCTTGTCAGCTCGGGGGTTTGAACTTGCAACCTTCCGGTTACTAGTCCAACGCTCTAACCACTAGGCTACCCTGCTGCCCCATATAGGAAATAGGGTGGCATTTGGGCCAGGGAGGAAGTGATGAAATTGATTAGAGCTACTCTCAGTGACAGCTACTCCCAGTAACAGCTACTCTCAGTGACAGCTACTCTCAGTGACATATACTCTCAGTAACAGCTACTCTCAGTAACAGCTACTCTCAGTGACAGCTACTCCCATTAAGAGCTACTCTCAGTGACAGCTACTCTCATTAACAGCTACTCTCAGTGACAGCTACTCCCAGTAATAGCTACTCTCAGTGACAGCTACTCCCATTAAGAGCTACTCCCATTAAGAGCTACTCTCAGTGACAGCTACTCTCAGTGACAGCTGCTCCCAGTGACAGCTACCCTATTTGACAGCTACCCTATTTGACACCTACTATCAGTGACAGCAACTCTTATGTGTGTGTGTGTGTGTGTGTTTGTGGTTGTGTGTGTGGTTGTGTGTGTGTGTGTGCATGTCTGTGCCAGTTTGTGTTGCTTAACAGTCAATGACAGCTACTCTCAGTGACAGCAACTCTCTGTGACAGCTACTCTCTGTGTCAGCAACTCTCTGTGACAGCAACTCTCTGTGACAGCTACTCTCTGTGACAGCTACTCTCTGTGACAGCAACTCTCTGTGACAGCAACTCTCTGTGACAGCTACTCTCAGTGACAGCTACTCTCAGTGACATATACTCTCAGTAACAGCTACTCTCAGTAACAGCTACTCTCAGTGACAGCTACTCCCAGTAATAGCTACTCTCAGTGACAGCTACTCCCATTAAGAGCTACTCCCATTAAGAGCTACTCTCAGTGACAGCTACTCTCAGTGACAGCTGCCCTATTTGACACCTACTATCAGTGACAGCTACTATCAGTGACAGCAACTCTTATGTGTGTGTGTGTGTGCGTGTGTTTGTGGTTGTGTGTGTGGTTGTGTGTGTGTGTGTGCATGTCTGTGCCAGTTTGTGTTGCTTAACAGTCAATGACAGCTACTCTCAGTGACAGCAACTCTCTGTGACAGCTACTCTCTGTGACAGCAACTCTCTGTGACAGCAACTCTCTGTGACAGCTACTCTCTGTGACAGCAACTCTCTGTGACAGCTACTCTCTGTGACAGCAACTCTCAGTGACAGCTACTCTCTGTGACAGCAACTCTCTGTGACAGCAACTCTCTGTGACATCTACTCTCTGTGACAGCAACTCTCTGTGACAGCTACTCTCTGTGACAGCAACTCTCTGTGACAGCAACTCTCTGTGACAGCTACTCTCTGTGACAGCAACTCTCTGTGACAGCTACTCTCTGTGACAGCAACTCTCAGTGACAGCTACTCTCTGTGACAGCAACTCTCTGTGACAGCTACTCTCTGTGACAGCAACTCTCAGTGACAGCTACTCTCTGTGACAGCTACTCTATGTGACAGCTACTCTCTGTGACAGCTACTCTATGTGACAGCTACTCTCTGTGACAGCACAAGTTATCGAAAACCAACCTGTCAAAAAAAATGCATTCTGTGACAAAACCCGTTTCATTTGAAGTTAATCTCCAATAAGATTTATTGTCAAGTCACGGTTGAGGGTTGAATGGGTCCAAGCGTCATACTGACGGTACCTACAGTGTGTGTGTGTGTGTGTGTGTGTGTGTGTGTGTGTGTGTGTGTGTGTGTGTTGTTTGTTGAGGATTGTTTTGGTGGCTTATACCTTTGTACTCCACAGCTTTAGGCTCAAAGTCCTCTGGAGAGACTGAGAACAGCAGCTGACACTGAAAACATTACTAATCAGCAGCACTCATGAGGTGGGTGTGTGTTAGTGTGTGTGGGTGTGTATGAGCCTGTATGAGTGTGTGTGGGTGTGTGTGGGTCTGTATGAATGTGTGTGTGTGTGTGTGTGTGTGTGTGTGTGTGTGTGTGTGTGTGTGTGTGTGTGTGTGTGTGTGTGTGTGTGTGTGTGTGTGTGTGTGTGTGTGTGTGTGTGTGTGTGTGAGTCTGTATGAACGTGTGTGTGTGTGTTGGTGAATGTGTGAGTGTGTGTGAGTCTGTATGAACGTGTGTGTGTGTGTGTGTGTGTGAGTCTGTATGAAAGTCTGTGTGTGTGTGTGTTTGTGAATGTGTGTGTGTGGGGGTTTGCGTGTGAGTCTGTATGAATGAATGTGTGTGCGTGCGTGTGTGTGTGTGTGTTTGTGTATGCGTGTGTGTGTGTGTGAGTGTATGAAGATATGTGTGTGTGTGTGTGTGTGTGCGTGTGTGTGTGTGTGTTTGTGTGTGAGTGTGTAAGTGTATGAACATATGTGTGTGTGTGTGTGTGGTCCAGCTACAGTCATTTGCTTCATTGTCCCGATGCAGACACTGCTTGTTGTTTCAGCTTATACTCCACCAGGGACATTACTAAGTGGATAAGGGGATTACAATGCTACAATGTCTTTGAAGGAGTGGAGTGAGTGTGTGTATATATATATGTGTAGTGGGTGTCTGTGTGTGTGTTTATGTGTGTGTTCCACCCACACACACACACACACACACACACACAAACTCTTTTGGTAAGGGAAAATGAATTGTTCCTGGGGAGGTACCTGATCAGACAGACAACGCAGATAAGGAAGTGACGTAGGCATTGACGTACAGGTAACTGCCAAAATAAAGGAAACACCAACATCTTAACAGGGCGTTGGGCGTTGGGCCACCACGAGACACCGCAAAAACTTCAATGCGCCTTGGCAGAGATTGTAAGGTCTGGAACTCTATTGAAGGGATGCGACACCAATCAAATTCGATTCAAAAGTCAAACGGGCGCAAGATCAAACATCATGAGCAAACACTTGAGCTATACATACGACTCTGAAAAGAGTTTGCAACTTTGAGCAGTAAATTCATGTGAGAGCAGAGATTTCTTTCCCTAAAGAAGGTTTACTACATGTCAAAATGTGTTGATCGAATTTCGGTCATGTTTTTAAAAGATTTCCTTTATTATAGTCCCCAGCTACAATAAATGCGGCCTCAGGACACGTGTTTTCCAGTTTGCACATAGATCCTTGAGAGTCATTGCGGCGTCGGCTCGTTGCGGTGTCGGCTCGTTGCGACGTTGGCTACGTTGTGGTGTCGGCCCGTTGAGATTTTTTGTTGAAATATCACATTTACGTAAGTATTCATACCTGGGGAGTGTTGGTGCACAGCTATTTTCAGGTCTCTCCAGAGATGTTTGAACAGGTTCAAGTCCTGCCTTTGGCTGGACCACTCAATGACATTTAGAGACTTAGGTCGTTGTCCTATTGGAAGGTGAGGTCCTGAGTGCTCTGGAGCCGGTTTTCATCAATGATCTCTCTGTACTTTGCTCTGTTCATCTTTCCCTAGATCCTGACTAGTCTCCCTGCCACTGAAAAATATCCCCACCACATGATGCTGCCACCACCATGCTTCACCGTAGGGATGGTGCAAGGTTTCCTCCAGACGTGACTCTTGGCATTCAGGCCAAAGAGTTCAATCTTGGTTTCATCAGACCAGAGAATCTCGTTTCTCATGGTCTGATAGTCTTTAGGTGCCTTTTGGCAAACTCCAAGCAGGCTGTCTTGTGCATTTTACTGAGGAGTGGCTTCCGTCTGGCCACTCTACCATAAAGGCCGGATTGGTGGAGTGCTGCAGAGAGGGTTGTCCTTCTGGAAGGTTCTCCCATCTCCACAGAGGAACTCTGGAGCTCTGTCAGAGTGACCATCAGGTTCTTGGTCACCTCCCTGACCAAGGCCCTTCTCCCCTGATTGCTCAGTTTGACCGGGCAGCCAGCTCTAGGAAGAGTCTTGGTGGTTCCAAACTTATTCCATTTAAGAATGATGGAGGCCACTGTGTTCTTGGGGACCTTCAATGCTGCAGACAGTTTTTTGGCACCCTTCTCCAGATCCGTGCCCCGGCACAATCCTGTCTCTGAGTTCTACGGACAGTTCCTTAAACCTCATGGCTTGGTTTTTGCTCTGACATGCAATCTCAACTGTGGGACCTTATATAGACAGGTGTGTGCCCTTCCAATTTATGTTCAATCAACTGAATTTACCAAAAGGTGGACTCCAGTCAAGTTGTAGAAACATCTCAAGGATGATCAATGGAAACAGGATGCACAGGAGCTCAATTTTAGGTCTCATAGCAAAGGGTCTGAATACTTATCTAAATAAGGTGTTTCTGTTGAGAAATTGAGAAAAAAAATGTTTTTCTCTTTGTCATTATGGGGTGTTGTGTGGAGATTGTTGAGAACATGTTTTTATTTAATCAATTTAAAATAAGGCTGTAACGTAACAAAATGTGGAAAAAGTCAAGGGGTCTGAATACTTTTCGAATGCACTGTAGATAGGGATAAGGTGACTAGGCGACAGGATAGATAATAAACAGTAACTGCAGTGTATGTGATGAGTAAAAAAAGTTTGTGCAAAATAGGTCAATGCATATAGTAAAATAGTTAACCAAATAGCTATCCCGGACGAACTATTTAGCAGTCTTATGGCTTGGGGGTAGAGGCTGTTTAGGGTTCCAGACTTGGTGCATTGGTATTGTTTGCCATGCGGTAGCAGAGAGAGCAGTCTATGACTTGAGGGCTTTCCTCTGACACTGCCTGGTATAGAGGTCAAATCAAATGTTATTTGTCACATATACATGGTTAGCAGAAGTTAATGCGAGTGTAGCGAAATGCTTGTGCTTCTAGTTCACACCATGCAGTAACATCTAACAAGTAATCTAACAATTTCACAACAACTACCTTATACACACAAGTGTAAAGGAATGAATAAGAATATGTACATATAAATATATAGATGAGTGATGGTACAGAACGGCATAGGCAAGATGCAGTCGATGGTATAGAGTACAGTATATACATATGAGATGAGTAATGTAGGGTATGTAAACATTATATGAAGTGGCATTGTTTAAAGTGACTAGTGATACATTTATTACATCCCATTTTTAATTATTAAAGTGGCTAGAGATTTGAGTCAGTATGTTGGCAGCAACAACTCAATGTTAGTGATAGCTGTTTAACAGTCTGATGGCCTTGAGATAGAAGCTGTTTTTCAGTGTAGGTGTCCTGGAGGGCAGGTAGTTTGCCCCTGGTGATGCGTTGTGCAGACCTCACTACCCGCTGGAGAACCTTGTGGTTGTGGGCGGAGCAGTTGCCGTACCTCCTTTGGAGGAGGTACATTGCTTGCCCTCCAGGACACCTACACCACCCGATGTCACAGGAAGACCATAAAAATCATCAAGGACCTCAACCACCCGAGCCACTGCCTGTTCACCCCGCTATCATCCAGAAGGCGAGGTCAGTGCAGGTGCATCAAAGCAGGGACCGAGAGACTGGAAAACAGCTTCTATCTTAAGGCCATCAGACTGTTAAACAGCCACCACTATCATTGAGTGGCTGCTACCAACACACTGACTCAACTCCAGCCACTTTAATAATGGGAATTGATGTAAAAAATGTATCACTAGCCACTTTAAACAATGCCTTAATATAATATTTACATACTCTACATTACTCATCTCATATGTATATGTATATACTGTACTCTATATCATCTACTGCATCTTGCCATCTTTATCTAATACATGTATCACTAGCCACGTTAAACTATGCCACTTTGTTTACATACCCTACATTACTCATCTCATATGTATATACTGTACTCTATACCATCTACTGCATCTTGCCTATGCCGTTCTGTACCATCACTCATTCATATATCTTTATGTGCATATTCTTTATCCCTTTACACTTGTGTGTATAAGGTAGTAGTTGTGGAATTGTTAGGTTAGATTACTCGTTGGTTATTACTGCATTGTCGGAACTAGAAGCACAAACATTTCGCTACAATCGCATTAACATCTGCTAGCCATATGTATGTGACAAATACATTTTGATTTGTTTTGAGAAGGATGCGAGTAGAGAGGAAGTGAGAAGTTAAGCAGAGATGATTGGGACAGAGCTCATATCATTGTTTTTGGTGGAATCTTATGTTGAATGATACTTTTGTATCATGTATCAATATACCAATTAGGCACATTTGGGCAGACTTGAGACAACATTTTGAACAGTAATACTATGGTTCATTGGATCAGTCTAAAAATGTGCACATACACTGCTGCCATCTAGTGGCCAAAATATAAATTATGCCTAAACTGCAATAATACATTAAGGCCTTTCTCTTGCATTTCAAAGATGACAAAATAAAATTACAATAAAACGCACGTTTTTTCATTGTAATATATTTAAGAGATCTAATGTGTTCTATTCTCCTACATTAATTTCACATTTCCACACATTTCAAACGTGTTTCCTTTCAAATGGTATCAAGAATATGCATATCCTTGCTTCAGGTCTTGAGTTAGATTTGGGTGTCATTTTAGGGTAAAATGGAAAAAAAGGGTCTGATCCACAAACCTAATGCAATGGTAAATCTAACCGCTGGTGTTAGCGCTATTAGTTCAGGGGCGTGTCAGAAATATTTGAGCTATTTTCACAACCACAATTATCTGCACAGTTGCTGGAGTTTGTGCGAAAGTGCTTGGTTTTGATGAATTTGTGCGTTGTGAAATTAAATATACAGTACAGCATTCACACTGATATAGGGGCTAGACTTCATGTAAATTGCATTATGGCTGAGCATGGACATGCCAAATGTTGTCAATAAACAATATTCAATATTAAAATGGCATACAAAGAACAGCATTACAAACAATGTAGACTTTGATCTGAAGCCATTCTTGTGATTATTGTGACTTTGCCATTGTAATTGTTTGTAAGCTTGTGTAGTTGAAAATGAATTTATGATCGTATGTTGTTTGTATGCTGTTCTTTGTGTGCCATTTTAATATTTCAGAATTAACCAATGATATTAGGCCACTCTTGGCCATGATTACAGACACCTGTGTCTATTGACACTATATAAACAAGTCATCCCGCAGTGTTTGTGATTATACCCTGATGAAGACAGCTTGGCTGTCGAAACGTTGGTAATTACATTTTTGCATCTGAGCTCCTAGAGTGTGCGGCTCTCTTTTATTTTCAAGTTTTCTACTCCGCTAGCCAGCACCTCGTCTAAATAGGTGTGCTTTTCTTTTTCTTCTAAATAGGTGTGCGTTTCTTTTTCTTCTAGATTACTTGGTGGTGACCGAACATAATCGTTTGTGGTGCTTTCGCTGTAAAGCCTATTTGAAATCGGACACTTTGGTGGGATTAACAACAAGATTACCTTTAAAATGGTATTATATCTTCCCCTTTTATGTTTGAGGAATTTTAATTATGAGATTTCTGTTGTTTTTTTAATTTGGCGCTCTGCACTTTCACTGGCTGTTGTCATATCGATGCCGGTAACGGGATTGCAGCCCTAAGAAGTTTTAAGGGTAAAAAAAATGACCCGCCACTATGTTTAACAGCAGAGAAAACCCCCTAATGATCTTTTTTGAACTTGAAATTGGATGACTTTTCTAAAGTGACCCCAACATTAGAAAACGTGCAACCTTTGTTTATATTTCCATGAAAGCTGAACACCACCAGGGAACAAAGACTGTCTGAGGGTCATGTTTTACCTGGCAGTTATAAAAGCTGAACACCACCAGGGAACAAAGACGGTCTGAGGGTCATGTTTTACCTGGCAGTTATAAAAGCTGAACACCACTAGGGAACAAAGACTGTCTGAGGGTCATGTTTTACCTGGCAGTTATAAAAGCTGAACACCACCAGGGAGCAAAGTATTGACTCTTGGCCGACGGTGTTGGGGGATGGGTAATGTAGTCTTGACTCTTGGTTGACGGTGTTGGGGGAGGGTAATGTAGTCTTGACTTTTGGTTGACGGTGTTGGGGGAGGGTAATGTAGTCTTGACTCTTGGTTGACGGTGTTGGGGGATGGGTAATGTACTCTTGGTCTTGACTCTTGGCTGGCTGACGGTGTTGGGGGATGGGTAATGTAGTCTTGACTCTTGGTGGCTGTTGGGGGATGGGTAATGTAGTCTTGACTCTTGTGTTTGGGGGATGGGTAATGTAGTCTTGACTCTTGGTTGACGGTGTTGGGGGATGGGTAATGTAGTCTTGACTCTTGGCTGACGGTGTTGGGGGACGGGTAATGTAGTCTTGACTCTTGGCTGCCCCAAATACAGCCTCGGGTGGATCAGGACAAGATTCAGCCCCTTGAACAGCTTTCATAAGCGCTGCAGAGGCTGCTGTGCAGGGGAGTTGCTCCTTGCTTGAAATGTGTGGGGTTACAAGTGCCTTTCCCAGCTGCTCCAAGAACACCCTCCTCTTGTTTCGCTTGTCAGGCATCCAGAGTGGGTTGATCTTGTTCCATATCACGAAGGCGTTATATGAGGACACATCAATAAAGTTACGGAAGATGACCAGGGGCCAGCGGTCAGTCATCCTCCTGCAGCTGTAAGTTCCAATCATCTTGTCCAGGTTGTCCACGCCTCCTTTGTTGTGGTTGTAGTCCAGGATGATGGCTGGCTTCCTGTCCTCACGATCACTAATCTCAGCTGTTTTGTGCATTGTGCTCAGGAGGACCACATTCTTGTTCCTCTATGGGAGGTAAGAAACTAGAGTGTTGGTGGGGGTGAAGGCAAACTTTGATGAGAAGGCCTCTCTCCCCCTTGTTGCGAGGAGTGCAGCGGGCTCAGGCTTGTTCTTTCTAGCTGTGCCAACCATGGTGATCTTCCTCTTCAGGAGCTGCTGGCTGAGTTCAATTAGTAGCACACATAATCTCAATTGTGTGTGTGTGTGTGTGTGTGTGTGTGTGTGTGTGTGTGTGTGTGTGTGTGTGTGTGTGTGTGTGTGTGTGTGTGTGTGTGTGTGTGTGTGTGTGTGTGTGTGTGTGTGTAAATAAATTATTTTATAACTGCCAGGTAAAACATTACCCTCCCCCAACACCGTCAACCAAGAGTCAAGACTACATTACCCATCCCCCAACACCGTCAGCCAAGAGTCAAGACTACATTACCCATCCCCCAACACCATCAACCAAGAGTCAAGACTACATTACCCATCCCCCAACACCGTCAACCAAGAGTCAAGACTACATTACCCATCCCCCAACACCGTCAACCAAGTCAAGACTCATCCCCAGACTCAACCAAGAGTCAAGACTACCCATCCCCCAACACCGTCAACCAAGAGTCAAGACTACATTACCCATCCCCCAACACAACCAAGAGTCAAGACTACATCATCCCCCAACACAAGAGTCAAGACTACATTACCCATCCCCCAACACCGTCAACCAAGAGTCAAGACTACATTACCCATCCCCCAACACCGTCAACCAAGAGTCAAGACTACATTACCCATCCCCCAACACCGTCAACCAAGAGTCAGACTCATTACCCATCCCCCAACACCGAACCAAGAGTCAAGACTACATTACCCATCCCCCAACACCGTCAACCAAGAGTCAAGACTACATTACCCATCCCCCAACACCGTCAACCAAGAGTCAAGACTACATCCCATCCCCCAACACCGTCAACCAAGAGTCAAGACTACATTACCCATCCCCAACACCGTCAACCAAGAGTCAAGACTACATTACCCATCCCCCAACACCGTCAACCAAGAGTCAAGACTACATTACCCATCCCCAACACCGTCAACCAAGAGTCAAGACTACATTACCCATCCCCAACACCGTCAACCAAGAGTCAAGACTACATTACCCATCCCCCAACACCGTCAACCAAGAGTCAAGACTACATTACCCATCCCCCAACACTGTCAACCAAGAGTCAAGACTACATTACCCATCCCCTAACACTGTCAACCAAGAGTCAAGACTACATTACCCATCCCTCAACACCGTCAACCAAGAGTCAAGACTAAACCAATTCACTTTGGTGGTGTGCAGACTGGTTTTATACTATTCTTAACGATTTCACACAAACCCTCCAAAAAATGCAACAATATGTCTGTGAAATTATATATTCACAGTATTATGAATGAATTGTGGTTTATTTGGTAGCATTTCGTAGTGTGACTGGTTTTACTAATTGCATCAGTACTGTACAAAGTTAGAGGTGTGCTTTTTGATAGATTCCCCCGCTACCTCGGGCTTCCAGTGGGGAGACCTGAGGTCAACCCCCCCCTACCTCGGGCTTCCAGTGGGGAGACCTGAGGTCAACCTACCCCCCCCCCCACCTCAGGCTTCCAGTGGGGAGACCTGAGGCCAATCTACCCCCCCACCTCAGGCTTCCAGTGGGGAGACCTGAGGTCCACCCCCCCCCCCACCTCAGGCTTCCAGTGGGGAGACCTGAGGTCAACCTACCCCCGACCCCCTCCCCAAATCATACTTCTAAGTGAGACACCTTCCCAGTCTTAGCTCACAAACTAGAATCAGGACGCCCAATCCGACAAGTTAAATTGACCCACAGTCCCACACGGTGACATGATATCATTGATGTGACGTGCAAATGAAAGATAGAAAACCGATTGCACAAATGTCACCATTCCAATTTTTTTTTTTTTGTGTGGGTGCCCCGTACCACCCCCGGCAAGATGCCACTCTGGGTGGCTGCCCATGTCACCTATATCTAAATCCGCTACTGACTATAACACAAATCTGTGTTCCTCAGTGCCATGTTGGAGAGTGCATGGTGTTGTTTTGTCCTCACTCCTCCTTTGAATGCTGTGTGTGTACTGATTCAGTTCTAAACGAGAGTCCTCCATCACTGCAATGGATTGTCTGCTCTGCTGAGAGCAGGTCCTTGGCTTCCACCTGCCTTCCATCGAGGTCCTGCACAACTCCGGGGCAAGGAAACGTGCAGGAAAGATCATCGCTGACAAATCCCACCCACTCTTTCAAAGACTCCCCTCTAGCAAATGGTTCAGGTAAATCATGACCAAAACCTCCAGCCACCTGAACTGTTCCTTGGCCATCAACAACCAGTCACCTGGTCCAAGATGATCCTCTCATCCACAGACTAGGCACTCTGCACTATTCATCTACAGACTAGGCACTCTGCACTATTCATCCACAGACCAGGCACTCTTCACTATTCATCCACAGACTAGGCACTCTGCACAATTCATCCACAGACTAGGCCCACTGCACTATTCATCCACAGACTAAGCACTCTGCACTATTAATCAAGACTATGCACTCTGCACTATTCATCCACAGACAAGGCACTCTGCACTATTCATCCACAGACCAGGCACTCTTCACTATTCTTCCACAGACTAGGCACACTGCACTATTCATCCACAGACTAGGCACTCTGCACTATTAATCCACAGACTAGGCCCTCTGCACTATTCATCCACAGACTAGGCCCTCTGCACTATTCATCCACAGACTAGGCACACTGCACTATTCATCCACAGACTAGGCACTCTGCACTATTCATCCACAGACCAGGCCCTCTGCACTATTCATCCACAGACTAGGCCCTCTGCACTATTCATCCACAGACTAGGCCCTCTGCACTATTCATCCACAGACTAGGCACACTGCACTATTCATCCACAGACTAGGCACTCTGCACTATTCATCCACAGACCAGGCACTCTTCACTATTAATCCACAGACTAGGCCCTCTGCACAATTCATCCACAGACTAGGCCCACTGCACTATTCATCCACAGACTAAGCACTCTGCACTATTAATCAAGACTATGCACTCTGCACTATTCATCCACAGACAAGGCACTCTGCACTATTCATCCACAGACCAGGCACTCTTCACTATTCTTCCACAGACTAGGCACACTGCACTATTCATCCACAGACTAGGCACTCTGCACTATTAATCCACAGACTAGGCCCTCTGCACTATTCATCCACAGACTAGGCCCTCTGCACTATTCATCCACAGACTAGGCACACTGCACTATTCATCCACAGACTAGGCACTCTGCACTATTCATCCACAGACCAGGCACTCTTCACTATTCATCCCAGAACTGCACATTGCTCTTTGCACTCTATGCACATCTCTTACAAGAATCATTTATAATGTAGCTTATAGTGTTCATAGTGTAGTCTATATAGTTTATAGACTTCATAGTGTAGTCTATATAGTTTATAGACTTCATAGTGTAGTCTATATAGTTTATAGTGTTCATAGTGTAGTCTATATAGTTTATAGTGTTCATAGTGTAGTATAAATAGTTAATAGTGGTTATAGAGTAGTCTGTAGAAATGCTGCATGTCTTGCCTGTATATTCTGTTTATCGTCTGTATATTGAGTTCATGAGACAGAACCATTTTTTCTGAATCAAACTCCTCTACATGAAAATGTATTTGGCGAATAAAGCTGATTCTGACAACGTTAACCTATCATGTCAGTTTACATTCTATTATTTGGGACTGGTTATGTACTGGATGAATGGTAGCAGGTAGTAGTTTATCCCCTTTGTGTCTTCATATAATCCTAAATCCCCATGTGCTCTCTCTCTCTGTTTCTCTCTGTTTTTCTCTGTCTCTCTGTCTCTCTCTCTCTCTCTCTCTCTCTCTCTCTCTCTCTCTCTCTCTCTCTGTTTTTCTCTTTGTCTCTCTCTCTCTCTCTCTGTTTTTCTCTTTGTCTCTCTCTCTCTCTCTCTGTTTTTCTCTGTCTCTCTCTTTGTCTCGCTCTCTCTGTTTTTCTCTTTGTCTCTCTCTCCTCTCCCTCTCTCTCTCTTTCTCTGTCTCTCTCTCTGTCTGTCTGTCTCTCTCTCTCTCTCTCTCTGTTTTTCTCTTTGTCTCTCTCTCTCTCTCTCTCTGTTTTTCTCTGTTTTTCTCTTTGTCTCTCTCTCTCTGTTTTTCTCTGTCTCTCTCTTTGTCTCGCTCTCTCTGTTTTTCTCTTTGTCTCTCTCTCCTCTCCCTCTCTCTCTCTTTCTCTGTCTCTCTCTCTGTCTCGCTCTCTCAATTCAATTCAATCGACTTTATTGACATGGCAAGTTCATTATTACTTACATTGACAAAGTACACATATCAAAAAATACAAATAAAATAAAAACACACATTTTGGCTTTTCACCAAATAAATATTCGATTTTTCTTCATCTTTTATAGTTTCATATTCTTTGTATTGAATTATAATTTTGGGAAAGAAATATTATCTTAGGTCTGAGTATTTGTCACAGTATAATGGGAAATGCAGCTCTGTCTCTACCTCTCCCCTGGAGCAGATTGAGCACAGCCTGTCCTCTCTGGGCAGCCAGGTTTGTCTGTGACGACTGGTCTCTATAGCCAGCCTGTCCTCTCTGGGCAGCCAGGTTTGTTGGTTTGTCTGTGACGACTGGTCTCTATAGCAGCCAGGTGCCCAGCCTGTCCTCTCTGGGCAGCCAGGTTTGTCTGTGACGACTGGTCTCTATAGCCAGCCTGTCCTCTCTGGGCAGCCAGGTTTGTCTGTGACGACTGGTCTCTATAGCCAGCCTGTCCTCTCTGGGCAGCCAGGTTTGTCTGTGACGACTGGTCTCTATAGCCAGCCTGTCCTCTCTGGGCAGCCAGGTTTGTCTGTGACGACTGGTCTCTATAGCCAGCCTGTCCTCTCTGGGCAGCCAGGTTTGTCTGTGACGACTGGTCTCTATAGCCAGCCTGTCCTCTCTGGGCAGCCAGGTTTGTCTGTGACGACTGGTCTCTATAGCCAGCCTGTCCTCTCTGGGCAGCCAGGTTTGTCTGTGACGACTGGTCTCTATAGCCAGCCTGTCCTCTCTGGGCAGCCAGGTTTGTCTGTGACGACTGGTCTCTATAGCCAGCCTGTCCTCTCTGGGCAGCCAGGTTTGTCTGTGACGACTGGTCTCTATAGCCAGCCTGTCCTCTCCGGGCAGCCAGGTTTGTCTGTGACGACAGGTCTCTATAGCTAGACTGTGCTCACTGAGTCAGTACCTAGTCAATGTTTTCCTCAGTTTTCTATCAGTCACAGTGGTCAGATAGACAGTACATGGTGGCAGACTGTTTAGAGACAAATAGCATTGAAGTTTACTTAGATTTTTTTTGTGGTGTCTTTCGAATAGGTGATATATTTTTCTTTTTGTTTTGTGATGATTTGATTGGGCCAGATTTTCTGAGTGCTGTCCTGAGGCTCTATGGGGTTGGTTTGGGTTGGTGAACTGAGCCTCAGAACCAGCTGGCTGAGGGGACTATTCTCTTGTTTCATTTCTTGACATTACAGAGCTGTGTGATGGGAATATTTTGGGGTCACTTGTTTTTAGATGGTTGTAAAATTTGATGGCTCTTTTTTCTATTGGAATGAGAAGGGGGTTTTGGCCCAATTCTGCTCTACATGCGTTATTTGGAGTTTTTCTTTGCACTTGCAATACAGTCTTGCAAAACTCTGCATGCAGTATTTCAATGGGATGTTTGTCCCATTTGGTATATTCATTATTAGAGATTGGACCCCATACTTCACTGCCATATAGAGCAATTGGTTCTATAACTGATTGGAAAATTTTGAGCCAGATTCTAATTGGAATTTCGATTTTGATGTTCCTTTTAAATGGCATATAATGCTCTTCTTGCTTTGTCTCTCAGCTCATTCACAGCCACGTGAAATACTTAGTTTATAAAAAATACCTTCTTGCCAAATTGAATCAAATGCTTTCTTGAAAATCTACAAAACACCAGCTGATTTTGCCTTTGTTTTGGCTTACTTCTTTATCAATTAGAGTGTGGAGGGTGTAAATGTGGCCTGTTGGATGATCATTGTTTAGAAATCCAATCTGGCTTCTGCTCAGGACGTTGTGTTCGTCAAGGAAATGATGTAGTCTGCTATTTATAATACTGCAGAGAGTTTTCCCCAAGTTGCTGTTAACGCAAATTCCTCTGTAATTATTTGGGTCAAATTTGTCTCCATTTTTATAGATTGATGTGGTCAATCCCTGGTTCCAAATATCGGGGAAAATACCTGCAGTGAGGATAATGTTGAAGAGATTGAGTATAGCCAATTTGAATTTGTGGTCTGTATATTTGATCATTTCATTTAAAATACCATCAGCACCCCAGGCCTTTTGGGGTTGGAGAGTGCGTAGTTTTTTCAATAATCCTTCTTCTGTAATTGGGGAATCCACAGGATTCTGATAGTCTTCTTCTGTAATTGGGGAATCCACAGGATTCTGATAGTCTTCTTCTGTAATTGGGGAATCCACAGGGTTCTGATAGTCTTCTTCTGTAATTGGGGAATCCACAGGATTCTGATAGTCTTCTTCTGTAATTGGGGAATCCACAGGGTTCTGATAGTCTTCTTCTGTAATTGGGGAATCCACAGGATTCTGATAGTCTTCTTCTGTAATTGGGGAATCCACAGGATTCTGATAGTCTTCTTCTGTAATTGGGGAATCCACAGGATTCTGATAGTCTTCTTCTGTAATTGGAATTTCTGATAGTCTTCTTCTGTAATTGGGGAATCCACAGGATTCTGATAGTCTTCTTCTGTAATTGGGGAATCCACAGGGTTCTGATAGTCTTCTTCTGTAATTGGGGAATCCACAGGGTTCTGAAAGTCTTCTTCTGTAATTGGGGAATCCACAGGGTTCTGATAGTCTTCTTCTGTAATTGGGGAATCCACAGGATTCTGATAGTCTTTGACTGCTGATTCAAGGTAATGTGTAATTGTTCTTGTATATCTTGTTGTTCTGGGCTCTTTGTTATATTTCTGTAGAGGTTTGTGATTTCACCACATCACCATTTTGGATAGACAGTTCCTCATGATGAGGTCTGATGAGGTTTGTTTAATGTTGTTTGATTCTATGGATTCCTCAATTCCATCCAGCTGATTTCTAATGTGCTGTTCCTTTTTTGTTCTTAGGGTGTGTTTGTATTGTTTCAGTGTTTCCCCATATTGAAGGCCTATATTTTTGTTGTCTGGTTCTCTGTGTTATTGATTAGATATATTTCTCAATGACTTTCTTATGAATTTTGCAATCATTATCTAACCATTTTTCATTATATGTTATTCCTGGTCTGCTCTTATGCTTCTTTAAATTAGCCAAGGAGGCTAATTTGTCAAATCTAAAGTTTATGTTCCGAACCATGTCTGTACTGTTTGCACTCCATCTATAGGCCTGTTTTGTACCATGTCATTTATTGGGCCGTGATGCTTCACGGTTGGGTTCTGCTCTTCTCAGATACACTGTGATTTTACTGTGGTCTGAGAGAGGTGTTACTGGGCTGACTGTGAAGGCTCTGAGAGAGGTGTTAGTGGGCTGACTGTGAAGGTTCTGAGAGAGGTGTTAGTGGGCTGACTGTGAAGGCTCTGAGAGAGGTGTTAGTGGGCTGACTGTGAAGGCTCTGAGAGAGGTGTTAGTGGGCTGACTGTGAAGGCTCTGAGAGAGGTGTTAGTGGGCTGACTGTGAAGGCTCTGAGAGACTCTGGGTTGAGGTCGGTGAGGAAATAGTCTACAGTACTACTGCCAAGGGATGAGGTGTAGGTGTACCTACCTAAAGAGTCCCCTCTCAGCCTACCATTGACTATGTACAGACCCAGTGTTCCACAGAGCTGTAGGTGTACCTACCAAGAGTCCCCTCTCAGCCTACCATTGACTATGTACAGACCCAGTGTTCCACAGAGCTGTAGGTGCACCTACCTAAAGAGTCCCCTCTCAGCCTACCATTGACTATGTACAGACCCAGTGTTCCACAGAGCTGTAGGTGCACCTACCTAAAGAGTCCCCTCTCAGCCTACCATTGACTATGTACAGACCCAGTGTTCCACAGAGCTGTAGGTGTACCTACCTAAAGAGTCCCCTCTCAGCCTACCATTGACTATGTACAGACCCAGTGTTCCACAGAGCTGTAGGTGTACCTACCTAAAGAGTCCCCTCTCAGCCTACCATTGACTATGTACAGACCCAGTGTTCCACAGAGCTGTAGGTGTACCTACCTAAAGAGTCCCCTCTCAGCCTACCATTGACTATGTACAGACCCAGTGTTCCACAGAGCTGTAGGTGTACCTACCTAAAGAGTCCCCTCTCAGCCTACCATTGACTATGTGCAAACCCAGTGTTCCACAGAGCTGTAGGTGTACCTACCTAAAGAGTCCCCTCTCAGCCTACCATTGACTATGTGCAAACCCAGTGTTCAACAGAGCTGTAGGTGTACCTACCTAAAGAGTCCCTTCTCAGCCTACATTGACTATGTACAGACCCAGTGTTCCACAGAGCTGTAGGTGTACCTACCTAAAGAGTCCCCTCTCAGCCTACCATTGACTATGTACAGACCCAGTGTTCCACAGAGCTGTAGGTGTACCTACCTAAAGAGTCCCCTCTCAGCCTACCATTGACTATGTACAGACCCAGTGTTCCACAGAGCTGTAGGTGTACCTACCTAAAGAGTCCCCTCTCAGCCTACCATTGACTATGTACAGACCCAGTGTTCCACAGAGCTGTAGGTGTACCTACCTAAAGAGTCCCCTCTCAGCCTACCATTGACTATGTACAGACCCAGTGTTCCACAGAGCTGTAGGTGTACCTACCTAAAGAGTCCCCTCTCAGCCTACCATTGACTATGTACAGACCCAGTGTTCCACAGAGCTGTAGGTGTACCTACCTAAAGAGTCCCCTCTCAGCCTACCATTGACTATGTACAGACCCAGTGTTCCACAGAGCTGTAGGTGTACCTACCTAAAGAGTCCCCTCTCAGCCTACCATTGACTATGTACAGACCCAGTGTTCCACAGAGCTGTAGGTGTACCTACCTAAAGAGTCCCCTCTCAGCCTACCATTGACTATGTACAGACCCAGTGTTCCACAGAGCTGTAGGTGTACCTACCTAAAGAGTCCCCTCTCAGCCTACCATTGACTATGTACAGACCCAGTGTTCCACAGAGCTGTAGGTGTACCTACCTAGAGAGTCCCCTCTCAGCCTACCATTGACTATGTACAGACCCAGTGTTCCACAGAGCTGTAGGTGCACCTACCTAAAGAGTCCCCTCTCAGCCTACCATTGACTATGTACAGACCCAGTGTTCCACAGAGCTGTAGGTGTACCTACCTAGAGTCCCCTCTCAGCCTACCATTGACTATGTACAGACCCAGTGTTCCACAGAGCTGTAGGTGTACCTACCTAAAGAGTCCCCTCTCAGCCTACCATTGACTATGTACAGACCCAGTGTTCCACAGAGCTGTAGGTGTACCTACCTAGAGAGTCCCCTCTCAGCCTACCATTGACTATGTACAGACCCAGTGTTCCACAGAGCTGTAGGTGCACCTACCTAAAGAGTCCCCTCTCAGCCTACCATTGACTATGTACAGACCCAGTGTTCCACAGAGCTGTAGGTGTACCTACCTAAAGAGTCCCCTCTCAGCCTACCATTGACTGTGTACAGACCCAGTGTTCCACAGAGCTGTAGGTGTACCTACCTAAAGAGTCCCCTCTCAGCCTACCATTGACTATGTACAGACCCAGTGTTCCACAGAGCTGTAGGTGTACCTACCTAAAGAGTCCCCTCTCAGCCTACCATTGACTATGTACAGACCCAGTGTTCCACAGAGCTGTAGGTGCACCTACCTAAAGAGTCCCCTCTCAGCCTACCACTGACTATGTACAGACCCAGTGTTCCACAGAGCTGTAGGTGTACCTACCTAAAGAGTCCCCTCTCAGCCTACCATTGACTATGTACAGACCCAGTGTTCCACAGAGCTGTAGGTGTACCTACCTAAAGAGTCCCCTCTCAGCCTACCATTGACTATGTACAGACCCAGTGTTCCACAGAGCTGTAGGTGTACCTACCTAAAGAGTCCCCTCTCAGCCTACCATTGACTATGTACAGACCCAGTGTTCCACAGAGCTGTAGGTGTACCTACCTAAAGAGTCCCCTCTCAGCCTACCATTGACTATGTACAGACCCAGTGTTCCACAGAGCTGTAGGTGTACCTACCTAAAGAGTCCCCTCTCAGCCTACCATTGACTATGTACAGACCCAGTGTTCCACAGAGCTGTAGGTGTACCTACCTAAAGAGTCCCCTCTCAGCCTACCATTGACTATGTACAGACCCAGTGTTCCACAGAGCTGTAGGTGTACCTACCTAAAGAGTCCCCTCTCAGTCTACCATTGACTATGTACAGACCCAGTGTTCCACAGAGCTGTAGGTGTACCTACCTAAAGAGTCCCCTCTCAGTCTACCATTGACTATGTACAGACCCAGTGTTCCACAGAGCTTCACAAGCTGTACTACATTTTTGTTTTTCACTTTGTCATAGTTGTTTCTGTGGGGGTCTGTGGGGAGGGAAAGGTTAGTGTCTTGTTCTTCTGCTGTTCTAAGCATTCAGGTCTCCACAGACCAGTACGTTGCCTTGGGCCTGAAAGTGACTAATTTCCCCCTCTAGAATGGAGAAACTCTCGTCATTGAAGTAGGGTGACTCTGAGGGGGGAAGGTATGTGGCACAGAGTCTCTCTCTCTCTCTCTCTCTCTCTCTCTCTCTCTCTCTCTCTCTCTCTCTCTCTCTCTCTCTCTCTCTCTCTCTCTCTCTCTCTCTCTCTCTCTCTCTCTCTCTCTCTCTCTCTCTCTCTCTCTCTCTCTCTCTCTCTGTGTCTCTGTGTCTCTGTGTCTCTGTGTCTCTGTGTCTCCTTGGTCTTAATACCCTAAATATCGGCTTCCATTATGGTGTTTGCTAGAGCTGACTGTCTGCTTTTGGTTTTACAGACGAACGTGTGCCGGCTAACAAGTAACTAGCTAGCTTACTTTGGCAAGTAGATTTCACTCAACTCAATTTAAATGTATTTGGTTATCAAGCTGCTGGGTATCGCCTATCTGAAATTTTTGGGACATCCCTACCCATTGAAGTTTGGATGTAAAATGGTTAAGGAAACGGTTAAGGTAAGGGTTAGGTTAAGGTAAGGGTTAGGGTTAGGTTAAGGTAAGGGTTAGGTTAAGGTAAGGGTTAGGTTAAGGTAAGGGTTAGGTTAAGGTAAGGGTTAGGTTAAGGGTAGGGTTAGGTTAAGGTAAGGGTTAGGTTAAGGTAAGGGTTAGGTTAAGGTAAGGGTTAGGTTAAAGTAAGGGTTAGGTTAAGGTAAGGGTTAGGTTAAGGTAAGGGTTAGGTTAAGGTAAGGGTTAGGTTAAGGTAAGGGTTAGGTTAAGGGTAGGGTTAGGTTAAGGTAAGGGTTAGGTTAAGGGTAGGGTTTAAGGTTTGCACTGACCCGCACTTCTCAAGCCGGCTAGCTAGCTAAACCTTACAGTCTAAGATAGAGGTCCTGGATGGCAGGAAGCTTGCTTACCAGGCAGTGATGCAACCAGATGGTGCAGCTGTAGAACCTTTTGAGGATCTGAGGACCCAGGCCAAATCTTTTCAGTCTCCTGAGGGGGAATAGGTTGTGTCGTGCCCTTTTCACGACTGTCTTGGTGTGCTTGGACCATGTTAGTATATGTGTGTGTGTGTGCATCAACGACCTGTGTGTGTGTGTGTGTGTTTGTTTGTGTGTGTGTATCAAAGACCTCCAAATTAAGATTCTTAGAGTGTCTTGGACTTTGGCTCTGGGTAGCAAGACAACGAACTCACTGAAACACTTCCATTGCGCAGATTAGGGAAACACACACACACACACACACACATCCATCATATCAGCCCCTTTAGAATTGAATTGACAGAGTTGATCTGGTGACGTATTGAGAGTCTTGGCTTACAGGCTGACGAGTTCAGAGGGCCCATCACACACTCACACAGACACACACTCACACAGACACATATACACACACTCACACAGACACACACTCACACAGACACACACTCACACAGACACACAGACACACACTCACACAGACACATATACACACACTCACACAGACACACACTCACACAGACACACACTCACACAGACACACACTCACACAGACACACACTCACACAGACACACAGACACATATACAGACAGACACACACTCACACAGACACACACTCACACAGACACATATACACACAGACACACACTCACACAGACACATATACACACAGACACACACTCACACAGACACACACTCACACAGACACACACTCACACAGACACATATACACACAGACACACACTCACACAGACACATATACACACAGACACACAGACACATATACACACAGACACACACTCACACAGACACACACTCACACAGACACACACTCACACAGACACACACTCACACAGACACATACTCACACCGACACATACTCACACAGACACACACTCACACAGACACACACTCACACAGACACACACTCACACAGACACACAGGCACACACTCACACAGACACATACTCACACAGACACACACTCACACACTCACACAGGCACATATACACACAGACACACACTCACACAGACACATAGACACACACTCACACAGACACACACTCACACAGACACACACTCACACAGGCACATATACACACAGACACACACTCACACAGACACACACTCACACAGACACATATACAGACAGACACACACTCACACAGACACACAGACACACACTCACACAGACACATATACACACAGACACATATACACACAGACACACACTCACACAGACACACACTCACACAGACACACACTCACACAGACACACACTCACACAGACACACACTCACACAGACACATATACAGACAGACACACACTCACACAGACACACACTCACACAGACACATATACACACAGACACATATACACACAGACACACACTCACACAGACACATATACACACAGACACACACTCACACAGACACACACTCACACAGACACACACTCACACAGACACACACTCACACAGACACATATACACACAGACACACACTCACACAGACACACACTCACACAGACACATATACACACAGACACACAGACACATATACACACAGACACACACTCACACAGACACACACTCACACACTCACACAGACACATACTCACACAGACACACACTCACACAGACACATACTCACACCGACACATACTCACACAGACACACACTCACACAGACACACACTCACACAGACACACACTCACACAGACACATACTCACACAGACACACACTCACACAGACACACACTCACACAGGCACATATACACACAGACACACACTCACACACTCACACAGACACACACACACAGACACATATACACACAGACACACACCCACACAGACACACACTCACACAGACACATATACACACAGACACACACTCACACAGACACACACTCACACAGACACACACTCACACAGACACACATACACACAGACACATATACACACAGACACATATACACACAGACACACACTCACACAGACACATATACACACATACACACACTCACAGACACACACTCACACAGACACATATACACACAGACACACACTCACATACTCACACAGACACATATACACACAGACACACACTCACACAGACACATATACACACAGACACACACTCACATACTCACACAGACACATATACACACAGACACACACTCACACAGACACATATACACGCACTCACATATACACACAGACACACACTCACACAGACACAGACACACACACACACTCACAGACACATACACACACATAGACACTTACACACACTCACACAGATACACACTCACACAGACACACACTCATACAGACACACATACACACTCACACAGACACACACTCACACAGACACACATACACATACACACACATAGACACTTACACACACTCACACAGATACACACTCACACAGACACACACTCATACAGACACACATACACACTCACACAGACACACACTCACACAGACACACATACACATACACACACATAGACACTTACACACACTCACACAGACACACACTCATACAGACACACATACACACTCACACAGACACACACTCACACAGACACACATACACACTCAGACAGACACACACACACATGCAGGCTGTCTGAAGGTTTAACGTAATTGACTTGAAATGTTCCAAGATGAACCCCTAAACCCAGGCACTCCCCTCTCTTACCCTCCCAGTCACCGGCTGCTCTCAGAACCAGAGATACGGGCCATGATCTGCTCTTCCCCAGTCAGGACCTCAACAATCGGTGGAAAACCACTGTACTGTGCCTGGAATGATACATCTTTCAGATCTTCTATACCTCTCACTGACCAAAGTGTCAGACATGCATTATAGGCCTAGAATATTATTCATAAAAATGAATGTCCTTTTTTTAATGTTCCAAACACAAAAAAAACATAGGTTTGTGAATGTATCAATTATTAATACTATATTATTTATAAATGTACCAGGCAAGTATACAGGCAACTACAATGATTTAATTACAATTAACCAATTACAATTACAACCAATTACAACAATTACAATTAATTATGACTCATATAATAGGTTATAAAATATGGCTGCTGCCTAAACATCCTGATTAATCTAATTCAAATTAGAGTAAACCTATTAGGAAAGCATGAATCATAGTTTAGTGACACAGTGAAGCATGACCTTCTGTTTAATCATGTAGAAATCTTTAGTCTTTTTATAGACTGGTCACCTTGGTGTGTCTAGGGTCACTTTGACTCGAACCCTCTGGGAGTGTGAGTGTGTCTGTGTTCATTCACGTGAAAAGAAACCCCCCCACTTTCCGCCCCTTTCTCGACACGGAGGCCTATGCAAGCAAGCTTTCCCCCCACCAAACGACACCGAGACCGTTTTATCTTTCCAACTCGCAACAGTAGTCTCCCCCTCCTCCCTCTCTCTTTTCAGTTCAGCGCTTTTTTTTTCCTACCGTGAAGTGAACTGCCGCCATGTTCTTCTGAGCCAGTATGACAGTCAGACGGGAGGAAGAGAGACAGGGACATAGTCTGTGACTAAAACGACGGTTTAACTCAGCTTTTCGGAGTATGAGAGAGATATTTTAACGCCACTGAACGTTTAGAACGGTGGAAGTTTTCCGTTTAAATTTTTTTTTGCAACAGAAGAGCGGTTCGGATTTACAGAGAAATCGGCGTGTCCGGATGTTACAGCGCGATATATTTTATTTTCCTATGGCGTAGGCACCTTTATATAAAGGCTGATCTTTTTTTTTACACATTTGGGGGTCGGAGGGTCGCCTCCGGTCGAATCTATAAGCACATCCTAGTCTGTTTTTAAAAACCTTTTTTTTAACCGAAAAAATACACGGACTAAATGTCTAATTTGTGTAAAATAGAAGAAAAACACATTCCAACATTCGTTCGTGACTCTGAAAGGATGACTATCGATACTAACGGGATTTAATTGGTGTTTTGGACGTTTAATTGATTATCAAAGACTCATCATTTGCCGTCTACGAGCTTTTAAAGACGACGATAGGGGAAATACTATTTCCTTCCTTGAAGCCCTACGGTGAGCAGATTCCAAAGATGACGGGCTCTACCCCGGCAGACATGGTGAGAAATTTTGCCAAATGTTTCAGAAGAAAAATGTAACCAGTTCGGTGTCCTCCAACGTCAAATTCATATTGTGAATATTCACATTGTGAATAGGTCTATAATAAATTCTTATTAGTGTGATTAAACTCGGTCTATTCTTCAGCCTGTAGACAAACTTGAAGATGACTAGATAACGAAATTGGTCAATCAAATAATGTTATTTTAGCTGGTCAGATGGCTATCATTTATTTATTTATTGAATAAAATGTTAATGATTAAGAGATTTTTAAAAATATTAAATAAGGAAAAAGACGAGAAGCAGTAGCTATAACACTTGGCACAGTGGGGCTACTGTTTACATTTAGCTGCTGTCTGTGTGGGGTGCCCTTGCAGTCCTCAGTCATATAGGCAAAGGCATAACTTTGGGTTATATGTGGGGGGGGGGTCAGGGTTAATGGGTTCTGGTGTCCCCCTCCCCCCAGGAGAATAATACAATAAAAAATAGCTGTGAAATGGTTGTTTCTGGTGAATTTTGAAGGGAAAACACACCCAAAGTCTCACCTGATGACCTGTTCGTCCTCTCCCTGCCTCCACATGGGCAGTGCTCTCTCTTCTAGGGAAAGTGTCCATTTTGCTAAAAGTGTGTCTGTTACAATGATCAGAAAATCATACAATTTCACACCAATTTACAATGCAGAATAATGGTCCTATTATGTATGTATGACCACTAGTGCGGGCAATCTACAGCAACACCTTTACAAGACAGAGAACCCTTTAGAGACAGAGAACCCTTTAGAGACAGAGAACCCTTTAGAGACAGAGAACCCTTTAGAGACAGAGAACCCTTTAGAGACAGAGAACCCTTTAGAGACAGAGAACAACCCTTTAGAGATAGAGAACAACCCTTTAGAGACAGAGAAGAACCCTTTAGAGACAGAGAAGAACCCTTTAGAGACAGAGAAGAACCCTTTAGAGACAGAGAAGAACCCTTTAGAGACAGAGAAGAACCCTTTAGAGCCAGAGAAGAACCCTTTAGAGCCAGAGAAGAACCCTTTAGAGCCAGAGAAGAACCCTTTAGAGACAGAGGAGAACCCTTTAGAGACAGAGGAGAACCCTTTAGAGACAGAGGAGAACCCTTTAGAGACAGAGGAGAACCCTTTAGAGACAGAGGAGAACCCTTTAGAGACAGAGGAGAACCCTTTAGAGACAGAGGAGAACCCTTTAGAGACAGAACTTTTTCAGACAATAAAAAAAGTGACTAGAATTCTGCTCCAGCATAAAATGTTCTGTATTTTTCCCCTAAAAACAATAAAAGTAGCTGATTTTGACGTACTGCTGTTGTTTTTTTATGCTGTGTTTTTATGGTATGGTAGCTAGATGTTGTATTTCTACTAAAAGTTTTGGTAAATTACGATATTTAACAAACTTTAAAGTACTTTTTTTAAGGAGAGATGTTCCTGGCTGCCGCGCAGCAGATCAAGATGATTTGATTTATAGTTCTGGTTGCCTAGTGATGGACTTTAGTCCTGCTTCAGAAGCCTCATTCCTTTACAGACAAGTAAAATGCCCATTCAAATCTCCAGGGAAGGTTTCGTGTTGGCATTTAAAAATGTTTTGTGTAAGTCTACCCTAACAAACATGCTGAAGCCGAGGCGCTTTCAGGGGCCCACATTCCATTATGTCTGAAAAGGATAAGGGATAAAGCCTACTGTAATTTCATATTATGAGGCTAAAATGAATAGTAGGCTACCCCGTGCTCGCAAGACTGGCCCGAAGATACCTCTGTATCCTGACGACATCAGTGCCATGAGTAGGCTAGGATATTCTACACGCAACAGACTGAAGACTGAACACACACTTGCATCATTAACTAAGAGACAGAGCAGGCAGGCCATGTTTTGGTATTCTGCATCTCGCAATGTCTTGTCTTGCATGCATTGCAAATTCACCAAAGTAGTCTAAAGTTCACCTCTTCCTCTCTGTATTTATCTGAATTACACAACTTTCCCAGGCCTTTATAGCCTATCGACTATAACACCGAAAATGCTGTGTTTTGTGATAACTGCACTGTGATTTGAATTAAGTGGTGAAAAAAAACATAGTGTTTCGGGTTAGGGATTTTTCTGAATGTTAAAGATTCCAAATTCCTTTAAATGTTTTAACATTTAAACATTCACACCCCTCCTCTCTACTGTCTCTGACCCCTGCCAAATTAAATCACAATAATGGCAACAACTGTTTTCTTCCAGCACTTGGGCTACAGTCAGCAAAGATGAGGAGTTGAACTGATAGTGTCTTATAACACACATTGTCATGTATTGACCAGTTCCTCCTTGCCTCGCCTCAACATGGGCGGTGCAATCTCTCTCTATTGCCTGTCTTTGATCCCTGCCACGATCATATGACATTGACATCTGAGTCATTTAGCAGACTCTTATCCAGAGACGCGTATAGTTAGTGAGTCATTTAGCAGACTCTTATCCAGAGACACGTATAGTTAGTGAGTCATTTAGCAGACTCTTATCCAGAGACACGTATAGTTAGTGAGTCATTTAGCAGACTCTTATCCAGAGACACGTATAGTTAGTGAGTCATTTAGCAGACTCTTATCCAGAGACGCGTATAGTTAGTGAGTCATTTAGCAGACTCTTATCCAGAGACACGTATAGTTAGTGAGTCATTTAGCAGACTCTTATCCAGAGACACGTATAGTTAGTGAGTCATTTAGCAGACTCTTATCCAGAGACGCGTATAGTTAGTGAGTCATTTAGCAGACTCTTATCCAGAGACGCGTATAGTTAGTGAGTCATTTAGCAGACTCTTATCCAGAGACACGTATAGTTAGTGAGTCATTTAGCAGACTCTTATCCAGAGACACGTATAGTTAGTGAGTCATTTAGCAGACTCTTATCCAGAGACACGTATAGTTAGTGAGTCATTTAGCAGACTCTTATCCAGAGACACGTATAGTTAGTGAGTCATTTAGCAGACTCTTATCCAGAGACGCGTATAGTTAGTGAGTCATTTAGCAGACTCTTATCCAGAGACGTATAGTTAGTGAGTCATTTAGCAGACTCTTATCCAGAGACACGTATAGTTAGTGAGTCATTTAGCAGACTCTTATCCAGAGACGCGTATAGTTAGTGAGTCATTTAGCAGACTCTTATCCAGAGACGCGTATAGTTAGTGAGTCATTTAGCAGACTCTTATCCAGAGACGCGTATAGTTAGTGAGTCATTTAGCAGACTCTTATCCAGAGACGCGTATAGTTAGTGAGTCATTTAGCAGACTCTTATCCAGAGACACGTATAGTTAGTGAGTCATTTAGCAGACTCTTATCCAGAGACGCGTATAGTTAGTGAGTCATTTAGCATACTCTTATCCAGAGACGCGTATAGTTAGTGAGTCATTTAGCAGACTCTTATCCAGAGACGCGTATAGTTAGTGAGTCATTTAGCAGACTCTTATCCAGAGACGCGTATAGTTAGTGAGTCATTTAGCAGACTCTTATCCAGAGACGCGTATAGTTAGTGAGTCATTTAGCAGACTCTTATCCAGAGACGCGTATAGTTAGTGAGTCATTTAGCAGACTCTTATCCAGAGACGCGTATAGTTAGTGAGTCATTTAGCAGACTCTTATCCAGAGACGCGTATAGTTAGTGAGTCATTTAGCAGACTCTTATCCAGAGACGCGTATAGTTAGTGAGTCATTTAGCAGACTCTTATCCAGAGACGCGTATAGTTAGTGAGTCATTTAGCAGACTCTTATCCAGAGACGCGTATAGTTAGTGAGTCATTTAGCAGACTCTTATCCAGAGACGCGTATAGTTAGTGAGTCATTTAGCAGACTCTTATCCAGAGACGCGTATAGTTAGTGAGTCATTTAGCAGACTCTTATCCAGAGACACGTATAGTTAGTGAGTCATTTAGCAGACTCTTATCCAGAGACACGTATAGTTAGTGAGTCATTTAGCAGACTCTTATCCAGAGACACGTATAGTTAGTGAGTCATTTAGCAGACTCTTATCCAGAGACACGTATAGTTAGTGAGTCATTTAGCAGACTCTTATCCAGAGACACGTATAGTTAGTGAGTCATTTAGCAGACTCTTATCCAGAGACACGTATAGTTAGTGAGTCATTTAGCAGACTCTTATCCAGAGACACGTATAGTTAGTGAGTCATTTAGCAGACTCTTATCCAGAGACATGTATAGTTAGTGAGTCATTTAGCAGACTCTTATCCAGAGACGTGAATAGTTAGTGAGTCATTTAGCAGACTCTTATCCAGAGACACGTATAGTTAGTGAGTCATTTAGCAGACTCTTATCCAGAGACGTGTATAGTTAGTGAGTCATTTAGCAGACTCTTATCCAGAGACACAACGAGTTAGTGAGTCATTTAGCAGACTCTTATCCAGAGACACGTATAGTTAGTGAGTCATTTAGCAGACTCCCTTATCAAGAGACACGTATAGTTAGTGAGTCATTTAGCAGACTCCCTTATCAAGAGACACGTATAGTTAGTGAGTCATTTAGCAGACTCCCTTATCAAGAGACACGTATAGTTAGTGAGTCATTTAGCAGACTCCCTTATCAAGAGACACGTATAGTTAGTGAGTCATTTAGCAGACTCCCTTATCAAGAGACACGTATAGTTAGTGAGTCATTTAGCAGACTCCCTTATCAAGAGACACGTATAGTTAGTGAGTCATTTAGCAGACTCTTATCCAGATACACGTATAGTTAGTGAGTCATTTAGCAGACTCCCTTATCAAGAGACACGTATAGTTAGTGAGTCATTTAGCAGACTCTTATCCAGAGACACGTATAGTTAGTGAGTCATTTAGCAGACTCTTATCCAGATACACGTATAGTTAGTGAGTCATTTAGCAGACTCTTATCAAGAGACACGTATAGTTAGTGAGTCATTTAGCAGACTCTTATCCAGAGACACGTATAGTTAGTGAGTCATTTAGCAGACTCTTATCCAGGGACATGTATAGTTAATGCATTAATCTTAAGATCGCTAGGTGGGACAACCACATATCACAGGCATGGAAAGTACAATCTTCCTCAGTGAAGTAGCTATCAATAGAGTCAGAGTTAGAAGGAGGGGGGGGGGGTAGTGCTGTCATCAAGACAAAGGTTGGCTATTTTGAAGAATCTCAAAACTCAAATATATTTAGTTTTGTTTAACACTGTTTTGGTTACTACATGATTCCATATGTGTTATTTCATAGTTCTGTTATTTTCACTATTATTCTACAATGTAGAAAATAGTAAAAATAAAGAAAACCCTTGAATGAGTAGGTGTTCTAACTTTTGACCGGAAGTGTATTATTTACATGTTTTTACTAATGTTGCTATAACAACAAAAAAATGATGTCATTTTATCCTTGAAACATTGAATTGAATTACTGTAGAATTCCATTCATTCCAATACCCCACATTTCCGAAACTATTCAGACCCTTTGGTGGCGATTACAGCCTTGATTCTTCTTGGGTATGACGCTACAACCTTGGCACACCTGTATTTGGGGAGTTTCTCCCCATTCTTATCTGCAGATCCTCTCAAGCTCTGTTAGGTTGGATGGGGAGCGTTGCTCGTCCATTAGATCCCTGGGCTATTCCACGTAGGCCATGGTAGGCTAACGTTGTAATAATGTTGGGATAATGACTTCAGTTGGGATTGTGTCTGACTGTGGCCTAACTCTGAGGGGTTGTGTGTGTTTGTTTTGTTCTACCTCATACCACATGAGGAATACTATGACTTGTCCAACCATAGACGAGGTATGAATGCCCAGGGCTTGGAGGTCTGCCATAGGCTAGTAATTAAAGTACGCTGACTACCCTAGGAATTCTCACAATCTCTCTCGCGCTCTCTCACTCTCTCTCCCTGCGACAGTACTGTAATTCAATCATAGTAAAGAAAAGGTGTGTGTGTGTGTGTGTGTGTGTGTGGAAGCGATAAGTGTTCAGCTGGATGAGAGAGAGGGTCAGAGTTGGAGGTGAAGACGGAACTGTAGAATAAAGCCTATGAATACATCCACTTTTTAATCAAGAGAGAATGGGATTTATGGTTAAAGGAGAGGAAGAGGAAGGTAGGAACCGAGGAGGGGAAATAAAGAGAGAGCGTGGATAACGCACAGAGGAATCAAGAAGGCGTCTCATCGCTGTGTGGTCCTCACCTGTGAAGTGTGGAGGTGTGGGGCAGGAACGTCATAACAATGGGGGTGTGTGTGTGCCTCAGTGTTCTGTTCCAGTGTTCTAAGGTTCTAGAAGGATTGAGTTTAGGAGCCCATTGTGAGGTTATTAAGTAGAATGAATTAGAATGGTCACAATGGACTGGGTCATTCCGTACTCCACAAAAGGTTGAATTACCCTTCTGTTCTAGCTACCACACACAGTTGGATGTAGCAGGGGTTAAAGGTGAGAGGTGTGTGTGGGCTGGGGGTGAAAGAGAGAGAGGAAACAGGGATGGAGTGTGTTTCTTGTGGTTGAAATGCCCATCCTGTATCACCTCTCACTAGCCTGTCTCAGTATTAGTACACATCCTGGGCATTACCATCTAAAAGGACCCCTGAGCACCAACATGTGAAGTTTCCTAGGAGAATATCAAATGAAAGCTAAAAGTCTATATATTGTTTTTAAATGAAGGTATAGATACATGTTTCAACAATTGTACATACAAAAAAATGAGGAATAAGCTTTAATTTCTAGTCAAACGGATGGAAAAGGGGTTCTTAGAAAACGTCTACCAGAACAAGTCTTAAACAGCATTAGAAATACATCAAAACACTGTAATGTGGAAGTAAAGACCCATGTACACTAATATCAACACTTCTATTTAGTTTTGCTGAAATGATTTGCCTTTTGTAAGTTTAAAAAACATTGCCTTGTGCCTTATAATTCTGTTACCACATATCTTGAAGATATATTTTCTAATTTCTCTCCCTCATGAGGAGAGAGGATAATGAAAGTTCGCAGAAGTAACAAGTAAAAGTAGACTTATCAATTCATTAGTTTTTTTTAGTTATATCAACTTTGTTTATGAATTATTATCAGTAATGGAATTATTGATATTTTGAATTGGCTACAATGAGAATCATAGTAGTCACAAACCACAGTTGGGTCACCTGCTTACTGTCCTCCCTTCCACTGGCACACTGTTAATGTTCAGTACTACTGTCCTCCTGGCACACTGTTAATGTTCAGTACTACTGTCCTCCTGGTATACTGTTAATGTTCAGTACTACTGTCCTCCTGGTATACTGTTAATGTTCAGTACTACTGTCCTCCCTTCTACTGGCACACTGTTAATGTTCAGTACTACTGTCCTCCTGGCATACTGTTAATGTTCAGTACTACTGTCCTCCCTTCTACTGGCACACTGTTAATGTTCAGTGCTACTGTCCTCCTGGTATACTGTTAATGTTCAGTACTACTGTCCTCCTGGTATACTGTTAATGTTCAGTACTACTGTCCTCCCTTCTACTGGCATACTGTTAATGTTCAGTACTACTGTCCTCCTGGCATACTGTTAATGTTCAGTACTACTGTCCTCCTGGTACACTGTTAATGTTCAGTGCTACTGTCCTCCTGGTATACTGTTAATGTTCAGTACTACTGTCCTCCTGGTATACTGTTAATGTTCAGTACTACTGTCCTCTTGGTATACTGTTAATGTTCAGTACTACTGTCCTCCTGGCACACTGTTAATGTTCAGTACTACTGTCCTCCTGGCATACTGTTAATGTTCAGTACTACTGTCCTCCCTTCCACTGGTATACTGTTAATGTTCAGTACTACTGTCCTCTTGGTATACTGTTAATGTTCAGTACTACTGTCCTCCTGGTATACTGTTAATGTTCAGTACTACTGTCCTCCTGGCACACTGTTAATGTTCAGTACTACTGTCCTCCTGGTATACTGTTAATGTTCAGTACTACTGTCCTCCTGGTATACTGTTAATGTTCAGTACTACTGTCCTCCCTTCCACTGGTATACTGTTAATGTTCAGTACTACTGTCCTCCTGGCACACTGTTAATGTTCAGTACTACTGTCCTCCTGGCACACTGTTAATGTTCAGTACTACTGTCCTCCTGGCATACTGTTAATGTTCAGTACTACTGTCCTCCTGGCACACTGTTAATGTTCAGTACTACTGTCCTCCCTTCCACTGGTATACTGTTAATGTTCAGTACTACTGTCCTCCCTTCCACTGGTATACTGTTAATGTTCAGTACTACTGTCCTCCCTTCCACTGGTATACTGTTAATGTTCAGTACTACTGTCCTCCTGGTATACTGTTAATGTTCAGTACTACTGTCCTCCTGGCATACTGTTAATGTTCAGTACTACTGTCCTCCTGGTATACTGTTAATGTTCAGTACTACTGTCCTCCCTTCCACTGGTATACTGTTAATGTTCAGTACTACTGTCCTCCTGGCATACTGTTAATGTTCAGTACTACTGTCCTCCCTTCCACTGGCACACTGTTAATGTTCAGTACTACTGTCCTCCTGGCATACTGTTAATGTTCAGTACTACTGTCCTCCTGGTATACTGTTAATGTTCAGTACTACTGTCCTCCTGGTATACTGTTAATGTTCAGTACTACTGTCCTCCCTTCTACTGGTATACTGTTAATGTTCAGTACTACTGTCCTCCCTTCCACTGGTATACTGTTAATGTTCAGTACTACTGTCCTCCCTTCTACTGGCACACTGTTAATGTTCAGTACTACTGTCCACCTGCACACTGTTAATGTTCAGCTCAGTTTTTTCCTTCTCTGTTTGTCATGTGGTGGTCAAAGGAAGACTGTGAAAACTGTCTGGACAACCCCTCCGTCCCACTCACTTTCCTCTGTCGCTCTCTCTCTCATCTCTGTCTCCAGTTAATGTCACCTCGCCCCGGCTCTGACAGACAGCTAACATGACACCCACAGTCTTTCCATTTACTGTAACAAGCACCGACCGACACACGTTGAAAAGGAGTTTTGTCATTTTGGTCAGTCCGCCCTGGCTGGACCAAATCTGAACCAATCATAGACGTCTATGCTTCACAAGTTCGGACAGTACAGTAGAGAAGGGTGCCGCGCCATAGAGAAGGGTGCCGTAGAGGAGGGTGCCGCGCCGTGCCGTAGAGGAGGGTGCTGCGCCGTGCCGTAGAGGAGGGTGCCGCGCCGTGCCGTAGAGGAGGGTGCCGCGCCGTGCCGTAGAGGAGGGTGCCGCGCCGTGCCGTAGAGGAGGGTGCCGCGCCGCGCCGTGCCGTAGAGGGGGGTGCCGCGCCGTGCCGCGCGGTAGAGGAGGGTGCCGCGCGGTAGAGGAGGGTGCCGCGCGGTAGAGGAGGGTGCCGCGCGGTAGAGGAGGGTGCCGCGCGGTAGAGGAGGGTGCCGCGCGGTAGAGGAGGGTGCCGCGCGGTAGAGGAGGGTGCCGCGCGGTAGAGGAGGGTGCCGCGCGGTAGAGGAGGGTGCCGCGCCGTAGAGGAGGGTGCCGCGCCGTAGAGGAGGGTGTCGCGCCGTAGGTTCAGATTTGGTCTGGTCCTGCCCAAACAAAATGTGGTCTTGTTTGGGGATTGGGCTTGTTACAATAATAGCCTGGGTGTTGAATAATACCCAAATATACAAAAGAAGAATATTGCATATTTCCACCTTTTGTGTACCTATTCAGGATACATCACCATGAAGAGAATGACATTAATATCTATAATTATGCATTTCTGTATAGTACAGTTATCATTCTGTTACTGGATGTAAATCCACTTCACTCACTGTAGTTCAATAAGCAAAATAGATGTTTTCAAAGTCTAGGTGTGATGTCATAGCTGCCACCCCATTCTTTCTGCAGACATCTTTTGAATCTTCGTTCCGAGCAGATGTTTAACCTCTCTAGGGGGTGTGGAACGGTAGTGTCCCACCTGGCCAACATCCAGTGAAATTGCAGTGTGGCAAATATATGTATTAATATATGTATTTATTAATATTTAAACAAATATTTTGTATTACTAATAAACCCAGTTTATGAGACCTGGTGAGTTAAGCTGAACAAACATGGACAGACAGGTGTATGTATTAGGAAGACAAGAAGAGCGACAGGTAGGTGTTAAACAGGTGTATGTATTAGGAAGACAGGTGTATGTATTAGGAAGACAAGAAGAGAGACAGGTAGGTGTTAAACAGGTGTATGTATTAGGAAGACATGAAGAGAGACAGGTGTATGTATTAGGAAGACAAGAAGAGAGACAGGTAGGTGTTAAACAGGTGTATGTATTAGGAAGACATGAAGAGAGACAGGTGTATGTATTAGGAAGACAAGAAGAGAGACAGGTAGGTGTTAAACAGGTGTATGTATTAGGAAGACATGAAGATAGACAGGTAGGTGTTAAACAGGTGTATGTATTAGGAAGACATGAAGAGAGACAGGTGTATGTATTAGGAAGACGAGAAGAGAGACAGGTAGGTGTTAAACAGGTGTATGTATTAGGAAGACAAGAAGAGAGACAGGTGTATGTATTAGGAAGACGAGAAGAGAGACAGGTAGGTGTTAAACAGGTGTATGTATTAGGAAGACATGAAGAGACAGGTGTATGTATTAGGAAGACGAGAAGAGAGACAGGTGTATGTATTAGGAAGACGAGAAGAGAGACAGGTAGGTGTTAAACAGGTGTATGTATTAGGAAGACATGAAGAGAGACAGGTAGGTGTTAAACAGGTGTATGTATTAGGAAGACGAGAAGAGAGACAGGTAGGTGTTAAACAGGTGTATGTATTAGGAAGACATGAAGAGAGACAGGTGTTTGTATTAGGAAGACGAGAAGAGAGACAGGTGTATGTATTAGGAAGACGAGAAGAGAGACAGGTAGGTGTTAAACAGGGGTATGTATTAGGAAGACAAGAAGAGAGACAGGTGTATGTATTAGGAAGACAAGAAGAGAGACAGGTAGGTGTTAAACAGGTGTATGTATTAGGAAGACAAGAAGAGAGACAGGTGTATGTATTAGGAAGACGAGAAGAGAGACAGGTAGGTGTTAAACAGGTGTATGTATTAGGAAGACAAGAAGAGAGGCAGGTAGGTGTTAAACAGGTGTATGTATTAGGAAGACAAGAAGAGAGACAGGTGTATGTATTAGGAAGACAAGAAGAGAGACAGGTAGGTGTTAAACAGGTGTATGTATTAGGAAGACAAGAAGAGAGGCAGGTAGGTGTTAAACAGGTGTATGTATTAGGAAGACAAGAAGAGAGACAGGTGTATGTATTAGGAAGACGAGAAGAGAGACAGGTAGGTGTTAAACAGGTGTATGTATTAGGAAGACGAGAAGAGAGACAGGTAGGTGTTAAAACAGGTGTATGTATTAGGAAGACAAGAAGAGAGGCAGGTAGGTGTTAAACAGGTGTATGTATTAGGAAGACAAGAAGAGAGACAGGTAGGTGTTAAACAGGTGTATGTATTAGGAAGACAAGAAGAGAGACAGGTGTATGTATTAGGAAGACAAGAAGAGAGACAGGTGTATGTATTAGGAAGACGAGAAGAGACAGGTAGGTGTTAAACAGGTGTATGTATTAGGAAGACAAGAAGAGAGGCAGGTAGGTGTTAAACAGGTGTATGTATTAGGAAGACAAGAAGAGAGACAGGTAGGTGTTAAACAGGTGTATGTATTAGGAAGACAAGAAGAGAGACAGGTGTATGTATTAGGAAGACAAGAAGAGAGGCAGGTAGGTGTTAAACAGGTGTATGTATTAGGAAGACAAGAAGAGAGACAGGTGTATGTATTAGGAAGATGAGAAGAGAGACAGGTAGGTGTTAAACAGGTGTATGTATTAGGAAGACAAGAAGAGAGACAGGTAGGTGTTAAACAGGTGTATGTATGAGGAAGACAAGAAGAGAGACAGGTAGGTGTTAAACAGGTGTATGTATTAGGAAGACAAGAAGAGAGGCAGGTAGGTGTTAAACAGGTGTATGTATTAGGAAGACAAGAAGAGAGACAGGTAGGTGTTAAACAGGTGTATGTATGAGGAAGACAAGAAGAAAGGCAGGTAGGTGTTAAACAGGTGTATGTATTAGGAAGACAAGAAGAGAGACAGGTAGGTGTTAAACAGGTGTATGTATTAGGAAGACGAGAAGAGAGACAGGTAGGTGTTAAACAGGTGTATGTATTAGGAAGACGAGAAGAGAGACAGGTGTATGTATTAGGAAGACGAGAAGAGAGACAGGTGTATGTATTAGGAAGACAAGAAGAGAGACAGGTAGGTGTTAAACAGGTGTATGTATTAGGAAGACAAGAAGAGAGACAGGTAGGTGTTAAACAGGTGTATGTATTAGGAAGACAAGAAGAGAGACAGGTAGGTGTTAAACAGGTGTATGTATTAGGAAGACAAGAAGAGAGACAGGTAGGTGTTAAACAGGTGTATGTATTAGGAAGACGAGAAGAGAGACAGGTGTATGTATTAGGAAGACGAGAAGAGAGACAGGTGTATGTATTAGGAAGACAAGAAGAGAGACAGGTAGGTGTTAAACAGGTGTATGTATTAGGAAGACAAGAAGAGAGACAGGTGTATGTATTAGGAAGACAAGAAGAGAGACAGGTGTATGTATTAGGAAGACAAGAAGAGAGACAGGTGTATGTATTAGGAAGACGAGAAGAGAGACAGGTAGGTGTTAAACAGGTGTATGTATTAGGAAGACAAGAAGAGAGACAGGTAGGTGTTAAACAGGTGTATGTATTAGGAAGACAAGAAGAGAGACAGGTGTATGTATTAGGAAGACAAGAAGAGAGGCAGGTAGGTGTTAAACAGGTGTATGTATTAGGAAGACAAGAAGAGAGACAGGTGTATGTATTAGGAAGATGAGAAGAGAGACAGGTAGGTGTTAAACAGGTGTATGTATTAGGAAGACAAGAAGAGAGACAGGTAGGTGTTAAACAGGTGTATGTATGAGGAAGACAAGAAGAGAGACAGGTAGGTGTTAAACAGGTGTATGTATGAGGAAGACAAGAAGAAAGGCAGGTAGGTGTTAAACAGGTGTATGTATTAGGAAGACAAGAAGAGAGACAGGTAGGTGTTAAACAGGTGTATGTATTAGGAAGACGAGAAGAGAGACAGGTAGGTGTTAAACAGGTGTATGTATTAGGAAGACAGAAGAGAGACAGGTGTATGTATTAGGAAGACGAGAAGAGAGACAGGTGTATGTATTAGGAAGACAAGAAGAGAGACAGGTAGGTGTTAAACAGGTGTATGTATTAGGAAGACAAGAAGAGAGACAGGTAGGTGTTAAACAGGTGTATGTATTAGGAAGACAAGAAGAGAGACAGGTAGGTGTTAAACAGGTGTATGTATTAGGAAGACAAGAAGAGAGACAGGTAGGTGTTAAACAGGTGTATGTATTAGGAAGACGAGAAGAGAGACAGGTGTATGTATTAGGAAGACGAGAAGAGAGACAGGTGTATGTATTAGGAAGACAAGAAGAGAGACAGGTAGGTGTTAAACAGGTGTATGTATTAGGAAGACAAGAAGAGAGACAGGTGTATGTATTAGGAAGACAAGAAGAGAGACAGGTAGGTGTTAAACAGGTGTATGTATGAGGAAGACAAGAAGAGAGACAGGTAGGTGTTAAACAGGTGTATGTATGAGGAAGACAAGAAGAAAGGCAGGTAGGTGTTAAACAGGTGTATGTATTAGGAAGACAAGAAGAGAGACAGGTAGGTGTTAAACAGGTGTATGTATTAGGAAGACGAGAAGAGAGACAGGTAGGTGTTAAACAGGTGTATGTATTAGGAAGACGAGAAGAGAGACAGGTGTATGTATTAGGAAGACGAGAAGAGAGACAGGTGTATGTATTAGGAAGACAAGAAGAGAGACAGGTAGGTGTTAAACAGGTGTATGTATTAGGAAGACAAGAAGAGAGACAGGTAGGTGTTAAACAGGTGTATGTATTAGGAAGACAAGAAGAGAGACAGGTAGGTGTTAAACAGGTGTATGTATTAGGAAGACGAGAAGAGAGACAGGTAGGTGTTAAACAGGTGTATGTATTAGGAAGACGAGAAGAGAGACAGGTGTATGTATTAGGAAGACGAGAAGAGAGACAGGTGTATGTATTAGGAAGACAAGAAGAGAGACAGGTAGGTGTTAAACAGGTGTATGTATTAGGAAGACAAGAAGAGAGACAGGTGTATGTATTAGGAAGACAAGAAGAGAGACAGGTGTATGTATTAGGAAGACAAGAAGAGAGACAGGTGTATGTATTAGGAAGACGAGAAGAGAGACAGGTAGGTGTTAAACAGGTGTATGTATTAGGAAGACAAGAAGAGAGACAGGTGTATGTATTAGGAAGACAAGAAGAGAGACAGGTGTATGTATTAGGAAGACAAGAAGAGAGACAGGTGTATGTATTAGGAAGACGAGAAGAGAGACAGGTAGGTGTTAAACAGGTGTATGTATTAGGAAGACGAGAAGAGAGACAGGTGTATGTATTAGGAAGACAAGAAGGGAGACAGGTGTATGTATTAGGAAGACGAGAAGAGAGACAGGTAGGTGTTAAACAGGTGTATGTATTAGGAAGACAAGAAGAGAGACAGGTGTATGTATTAGGAAGACAAGAAGAGAGACAGGTGTATGTATTAGGAAGACAAGAAGAGAGACAGGTGTATGTATTAGGAAGACGAGAAGAGAGACAGGTAGGTGTTAAACAGGTGTATGTATTAGGAAGACAAGAAGAGAGACAGGTAGGTGTTAAACAGGTGTATGTATTAGGAAGATGAGAAGAGAGACAGGTGTATGTATTAGGAAGACAAGAAGAGAGACAGGTGTATGTATTAGGAAGACGAGAAGAGAGACAGGTAGGTGTTAAACAGGTGTATGTATTAGGAAGACGAGAAGAGAGACAGGTAGGTGTTAAACAGGTGTATGTATTAGGAAGACAAGAAGAGAGACAGGTGTATGTATTAGGAAGACAAGAAGAGAGACAGGTGTATGTATTAGGAAGACATGAAGAGACAGGTGTATGTATTAGGAAGACGAGAAGAGAGACAGGTGTATGTATTAGGAAGACGAGAAGAGAGACAGGTAGGTGTTAAACAGGTGTATGTATTAGGAAGACAAGAAGAGAGACAGGTAGGTGTTAAACAGGTGTATGTATTAGGTTACAGCTGGTTTCCTGTCTGACCTGTTCAGAATGCTGTCACTGAGACGAACCAGGAAGTGGAGCTCTGACCTAGCACAGTGAGGAAGGAAAGAGACAAGGCTCTGGTATACACAAAGGGACAAGGCTCACAAAAGGACAAGGCTCTGGTATACACAAAGGGACAAGGCTCACAAAAGGACAAGGCTCTGGTATAACTCTGGGAGGACTAACACCAGAGAATAGACAAGAAAATGGAAAGAGGGAATGGTGTTGGCCAGCATCCCGGAGTCGCCTCTTCATTGTTGACGTTGAGACTGATGTTTTGCGGGTACTATTTAATGAAGCTGCCAGTTGAGGACTTGTGAGTCGTATTTTTCTCAAATTAAACATTAAATAGTACCCGCGAAACAAATCTCAACATCAACAATGAAGAGGCGACTCCAGGATGCTGGCCTTCTAGGCAAAGTTCCTCCGTCCAGTGTCTGTGTTCTTTTGCCCATCATAATCTTTTCTTTTTATTGGCCAGTCTGAGATATATCTTTTTCTTTGCAACTCTGCTGCCTAGAAGGCCAGCATCCCAGAGTCGCCTCTTCACTGCATTAGGAAAGTATTCAGACCCCTTGACCTTTCCCATGTTTTGTTGCATTACAGCCTTATTCTACAATAGATTAAATTACCTTTTTTCCCTCATCGATCTTCGCACAAAACCCCGTAACGACAAAGTGAAAACAGGTTTTTAGACAATTCTACAAATGGATTAAAAATAAAAATAAAATACCTGATTTACATAAGTATTCAGACCTTTTTGCAATGAGACTGAAAATTGAGTTCAGGTGCATCCTGTTTCCGTTGATCATCCTTGAGATGTTTCTACAACTTGATTGGAGTCCACCTGTTTTTAAATTCAATTGATTGGACATTATTTGGAATTGCACACACCTGTCAATAAATGTCAGACAAAAACCAAGCCATGAGGCCGAAGGAATTATCTGTATAGATTGTCGAGGCACAGATCTGGGGAAAAGTATAAAAGTTCTGTAGCATTGAAAGTCCCCAAGAACACATTGGCCTCCATTATTAAATGGAAGATGTTTGGAACCACCAAGACTCTTCCCAGAGCTGGCCGCCCGGCCAAACTGAGCAATCGGGGTGAAGGGGCTTGGTCAGGGAAGCGACCAAGAACCCAATGGTCTCCCTGACAGTGTGACTCTCTCCAGAGTTCCTCTGTGGAGATGGGAGAAGCTTCCAGAAGGATAATCATCTCTGCAGCACTTCACCAATCAAGCCTTTAGGGTAGCGTGGCCAGACAGAAGCCGTTCCTCTGTAAAAGGCACACGACAGCCCGGTTGGAGTTTGCCAAAAGGCTCCAAAAGGACTCTCCGAACATGAGAAACAAGATTCTTTGGTCTGATGAAACCAAGATTGAACTCTTTGGCTTAAATGCCAAGGGTCACAGCTGGAGGAAACCTGGCACCATCCCTACTGTGAAGCATGGTGATGGCAGCATCATGCTGTGGGAATGTTTTTCAGCGGCTAGGACTGGGAAACTAGACAGGATCGAAGGAAAGATGAACGGAGCAATGTACAGAGTGATCCTTGATGAAAAGCTGCTTCAGAGAGCACAGGACCTCCGACGGGCTTCGGGACAAGTCTCAATGTCCTTGAAGTGGCCCAGCCAGAGCTCGGACTTGAACCTGATTGAACATCTCTGGAGAGACCTTTAAAATAGCTGTCCATCCAACCTGACAAAGCTTGAGAGGATCTGCAGAGATAAATGGGAGAACCCCCAACCCCCCCCCCCCCCCCCCCCCAAATACAGGTGTGCCAAGCTTGTAGCGTCATACCCAAGAAGACTCGGGGCTGTACTTGCTGACAAATATTGTTCAACAAAGTACTGAGTAAAGGGTTTGAATACTTATGTCAGTGTGATATGAGTTTGTTATTTTTTTAATCAATTTGATACAATTTCTAAAAACCTGTCTTTTGCTTTGGGGCGGCAGCGTAGCCTAGAGCGTTGGACTAGTAACCAGAAGGTTGCGAGTTCAAACCCCCGAGCTGACAAGGTACAAATCTGTCGTTCTGCCCCTGAACAGGCAGTTAACCCACTGTTCCCAGGCCGTCATTGAAAATAAGAATGTGTTCTTAACTGACTTGCCTGGTTAAATAAAGGTAAAATTCAAATGAAATGTGGTATTTTGTGAAGATTTATGAGGGGGGAAAAATGTATTTAATCAATTTGATAATAAGGCTGTAATGTAACAAAATGTGGAAAAAAGTCAAGGGGTCAGAATAGTTCCCAAATGCACTTTTATGCGGAGAGAGAGAGACAAATTTATCACCGACCTCAACCCAGTTTCCCTCGGAGCTTTCAGTCAGCCCACTAACACCTCTCTCAGACCACAGTAAAATCCCAGTGTATTTGAGAAAAGGGTGACCGAGGCAGTGAAAAGGGTGACCGAGGCAGTGAAAAGGGTGACCGAGGCAGTGAAAAGGGTGACCGAGGCAGTGAAAAGGGTGACCGAGGCAGTGAAAAGGGTGACCGAGGCAGTGAAAAGGGTGACCGAGGCAGTGAAAAGGGTGACCGAGGCTGGCATTAAGGACCGGCACGGTTAATTGAAAATCTGGATATCCGAACGGGACGTTAATATTTGACTACTTTAGTGAGTGTTAATTTTTGAAGACATTTCTTCTGGGCTATTTTTTTTGAAGACATTTCTTCTGGGCTATAATGAAAAAAGCTTTGTCAAAAAGAAATCAACTTTTTTTTGCGATTTTTATAACGATGTGTTGATCTACTGCTTTACATTTAACCCTCCAAAAGGTTTTTGGTGAAATAGAAATGTTTTTTTTTGCACATCCCACTCCCCTTGAGACAACCTCGGATATCTGGTTACCCGAAAAAAAATCCCCTGGCGTTGTTTGAATATTAAAACATAAATAAGTGTCCATCCTTAGTTCAAGTAGTCTGGGTAAAAGAGAGAAAGAGTTTGAGAAGGTTTGTGTGGAGGTTTTTAGAAAGAGGGAGGAAGTGAGGGATTGTCATAATAGGGGTTAAGGAGGGAGGAAGTGAGGGATTGGCATAGTATGGTTTAGAGGGAGGAAGTGAGGGATTGGCATAATAGGGGTTAAGGAGGGAGGAAGTGAGGGATTGGCATAGTATGGTTTAGAGGGAGGAAGTGAGGGATTGGCATAGTATGGTTTAGAGGGAGGAAGTGAGGGATTGGCATAGTATGGTTTAGAAGGAGGAAGTGAGGGATTGGCATAGTATGGTTTAGAAGGAGGAAGTGAGGGATTGGCATAGTATGGTTTAGAGGGAGGAAGTGAGGGATTGGCATAGTATGGTTTAGAGGGAGGAAGTGAGGGATTGGCATAGTATGGGTTAAATAGAGAGGAAGTGATGGATTGGTTTAAGAAATAAACCTTTCAGCTGGGAACAGTTTCCATCCAACAGCTCTGTCCTGTTAGAGAGAGAGGAGCACGGTTACATCACCACTACAGCTACTGAGGGGGGGACAGACAGGAAGAGAGAGAATACATTCACTATTGCTGAAAAAAAGAGGGAGGGATCGAGGGGGTCAGAATTACATTCACCACGAAATCAAATCAACTTTTTTCCCCCACATGCTTCGTAGACTAACAGTGAAATGCTGACTTACGGCCTTTTCAAGAGTTAACAGAGTTAAAGATAAGATAAAGAAACAAATAAAAAATAGAATTAATGACATGAGGAATAAATACACAGTGAATAACGAAGGGAGGGAGGGAGTGAGGTAGTGGAACGGTGGGGAGTGGGACGGTGGGGGAGTGGGACGGTGGGGGAGTGGGACGGTGGGGGAGTGGGACGGTGGGGGAGTGGGACAGATGGAGAGTGGGACGGTGGGGGAGTGGGAGGGTGAGGGTGGGGGAGTGGGACAGACGGGGAGTGGGACGGTGGGGGAGTGGGACGGTGGGGGAGTGGGACAGACGGAGAGTGGGGGAGTGGGACAGACGGAGAGTGGGGGAGTGGGACAGACGGAGAGTGGGGGAGTGGGACAGACGGAGAGTGGGGGAGTGAGACAGACGGAGAGTGGGAGAGTGGGACGGTGGGGGAGTGGGCCAGACGGAGAGTGGGGGAGTGGGACAGACGGAGAGTGGGGGAGTGGGACAGACGGAGAGTGGGGGAGTGAGACAGACGGAGAGTGGGAGAGTGGGACGGTGGGGGAGTGGGCCAGACGGAGAGTGGGGGAGTGGGACAGACGGAGAGTGGGAGAGTGGGACGGTGGGGGAGTGGGCCAGACGGAGAGTGGGGGAGTGGGACAGACGGAGAGTGGGGGAGTGGGACAGACTGAGGGTGGGAGAGTGGGACGGTGGGGGAGTGGGACAGACGGAGAGTGGGAGAGTGAGGGTGGGGGAGTGGGACAGACGGAGAGTGGGACAGACGGAGAGTGGGACAGACGGAGGGTGGGAGAGTGAGGGAGGGAGTGAGGGTGGGGGAGTGGGACAGACGGAGGGTGGGAGAGTGAGGGTGGGGAGTGGGACAGACGGAGGGTGGGAGAGGGACGGTGGGGGACAGACAGAGTGGGGGAGTGGGACAGACGGAGAGTGGGGGAGTGGGACAGACGGAGAGTGGGGGAGTGGGACAGACGGAGAGTGGGGGAGTGGTACAGACGGAGAGTGGGACGGTGGGGGAGTGGGACAGATGGAGAGTGGGAGTGGGACAGACGGAGAGTGGGACGGTGGGGGAGTGGGACAGACGGAGAGTGGGATGGAGAGTGGGAGTGGGACAGACTGAGAGTGAGGGTGGGGGAGTGGGACAGATGGAGAGTGGGACGGTGGGGGAGTGGGACAGACGGAGAGTGGGAGTGGGACAGACTGAGAGTGAGGGTGGGGGAGTGGGACAGATGGAGAGTGGGACGGTGGGGGAGTGGGACAGACGGAGAGTGGGAGTGGGACAGATGGAGAGTGGGAGAGTGAGGGTGGGGGAGTGGGACAGACTGAGGGTGGGAGTGGGACAGACTGAGAGTGGGACAGACGGAGGGTGGGAGAGTGAGGGTGGGGGAGTGGGACAGACGGAGGGTGGGAGAGTGAGGGTGGAAGTGGGACAGACTGAGGGTGGGAGTGGGACAGACAGAGGGTGGGGGCGTGAGGGTGGGGGAGGGAGTGAGGGTGGGGGAGACTGAGGCAGAGGGGGACAGACGAAGAGAGACGGAGGGTTGGGGACAGACTGAGAGAGAAGGGAGGCAGAGGGACAGAGTGGGGGAGACTGAGGCAGAGGGGGACAGACGAGGCAGAGGGACAGACTGAGAGAGACGAAGGGTCAGGGAGTGGAAGAGATGGAAGCAGAGGTGGGCAGACGGAGGCAGAGGTGGGCAGACGGAGGCAGAGGTGGGCAGACGGAGGCAGAGGTGGGCAGACGGAGGCAGAGGTGGGCAGACGGAGGCAGAGGGTGACAGACGGAGAGAGAAGGGAGGCAGAGGGACAGACGGAGAGTCGGAGTGGGGAAGACTGAAGCAGAGGGGGACAGATGGAGGCAGAGGGGGACAGATGGAGGCAGAGGGGGACAGACTGAGGGTCAGGGAGGCAGAGGGACAGACGGAGGGTCAGGGAGGCAGAGGGACAGACGGAGGGTCAGGGAGTGGGGGAGACGGAAGCAGAGGAGGACAGACGGAGAGAGAAGCGAGGCAGAGGGACAGACGGAGGGTCAGGGAGTGGGGGAAACGGAGGCAGAGGGGACAGACGGAGGCAGAGAGAAAGACGGAGAGAGATGGAGGGTCGGGGACAGACGGAGAGAGAAGGGAGGCAGACTGAGGCAGAGGGGGCAGAGGGGGCAGAGGGGGACAGACGAGAGAGAAGGGAGGCAGACGGAGGCAGAGGGGGCAGACGGAGGCAGAGGGGGACAGACGGAGGCAGAGGGGGGACAGACGGAGGCAGAGGGGGACAGACGGAGGCAGAGGGGGACAGACGGAGGCAGAGGGGCAGGACAGACGGAGGCAGAGGGGGAGACGGAGGCAGAGGGGGACAGACGGAGGCAGAGGGGGACAGACGGAGGCAGAGGGGGACAGACGGAGGCAGAGGGGGGACAGACGGAGGCAGAGGGGGACAGACGGAGGCAGAGGGGGGACAGGAGGCAGAGGGGGACAGACGGAGGCAGAGGGGGACAGACGGAGGCAGAGGGGGGACAGACGGAGGCAGAGGGGGACAGATGGCAATGCATTACTATGGCTACTGCTTTAGAGACCAGACCAGTAATGTTGTAATCTAGTAGATGACATTGAATTTAATCATATTCTGAAATGAATACGATATTGATCTAGAGAAGGGGAAATTAGATCTGCAGCAGACACACAGCCTTTCAGACACACAGCCTTTCAGACAGACAGCCTTTCAGACAGACAGCCTGCCTGTGTGTCTGTGTTGTGTGAAAGCCAGTATGTCTAGTGTAGACACTGAGACAGATAGACACATGGCTTTCGGAACACAGACACCAACAACCATATGATGCTTATTGGATTACATTGTTACACAATGTCCTGTATAGATTAAATAAACTGTACCATTTAAAAAGGACAGTACATGGCATTCTCACGTTTATAACGAGGTCAGTCATCTGTGATATCCTGATGTCATTCAGTTCACTGATCAACAAAGACCTTGAGGTTGGTACACACAGTTGGACTAAACAGTAGCAGCAGTGAGTAGAGCAGTCAGCCAAGGGTCACGCCAGATATCTTTAACCTCCTAAACAGGATCAAGACTGATACAACCCCAACCTCTAACCCCTGAGCTGTAATCTTAATCCTAATTTCCAACCACTATACCGTGACCCTATACCGAACCCATGACCTCCCTTAACAGGCAGTCATAACTTCAGGTAGCATTGTGGCTTGGTTATGTGAACGTGTGTCCACTCACTACTTACTGTAAGTCGCTCTGGATAAGAGAGTCTGCTAAATGACTATAATGTTAATGTAAATGAAAGTTACTTACAGGTACACTGTAGATGTTGATATAATGCAGAGGTAGAGATGTAGAGAGAGGGGGATGCAGAGGTAGAGATGTAGAGAGAGGGGGATGCAGAGGTAGAGATGCAGAGAGAGGGGGATGCAGAGGTAGAGAGAGAGGGGGATGCAGAGGTAGAGATGTAGAGAGAGGGGGATGCAGAGGTAGAGATGTAGAGAGAGGGGGATGCAGAGGTAGAGATGTAGAGAGAGGGGATGCAGAGGTAGAGATGTAGAGAGAGGGGGATGCAGAGGTAGAGATGCAGAGAGAGGGGGATGCAGAGGTAGTGAGAGGGGGGATGCAGAGGTAGAGATGTAGAGAGAGGGGGATGCAGAGGTAGAGATGTAGAGAGGGGGGATGCAGAGGTAGAGATGTAGAGAGAGAGGGGGATGCAGAGGTAGAGATGTAGAGAGAGGGGGATGGAGAGGTAGAGATGTAGAGAGAGAGGGGGATGCAGAGGTAGAGATGTAGAGAGAGGGGGATGCAGAGGTAGAGATGAGGTAGAGATGTAGAGAGAGGGGGGTGCAGAGGTAGAGATGTAGAGAGAGGGGGATGCAGAGGTAGAGATGTAGAGAGGGGGGATGCAGAGGTAGAGATGTAGAGAGAGGGGGATGCAGAGGTAGAGATGTAGAGAGAGGGGGATGCAGAGGTAGAGATGTAGAGAGAGGGGGATGCAGAGGTAGAGATGTAGAGAGAGGGGGATGCAGAGGTAGAGATGTAGAGAGAGGGGGATGCAGAGGTAGAGATGTAGAGAGAGGGGGATGCAGAGGTAGAGATGTAGAGAGAGGGGGATGCAGAGGTAGAGATGTAGAGAGAGGGGGATGCAGAGGTAGAGATGTAGAGAGAGGGGGATGCAGAGGTAGAGATGTAGAGAGAGGGGGGTGCAGAGGTAGAGATGTGTAGAGAGAGGGGGATGCAGAGGTAGAGATGTAGAGAGAGGGGGTGCAGAGGTAGAGATGTGTAGAGAGAGGGGGATGCAGAGGTAGAGATGTAGAGAGAGGGGGGATGCAGAGGTAGAGATGTGTAGAGAGAGGGGGTGCAGAGGTAGAGATGTGTAGAGAGAGGGGGATGCAGAGGTAGAGATGTGTAGAGAGGGGGATGCAGAGGTAGAGATGTGTAGAGAGAGATGCAGAGGTAGAGATGTGTAGAGGGGGGATGCAGAGGTAGAGATGTGTAGAGAGAGGGGGATGCAGAGGTAGAGATGTGTAGAGAGATTGATTAACAGAGGTAGAGATGTGTAGAGAGAGGGGATGCAGAGGTAGAGATGTGTAGAGAGAGGGGGTGCAGAGGTAGAGATGTGTAGAGAGATATCCTGTCTGCAGAGGTAGAGATGTGTAGAGAGGGGGGATGCAGAGGTAGAGATGTGTCTGAGATGGGATGCAGAGGTAGAGATGTGTAGAGAGATGGTGCAGAGGTAGAGATGTGTAGAGTCTGTGCAGAGGTAGAGATGTAGAGATCCTGGGATGCAGAGGTAGAGATGTAGAGATCCTGGGATGCAGAGGTAGAGATGTGTAGAGAGAGGGGGATGCAGAGGTAGAGATGTGTAGAGAGAGGGGGTGCAGAGGTAGAGATGTGTAGAGAGAGGGGTGCAGAGGTAGAGATGTGTAGAGAGAGGGGGTGCAGAGGTAGAGATGTGTAGAGAGAGGGGTGCAGAGGTAGAGATGTAGAGAGATATCCTGGGATGCAGAGGTAGAGATGTAGAGAGATGGTGCAGAGGTAGAGATGTGTAGAGAGAGGGGGATGCAGAGGTAGAGATGTAGAGATATCCTGTCTTTGAGGGGGATGCAGAGGTAGAGAGTAATGATGTAAATATATCACTAGCCACTTTAAACAATGCTACCTTATGCTACCTTATATAATGTTACTTACCCTACATTATTCATCTCATATGCATATGTATATACTGTACTCTACATCATCGACTGCATCCTTATGTAACACATGTATCACTAGCCACTTTAACTATGCCACTTTGTTTACTTTGTCTACACACTCATCTCATATGTATATACTGTACTGTCCTACCATCTACTGTATGCTGCTCTGTACCATCACTCATTCATATATCCTTATGTACATGTTCCTTATCCCCTTACACTGTGTATAAGACAGTAGTTTTGGTCAATTGTTAGTTAGATTACTTGTTGGTTATCACTGCATTGTCGGAACTAGAAGCACAAGTGATTTCTGGCTGTGTCCTGATTTAACATCTGCTAACCATGTGTATGTGACAAATAAAATTTGATTTGATTTAGAGAGAGATCCTGGGTCCTCATGCAGAGGTAGAGATGTAGAGAGAGGGGGGGATGCAGAGGTAGAGATGTAGAGAGAGGGGGGATGCAGAGGTAGAGATGCAGAGAGAGTGGGGATGCAGAGGTAGAGATGCAGAGCGAGATATCCTGGCTGATGCAGAGGTAGAGATGCAGAGAGAGAGGGGGATGCAGAGGTAGAGATGCAGAGAGTGATATCCTGGGGATGCAGAGGTAGAATAGTGATGCAGAGGTAGAGATGTGATATCCTGGGGGATGCAGAGGTAGAGATGTAGAGAGAGGGGGATGCAGAGGTAGGGATGCAGATGCGAATAGGGATGCAGAGGTAGAGATGCAGAGATATCCTGGGGGGGATGCAAATAGGTAGAGATGCAGAGAGAGAGGGGGATGCAGAGGTAGAAGAGTGGGGATGCAGAGGTAGAGATGCAGAGCGAGGTCAGGGGGATGCAGAGGTAGAGATGCAGAGAGAGAGGGGGATGCAGAGGTAGAGATGCAGAGAGAGATATCCTGGGTGCAGAGGTAGAATAGTGGGGATGCAGAGGTAGAGATGCAGAGAGAGATCCTGGGGGATGCAGAGGTAGAGAGAGAGGGGGATGCAGAGGTAGAGATGTAGAGAGAGGGGATGCAGAGGTAGAGATGCAGAGAGAGGGGGGATGCAGAGGTAAATAGAGAGATCCTGGATGCAGAGGTAGAGATGTAGAGAGTGGGGGATGCAGAGGTAGAGATGTAGAGAGAGGGGGATGCAGATGGTCAAATAGAGATGCAGAGAGAGGGGGATGCAGAGGTCAAATAGAGAGATCCTGGGGGATGCAGAGGTAGAGATGTAGAGAGAGGGGCTGTGCAGAGGTAGAGATGCAGAGGTCAGAATAGGGGATGCAGAGGTAGAGTGATAGAGAGGGGTGCAGAGGTAGAGATGTAGAGATCCTGGGGGATGCAGAGGTAGAGATGTAGAGAGAGGGGGATGCAGAGGTAGGGATGCAGAAGTAGAGATGTAGAGAGAGAGGGGGATGGAGGGTAGAGAGAGGGGGGATGGAGAGGTAGAGAGAGGGGGGATGGAGAGGTAGAGATGTAGAGAGGGGGGATGCAGAGGTAGAGATGTAGAGGTCAAATAGGGGGATGCAGAGGTAGAGATGTAGAGAGAGGGGGATGCAGAGGTAGAGATGTAGAGAGGGGGGATGCAGAGGTAGAGATGTAGAGAGAAATAGGGGGGGATGCAGAGGTAGAGATGTAGAGAGAGGGGGTGCAGAGGTAGAGATGTAGAGTCTGATGGGGGGGGATGCAGAGGTAGAGATGTAGAGAGGGGGGGATGCAGAGGTAGAGATGTAGAGAGAGGGGGGATGCAGAGGTGTCCTCATGGTCAGAGGGGGGATGCAGAGGTAGAGAGAGGGGGTGATGCAGAGGTAGAGAGAGGGGGTGATGCAGAGGTAGAGATGGAGAGGGCAGGGAGAGATGCCGGCAAGGTTAAGGATTACTTGATTGATTGATTAACTAACTAATTGATTGATTGGATTTATATAGCTCTTGTCGACACAGAGGATCAGAGCACTGGTGTTTGTGGTTACAATCTTGTTTGTATCAGTCCTTTCTAGCACAGTCAAATAGTGATATCCTGTCTGTCCTCATGGTCAAATAGTGATATCCTGTCTGTCCTCATGGTCAAATAGTGATATCCTGTCTGTCTGTCCTCATGGTCAAATAGTGATATCCTGTCTGTCTGTCCTCATGGTCAAATAGTGATATCCTGTCTGTCTGTCCTCATGGTCAAATAGTGATATCCTGTCTGTCTGTCCTCATGGTCAAATAGTGATATCCTGTCTGTCCTCATGGTCAAATAGTGATATCCTGTCTGTCCTCATGGTCAAATAGTGATATCCTGTCTGTCTGTCCTCATGGTCAAATGGTGATATCCTGTCTGTCCTCATGGTCAAATTGTGAGAATCGGTCTGTCCTCATGGTCAAATAGTGATATCCTGTCCGTCTGTCCTCATGGTCAAATAGTGATATCCTGTCCGTCTGTCCTCATGGTCAATGAGTGATATCCTGTTTGTCCTCATGGTCAATGAGTGATATCCTGTCTGTCCTCATGGTCAATGAGTGATATCCTTTCTTTGCCTGTCCACATGGTCAATTAGTGATATCCTTTCTTTGTCTGTCCTCATGGTCAAATGGTGATATCCTGTCTGTCCTCATTGTCAAATAGTGATATCCTGTCTGTCCTCATGGTCAAATAGTGATATCCTGTCTGTCCTCATGGTCAATGAGTGATATCCTGTCTGTCCTCATGGTCAATGAGTGATATCCTGTCTGTCCTCATGGTCAATGAGTGATATCCTGTCTGTCCTCATGGTCAAACAGTGATATCCTGTCTGTTTGTCCTCGTGGTCAAATAGTGATATCTTGTCTGCCTGTCCTCATGGTCAAATAGTGATATCCTGCCTGTCCTCATGGTCAAATAGTGGTATCCTGGCTGTGTCCTCATGGTCAAATAGTGATATCCTGTCTGTCCTCATGGTCAAATAGTGATATCCTGTCTGTCCTCATGGTCAAATAGTGGTATCCTGGCTGTGTCCTGATGGTCAAATAGGGATATCCTGGCTGTATCCTGATGGTCAAATAGTGATATCCTGGCTGTGTCCTGATGGTCAAATAGTGATATCCTGGCTGTGTCCTGATGGTCAAATAGTGATATCCTGGCTGTGTCCTGATGGTCAAATAGTGATATCCTGGCTGTGTCCTGATGGTCAAATAGTGATATCCTGTCTGTCCTCATGGTCAAATAGTGGTATCCTGTCTGTCCTCATGGTCAAATAGTGGTATCCTGGCTGTGTCCTGATGGTCAAATAGGGATATCCTGTCTGTCCCCTCGTAGTCAAATAGTGGTATCCTGTCTGTCTGTATTGTCGGTCTGTTGGTCTCCTTGTGGCCTTGTAGTGATATCATATCTGTCCTCAATGTCAATTAGTGATATCCTGTCTGTCCTCATGGTCAAATAGTGGTATCCTGGCTGTGTCCTGATGGTCAAATAGTGATATCCTGGCTGTGTCCTCATGGTCAAATAGTGATATCCTGGCTGTGTCCTCATGGTCAAATAGTGATATCCTGGCTGTGTCCTGATGGTCAAATAGTGATATCCTGGCTGTGTCCTGATGGTCAAATAGTGATATCCTGGCTGTGTTCTGATGGTCAAATAGTGATATCCTGGCTGTGTCCTCATGGTCAAATAGTGATATCCTGGCTGTGTCCTGATGGTCAAATAGTGATATCCTGGCTGTGTCCTCATGGTCAAATAGTGATATCCTGTCTGTCCTCATGGTCAAATAGTGATATCCTGTCTGTCCTCATGGTCAAATAGTGGTATCCTGGCTGTGTCCTGATGGTCAAATAGGGATATCCTGGCTGTGTCCTGATGGTCAAATAGTGATATCCTGGCTGTGTCCTGATGGTCAAATAGTGATATCCTGGCTGTGTCCTGATGGTCAAATAGTGGTATCCTGTCTGTCCTCGTGGTCAAATAGTGTTATCCTGTCTGTGTCCGGATGGTCAAATAGGGATATCCTGGCTGTGTCCTGATGGTCAAATAGTGATATCCTGGCTGTGTCCTCATGGTCAAATAGTGATATCCTGTCTGTCCTCATGGTCAAATAGTGGTATCCTGGCTGTGTCCTGATGATCAAATAGTGATATCCTGGCTGTGTCCTGATGGTCAAATAGTGATATCCTGTCTGTCCTCATGGTCAAATAGTGGTATCCTGGCTGTGTCCTCATGGTCAAATAGTGATATCCTGGCTGTGTCCTCATGGTCAAATAGTGATATCCTGGCTGTGTCCTCATGGTCAAATAGTGATATCCTGGCTGTGTCCTGATGGTCAAATAGTGATATCCTGGCTGTGTCCTCATGGTCAAATAGTGATATCCTGGCTGTGTCCTCATGGTCAAATAGTGATATCCTGGCTGTGTCCTGATGGTCAAATAGTGATATCCTGGCTGTGTCCTGATGGTCAAATAGTGATATCCTGGCTGTGTCCTCATGGTCAAATAGTGATATCCTGGCTGTGTCCTGATGGTCAAATAGTGATATCCTGGCTGTGTCCTCATGGTCAAATAGTGATATCCTGTCTGTCCTCATGGTCAAATAGTGATATCCTGTCTGTCCTCATGGTCAAATAGTGGTATCCTGGCTGTGTCCTGATGGTCAAATAGGGATATCCTGGCTGTGTCCTGATGGTCAAATAGTGATATCCTGGCTGTGTCCTGATGGTCAAATAGTGATATCCTGGCTGTGTCCTGATGGTCAAATAGTGATATCCTGGCTGTGTCCTGATGGTCAAATAGTGATATCCTGTCTGTCCTCATGGTCAAATAGTGGTATCCTGTCTGTCCTCATGGTCAAATAGTGGTATCCTGGCTGTGTCCTGATGGTCAAATAGGGATATCCTGTCTGTCCTCATGGTCAAATAGTGATATCCTGTCTGTCCTCATGGTCAAATAGTGGTATCCTGGCTGTGTCCTGATGGTCAAATAGGGATATCCTGTCTGTCCTCGTGGTCAAATAGTGTTATCCTGTCTGTGTCCTGATGGTCAAATAGGGATATGCTGGCTGTGTCCTGATGGTCAAATAGTGATATCCTGGCTGTGTCCTCATGGTCAAATAGTGATATCCTGGCTGTGTCCTCATGGTCAAATAGTGGTATCCTGGCTGTGTCCTGATGATCAAATAGTGATATCCTGGCTGTGTCCTGATGGTCAAATAGTGATATCTTGTCTGTCCTCATGGTCAAATAGTGATATCCTGGCTGTGTCCTGATGGTCAAATAGTGATATCCTGGCTGTGTCCTGATGGTCAAATAGTGATATCCTGGCTGTGTCCTGATGGTCAAATAGTGATATCCTGGCTGTGTCCTCAAGGTCAAATAGTGATATCCTGGCTGTGTCCTGATGGTCAAATAGTGATATCCTGGCTGTGTCCTCATGGTCAAATAGTGATATCCTGTCTGTCCTCATGGTCAAATAGTGATATCCTGTCTGTCCTCATGGTCAAATAGTGGTATCCTGGCTGTGTCCTGATGGTCAAATAGGGATATCCTGGCTTTATCCTGATGGTCAAATAGTGATATCCTGGCTGTGTCCTGATGGTCAAATAGTGATATCCTGGCTGTGTCCTGATGGTCAAATAGTGATATCCTGGCTGTGTCCTGATGGTCAAATAGTGATATCCTGTCTGTCCTCATGGTCAAATAGTGGTATCCTGTCTGTCCTCATGGTCAAATAGTGGTATCCTGGCTGTGTCCTGATGGTCAAATAGGGATATCCTGTCTGTCCTCATGGTCAAATAGTGATATCCTGTCTGTCCTCATGGTCAAATAGTGGTATCCTGGCTGTGTCCTGATGGTCAAATAGGGATATCCTGTCTGTCCCCTCGTGGTCAAATAGTGGTATCCTGTCTGTCTGTATTGTCGGTCTGTTGGTCTCCTTGTGGCCTTGTAGTGATATCATATCTGTCCTCAATGTCAATTAGTGATATCCTGTCTGTCTTCATGGTCAAAAAGTGGTATCCTGTCTGTCTGTCTGTCGGTCTCCCCATGGTCAAGTCGTGATATCCCCTCTGTCTGTCCTCATGGTCAAATAGTAATATTCTGTCTGTCTGTCCTCATGGTCAATTAGCGATATCCTGTCTGTCCTCATGGTCAATTAGTGATATCCTGTCTGTCCTCGTGGTCAATTAGTGATATCCTGTCTGTCCTCGTGGTCAATTAGTGATATCCTGTCTGCCTGTCCTCATGGTCAATTGGTGATATCCTGTCTGTCCTCATGGTCAATTAGTGATATCCTGTCTGTCCTCATGGTCCAATAGTGATATCCTGTCTGTCCTCATGGTCAATTAGTGATATCCTGTCTGTCCTCATGGTCAATTAGTGATATCCTGTCTGTCCTCATGGTCAATTAGTGATATCCTGTCTGTCCTCATGGTCAATTAGTGATATCCTGTCTGTCCTCATGGTCAATTAGTGATATCCTGTCTGTCCTCGTGGTCAATTAGTGATATCCTGTCTGTCCTCATGGTCAATTAGTGATATCCTGTCCACCTGTCCTCATGGTCAATTAGTGATATCCTTTCTTTGTCTGTCCTAATGGTCAAATAGTGATATCCTGTCTGTCCTCATGGTTAATTAGTGATATCCTTTCTTTGTCTATCCTCATGGTCAAATAGTGATATCCTGTCTGTCCTCATGGTCAAATAGTGATATCCTGTCTGTCCTCATGGTCAAATAGTGATATCCTGTCTATCCTCATGGTCAAATAGTGATATCCTGATCATGGTCCATACTTTAGGCCTGGTGTAATAGACAATCACTAACACATTTCTTGTGTGTGCATAGCTGAAGATGATTGTAAGCAATATGATGGCCTCACCAATTTATGTACGGCTTCCGCTGTATAGCCAGTTTCTTTAGATCTGCTAACACACACACACACACACACACACACACACACACACACACACACACACACACACACACACACACACACACACACACACACACACAGACACACAGACACACAGACACACAGACACACAGACACACAGATTTGCAGACAGATAACTGACAGTGCAGGGCAGAGACACATTTATATGGACATAAACAACGTGTGACAGCTTGTGTGTGTGTTAGGGACAGATTGAGGCAGGGTCACGTGTGTGTGTGTGTGTGTGTGTGTGTGTGTGTGTGTGTGTGTGTGTGTGTTTGTGTGTTAGGGACAGATTGAGGCAGGGTCACATCAGAGTGTGTGTGTGTCTATAGATGTGTGTGTGTGAGGGCCAGATGTCTGTCTGTGTGTGTGTGTGTGTGTGTGTGTGTGTGTGTGTGTGTGTGTGTGTGTGTGTGTGTGTGTGTGTGTGTGTGTGTGTGTGTGTGTGTGTGTGTGTGTGTGTGTGTGTGTGTGTGTGTGTGTGTCTATAGATTTCTGTGTGTGTGTGTGTGTGTGTGTGTGTGTGTCTATAGATGTGTGTGTGTGTGTGTGTGTGTGTGTGTGTGTGTGTGTGTGTGTGTGTGTGAGGGCCAGATGTCTGTGTGTGTTGGTTTTGCTCATCTGCCCTGGGGTAGAGGGTGTGACAGTCACAGAACAAATCCAGCAAATGAAGTTATTTATAGCATGTTTATTTAATCATCTACTACACTGTCTGATAGTGGACAACATTGTCTGGCACAGAGACTACATTATGGCTTGTCCGTGTGCGTACGTGAAGGGATGCCAATGGATGTTTCCAATGCCATCTGGTAAATCAAGGACAGAGAGCATTTCAGATCTCTGGTCCCCGCACGCATGCAGGCTCTGACTGCAGGGCAATACATTAGAGAGAGAGTCTCTCTTCTTAGCTTCTGCCCTTATTCCTTCAGTCTCATTTGCAACCTCACTCCTCTCACGCTATCTACAGAGACTGGAGAGAGGAGAAGGGAATAACCAAAATAGTAGAGAGGGAGAGAAGGTTACAAAAGGAGAGGATAGTAGTCTGTGGGATTAAGGGAGGAGGTGAGGGAGAGAATAGTAGTCTGGGATTAAGGGAGGAGATGAGGAGGTGGTCGGGGGTTAAGGGAGGAGGTGAGGGAGAGGATAGTAGTCTGGGATTAAGGGAGGAGATGAGGAGGTGGTCGGGGGTTAAGGGAGGGGGTGAGGGAGAGGATAGTAGTCTGGGATTAAGGGAGGAGGTAAGGGAGAGGGTAGTAGTCTAGTAGTCTGGGATTAATGGAGGAGATGAGGTGGTCGGGTTAAGGGAGGAGGTGAGGGAGAGGATAGTAGTCTGGGATTAAGGGAGGAGGTGAGGGAGAGGAGGTGGTCAGGGGTTATGGAGGAGGTGAGGGAGAGAATAGTAGTCTGGGATTAATGGAGGAGGTGAGGGAGAGAATAGTAGTCTGGGATTAAGGGAGGAGGTGAGGGAGAGAATAGTAGTCTGGGATTAATGGAGGAGGTGAGGGAGAGAATAGTAGTCTGGGATTAAGGGAGGAGGTGAGGGAGAGGAGGTAGTCGGGGGTTAAGGGAGGAGGTGAGGGAGAGGATAGTAGTCTGGGATTAAGGGAGGAGGTGAGGGAGAGAATAGTAGTCTGGGATTAATGGAGGAGGTGAGGGAGAGAATAGTAGTCTGGGATTAATGGAGGAGGTGAGGGAGAGAATAGTAGTCTGGGATTAATGGAGGAGGTGAGGGAGAGGAGATGGTCGGGGGTTAGGGAGGAGGGGACGGGGGGATGAGGCAGTCGGGGTTGGGGAGGAGGTGAGGGAGTGGAAGTGGTCGGTGTTAGGGAGGAGGAGGTGGTCGGGGGTTAGGGAGGAGGGGAGGGAGAGGATAGTAGTCTGTGATTAAGGGAGGAGGTGAGGGAGAGGAGGTGGTCGGGGGTTAGGGAGGAGGTGAGGGAGAGGATAGTACTATGGGATTAAGGGAGGAGGTGAGGGATAGGAGGTGGTCGGGGCTTAGGGAGGAGGTGAGGGAGCGGAGGTGGTCGGGGGTTAGGGAGGAAGGGATGGGGGGATGAGGCGGTCGGGGGCAAGGTTAAGCCCTTTTATCAACTTGCTGTGTGATCTTCTTACATACCCCACGCCCACAACGTGTCTGTCTGTGTGATCTTCTTACATACCCCACGCCCACAACGTGTCTGTCTGTGTGATCCTCTTACATACCCCACGCCCACAACGTGTCTGTCTGTGTGATCTTCTTACATACCCCACGCCCACAACGTGTCTGTCTGTGTGATCTTCTTACATACCCCACGCCCACAACGTGTCTGTCTGTGTGATCCTCTTACATACCCCACGCCCACAACGTGTCTGTCTGTCTGTATGATCTTACAGGTATTTAGAGGTTGAGTTTGTGTCAGTGACTTGATTCCTGTAGAGGAGATTTTCCATCTGTGGAAAATCTGTGGCAGTAGCATTATTGTTAGCAATATTACAGATACTGTTGTATTAATGACTGTAGGAGTATTACAGATACTGTTGTATTAATGACTGTAGGAGTATTACAGATACTGTTGTATTAATGACTGTAGGAGTATTACAGATACTGTTGTATTAATGACTGTAGGAGTATTACAGATACTGTTGTATTAATGACTGTAGGAGTATTACAGATACTGTTGTATTAATGACTGTAGGAGTATTACAGATACTGTTGTATTAATGACTGTAGGAGTATTACAGATACTGTTGTATTAATGACTGTAGGAGTATTACAGATACTGTTGTATTAATGACTGTAGGAGTATTACAGATACTGTTGTATTAATGACTGTAGGAGTATTACAGATACTGTTGTATTAATGACTGTAGGAGTATTACAGATACTGTTGTATTAATGACTGTAGGAGTATTACAGATACTGTTGTATTAATGACTGTAGGAGTATTACAGATACTGTTGTATTAATGACTGTAGGAGTATTACAGATACTGTTGTATTAATGACTGTAGGAGTATTACAGATACTGTTGTATTAATGACTGTAGGAGTATTACAGATACAATCAAATTCAATCAATCAAATGTATTTTTTAAGCCCTTCTTACATCAGCTGATATATCAAAGTGCTGTACAGAAACCCAGCCTAAAACCCCAAACAGCAAGCAATGCAGGTGTAGAAGCACGGTGGCTAGGAAAAACTCCCTAAAGAAAAGAAAGGCCAAAACCTAGGAAGAAACCTAGACAGGAACCAGGCTATGAGTGTTGGCCACCTCTTCTGGCTGTGCCGGGTGGAGATTATAACAGAACATGGCCAAGATGTTCAAATGTTCATAAATGACCAGCAGGTTCAAATAATAATAATCACAGTAGTTGTCGAGGGTGCAACAGGTCAGCACCTCAGGAGTAAATGTCAGTTGGCTTTTCATAGCCAATCATTGAGAGTATCTCTACCACTCCTGCTGTCTCTAGAGAGTTGAAAACAGCAGGTCTGGGACAGGTAGCACGTCCGGTGAACAGGTTCTGGTTCCATAGCCGCAGGCAGAACAGTTGAAACTGGAGCAGCAGCACGGCCAGGTGGACTGGGGACAGCAAGGAGTCACCATGCCAGGTACTCCTGATGCATGGTCCTAGGGCTCAGGTCCTCTGAGAGAGAGAAAAGGAGAGAGAGCACACTTAAATTCACGCAGGACACTGTGTAAGACAGGACAAGTTGTCCAGTGATAATGGACGGATCTGTAAAGCTGTCATCAAGTCAAAGGATGGCTACTTTGAAGAATCTCAAATATAAAATACATTTGGATTTAGCACTTTCGTTTGGTTAGTACATGATTCCAAGTGTGTTATTTCATAGTTGTGATGTCTTCACTATTCTACAATGTAGAAAATAGTAAAAATAAAGAAAAACCCTTGAATGAGTAGGTTTGTCCAAACTTTTGACTGGTACTGTAGTTTTTGAGAGGTGTGGTTGATAAGGCTCTGTGGGATGTAGCTAGGAGAGCACTGTGACTGATAAGTGAATTTAAATGTCGCATTGAGCTTGGGGGTTACTGCGCAAGATCCCATGGACAGGGTTGCATTCACTAGACAAAACGGAGGCAAATAGGCTGAAATTGGGGGCGGTTCGATGTCAACTTGTCCAATAAGAAATGTCTGCTTTCTTTTCCGGCGCCACATCAGATTGAAACGTACTGGTGCAAATGGTTTCCAGTGGCTCTTGTCCCTCCCATCACCCTCTCCTCTCTCTTTTCTTCTCCACCCGTCTGTTTTATGTGATGTGGATTGAATTCATCCTTTCTCTGTTGAGCTGGCTGGTCTGAACCACCCAGATGTCCTGAGTAGATAACCTCTTACAGATGGTCCTGAGTAGATAACCTCTTACAGACGATTCTGTTACAGGCCTCTGAGGCGACACACTCCGGAAATATCTGCGTCTCACTCTTCGTCTCTTCCACATTGCTTTTTATCTTCTCTTCTTCCTGTCAACCTCTTCTCTCTTTCGCTCATGCACACACACACACACTCACACTCTAATCTAATTTCCCCAGATCATTAGTAAAGTGTCATCTATGAGGCAGCTCTCATGTCTCGTAATGACATTTAAAGCTCCTTCCTGTGTCAGAAACATACCTCTGACTCACACAGTACACTATACTATACACTATGTACTATACATTAGAGGTCAACCGATTTATGACTTTTCAACACCGATACCGATTATTGGAGGACCAAAAAACCCCGATACCGATTATTTGGCCGATTTATAAAATAAATAAATAACTATATGTATATGTATATATAATAAATAATAATAATAAAATATAAATTAAAAAAATATGTATTTGTAATAATGACAATTACAACAATACTGAATGAACACTTATTTTAACTTAATATAATTCATCAATAAAAATCAATTTAGCCTCAAATAAACAATGAAAGATGTTCAATTTGGTTTAAATAATGCAAAAACAAAGTGTTGGAGAAGTAAAAGTGCAATATGTGCCATGTAAGAAAGCTAACGTTTCAGTTCCTTGCTCAGAACATGAGAACATATGAAAGTTGGTGGTTCCTTTTAACATGAGACTTCACTATTCCAAGATAAGAGGTTTTAGGTTGTAGTTAATATAGTATTTATAGGACTATTTCTCTCTATACCATTTGTATTTCATTAACCTTTGACTATTGGATGTTCTTATAGGCACTTTAGTATTGCCAGTGTAACAGTATATCTTCCGTCCCTCTCCTCACTCCTCCCTGGGCTCGAACCAGGAACACAACGACAACAGCCACCCTCAAAGCAGCGTTACCCATGCAGAGCAAGGGGAACAACCACTCCAAGGTTCAGAGCGAGTGATGTTTGAAACGCTATTAGCGCGCACTAACTAGCCAGCCATTTCACTTCGGTTACACCAGCCTCATCTCGGTAGTTGATAAGCTTGAAGTCATAAACAGCGCAATTCTTGACGCACAATGAAGAGCTGCTGGCAAAATGCACGAAAGTGCTGTTTGAATGAATGTTTACGCGCCTGCTTCTGTCTACCACCTCTCAGTCAGCTACTTAGATACTTGTATGCTTTTATGCTCAGTCAGATTATATGCAACGCAGGACACGCTAGATAATATCTAGTAATATCATCAACCATGTGTAGTTAACTAGTGGTTATGATTGATTGTTTTTTTATAAAATAAGTTTAATGCTAGCTAGCAACTTACCTTGGCTTACTGCATTCGCGTAACAGTCTCCTTTTGGAGTGCAACGAGAGAGAGGCAGGTCGTTATTGCGTTGGACTAGTTAACTGTAAGGTTGCAAGATTGGATCCCCCGAGCTGACAAGGTGAAAATCTGTCATTCTGCCAATGAACAAGGCAGTTAACCCACCGTTCCTAGGCCATCATTGAGAATAAGAATGTGTTCTTAACTGACGCCATTAAAAGGTAATTTACCACCTTCACAAGTGCAGTCTCAGTGCTATGATGGGGTCTAAAACCAGACTGAAGCATTTCATATGCATTGTTTGTCTTTAGGAGGCAGTGAGTTGCTGTGCAACAGCTTTTTCTAAAAATTTTGAGAAGAGTGGGAGATTCGATAGAGGTGATAGTTTAAAAAATATTTTCTGGGTCAAGGTTTGGCTTTTTTTCAAGAGAGGCTTTATTACTGCCACTTTTAGTGAGTTTGGTACACATCCGGTGGATAGAGAGCCGTTTATTATGTTCAACATAGGAGGGCCAAGCACAGGAAGCAGCTCTTTCAGTAGTTTAGTTGGAATAGGGTCCAGTATGCAGCTTGAAGTTATATAGTACTAAAACATTTGAGTGTCTCCTTAGTGTCTCCTAGGTCCTGGCAGAGGTTGTGCAGACTGATAACTGAGCTTTGGAGGAATACGCAGATTTAAAGAGGAGTCCGTAATTTGTTTTCTAATGATTATAATATTTTCCTCAAAGAAGTTCATGAATGTATTACTGCTGAAGGTAAAGCCATCCTGTCTTGGGGAATGCTGCTTTTTAGCTTGCTTTGCGACAGTTTCAAAAAGACATTTCGGATAATTCTTATTTTCCTTAATTAGTTTGGAAAAATAGGATGATCGAGCAGCAGTGAGGGCTCTTCGGTACTGTCTTTCCAAGCTAGTCGGAAGACTTCCAATTTGGTGTGGCGCCATTTCCATTTCCAATTTTCTGGAAGCTTGCTTTCAGAGCTCGGGTATTTTCTGTCTACCAGGGAGCTAGTTTCTTATGACAAATGTTTTTAGGGGTGCGACTGCATCTAGGGTATTGCACAAGGTTAAATTGAGTTCCTCAGTCGGGTGGTTAACTGATTTTTGTCCTCTGATGTCCTTGGGTAGGCAGAGGGAGTCTGGAAGGGCATCTAGGAATCTTTGTGTTGTCTGTGAATTTATAGCAAGACTTTTGACGCTCCTTGGTTGGGGTCTGAGCAGATTATTTGTTGCGGTTGCAAACGTAATAAAATGGTGGTCCGATAGTCCAGGATTATGAGGAAAAATATTAAGATCCACAACATTTATTTCAGGGGACAAAACTACGTCCAGATTTTGACTGTGGCAGTGAGTAGGTCCGGAGACATGTTGAACAAAACCCACTGATGGCCCCGAAAGCCTTTTGGAGTGGGTCTGTGGACTTTTCCTGGTGAATATTAGTCACCAAAAATGAGAATGTTATCTGCTATGACTACAAAGTCCGATAGGTATTCAGGGAACTCAGTGAGGAATGCTGTATATGGCCCAGGAGGCCTGTAAACAGTAGCTATAAAAAGTGATTGAGTAGGCTGCATAGATTTCATGACTAGAAGCGCAAAACTATACTATACATTACACTAAACACTACACAATACACTACACTATAAATACTATACACTACACTATGCATACTATACACTACACTGTACACTACACTATACAGTCATGGCCAAAAGTTTTGAGAATGACACAAATATTAATTTCCACCAAGTTTGCTGCTTCATTGTCTTTATATATTTTTGTCAGATGTTACTATGGAATACTGAAGTATAATTACAAGCATTTCATAAGTGTCAAAGGCTTTTTATTGACAATTACATGAAGTTGATGCAAAGAGTCAATATTTGCAGTGTTGACCCTTCTTTTTTAAGACTTCTGCAATCCACCCTGGCATGCTGTCAATTAACTTCTGGTCCACATCCTGACTGATGGCAGCCCATTCTTGCATAATCAATGCTTGGAGTTTGTCAGAATTTGTGGGCTTTTGTTTGTCCACCCGCCTCTTGAGGATTGACCACAAGTTCTCAATGGGATTAAGGTCTGGGGAGTTTCCTGGCCATGGACCCAAAATATCTATGTTTTGTTCCCCGAGCCACTTAGTTATCACTTTGGCCATATGGCAAGGTGCTCCATCATGCTGAAAAAGGCATTGTTCGTCACCAAACTGTTCCTGGATGGTTGGGAGAAGTTGATCTCGGAGGATGTGTTGGTACCATTCTATATTCAAGGCTGTGTCCTTAGGACAAATTGTGAGTAAGCCCACTCCCTTGGCTGAGAAGCAACCCCACACATGAATGGTCTCAGGATGCTTTACTGTTGGCATGACACAGGACTGAAGGTAGCGCTCACCTTGTCTTCTCCGGACAAGCTTTTTTCCGGATGCCCCAAACAATCGGAAAGGGGATTCATCAGAGAAAATGACTTTACCCCAGTCCCCAGCAGTCCAATCCCTGTACCTTTTTGCAGAATATCAGTCTGTCCCTGATGTTTTTCCTGGAGAGAAGTTGCTTCTTCGCTGCCCTTCTTGACACCAGGCCATCCTCCAAAAGTCTCAAAAGTCAAGCTCTGTACTGGTGGTGCACCGATCCCGCAGCTGAATCAACTTTAGGAGACGGTCCTGGCGCTTGCTGGACTTTCTTGGGGGCCCTGAAGCCTTCTTCACTACAATTGAACTGCTCTACTTGAAGTTCTTGATGATCCGATAAATGGTTGATTTGGGTGTGATCTTAGTGGCAGCAATATTCTTTCACGTGAAGCCCTTTTTGTGCAAAGCAATGATGACGGCATGTGTTTTCTTACAGGTAACCATGATTGACAGAGGAAGAACAATGATTCCAAGCACCACCTTCCTTTTGAAGATTCCAGTCTGTTTTTTGACCTCAATCAGCCTGACTGAGTGATCTCCAGCCTTGTCCTCGTCAACACTCACACATGTGTTAACGAAAGAATCACTGACATGATGTCAGCTTGTCCTTTTGTGGCAGGGCTAAAATGCAGCGGAATTATTTTGCGGGGGATTCAGTTCATTTGCATGGCAAAGAGGGACTTTGCAATTAATTGCAATTCATCTGATATCTCTTCATAACATTCTGGAGTATTTGCAAATTACCATCATACAAACTGAGGCAGCAGACTAAGATTTGTGTCATTCTCAAAACTTTTGGCCACGACTATACACTATACTAAATACTATACACTATACTAAACACTATACACTATACTAAACACTATACACTATACTATACAATATACATACTATACACTACACTATACATACTATACACTACAGTATACATACTATACACTACTCTATACATACTGTACTAAACACCATACTATACACTATTCACACTACACTATACTATATATTACACTACACTATACATACTATACTATACTAAACACTACACTATACATACTATACACCATACTATACACCATAGATATGGACTCCCAAGTGGTACAGCGGTCTAAGGCACTGCATCTCAGTGCCATCCCTGGTTCAAATCCTGTCTGCATCACATCCGGCTGTGATTGGGAGTTCCATAGGGCGGTGCACAAGTGGCCCGGCGTTGTCCGAGTTTGGCCGGGGTAGGCCGCCATTGTAAATAAGAATTTGTTCTTAACTGACTTGCCTAGATAAACTAAGGTTACATAAAAACATAATGTACATTATACATACCATACACTATACACTGCAGATACAGTGCTCTTGACATATTATGCATTATAATGTACACACAGCATACATATATTAATTACACTACACAATGGTCTGATTTCAGACCCCCCTCCCACCTTATACGATATCCACCCAGAGCATATCGGACTGCTTTTTCTTTACCACATCTCCGGATTCCTACTGCAAGCTCTGAAGCTTTACACTGGAACATCGCAGCTAGCGAGCTGCTATCCGGGTCGCTACTCCTGGCTAACTTCTCTGTCTCGAAGCAAGCACCAGTTAGCCTGGAGCTAACCTCGAGCTAGGCCCCGTCCCGGCTAGCCGAAGAGGTCCTTCAGTCAATTCCTGGGCTACAAGATCTATTTTGCCAATTGGCCTGGACCCTTTTACTGCCCACACGGAGCCCTGCCGATCCATCATGGCTGGTCTTCCGACGTAACCGTCCGAGGGGGTTTCAACAGGCTCTTCTGTTGCGACGTCCCCTGGAGGCCTATCTGCTAGCCTGCTAGCTGTCTGAATCGCCGTGACTCCAGCTCGCCTAGCTACTCACTGGACCCTATGATCACTCGGCTACACATGCCTCTCCCTAATGTCAATATGCCTTGTCCATTGCTGTTTTGGTTCGTGATTATTGTCTTATTTCACTGTAGAGTCTCCAGCCCTGCTTAATATGCCTTAGCTAGCCCTTTTGTTCCACCCCCCACACATGCGGTGACCTCACCTGGCTTAAATTGTGCCTCTCGAGACAAAACCTCTCTCATCGTCACTCAATGCCTAGGTTTACCTCCACTGTACACACATCCTACCATACCTTTGTCTCTACATTATGCCGTGAATCTTTTTTTCCGCACCCAGAAATCTGCTCCTTTTACTCTCTGTTCCGAACGCACTAGCCAACTAGTTCTTATAGACTTTAGCCGTACCCTTATCCTACTCCTCTTCTGTTCCTCTGGTGATGTAGTGGTTAACCTCGACCCTGCAGCCCCCAACCTCGGCCCTGCAGTCCCCATCACCACTCCCATTCCCCAGGTGCTCTCATCTGTTGACTTCTGTAACCGTAAAAGGCTTGTTTTCATGCTTGCTAACATTAGAAGCCTCCTCCCTAAGTTTTTTTTTCTTCACTTTTGCACACTCTACCAACCCTGATGTCCTAGCCGTGTCTGAATCGTGGCTTAGGAAGGCCACCAAAATCCTGAAATTTCCATCCCTAACTATAACATTTTCCGACAAGATAGAACTGCCAAAGGGGGTGGAGTTGCAATCTACTGCAGAGAGAGCGTGCAGAGTTCTGTCGTACTATCCAGGTCTGTGCCCAAACAATTCGAGCTTCTACTTTTAAAAATCCACCTTTCCAGAAACAAGTCTCTTACCGTTACCGTTGTTATAGAATCTTCAGCCCCAGCTGTGCCCTGGACACCATATGTGAATTGATTGCCCCCCATCTATCTTCACAGTTTGTACTATTAGGTGACCTAAATTGGGACAGTCTTAACACCCTGGCCGTCCTACAATCTAAGCTAGATGCCCTCAATCTCACACAAATTGTCAACGAATCTACCAGGTACAACTCGAAATCCGTAACCATGGGCACCCTATCATCCTGACCAACTTGCCCTCCTAATACACCTCTGCTGTCTTCAACCAGGATCTCAAACCAGGATCTTTTTGCACCCCAGTATCTCTACTTGCACATCATCATCTGCACATCTATCAGTCCAGTATTAATGCTAAATTGTATTTTTTTTTGCCTTTATGGCCTATTTATTGCCATACCTCCCTACTCTTCTACATTTGCACACACTGTACATATATTGTTTTATTGTGTTATTGACTGTATGTTTATGTGTAACTCTTTTGTTTATGTTGCACTACTTTGCTTGATCTGGGCCAGATCACAGTTGTAAATGAGAACTGGTTCTCAACTGGCCTACCTGCTTAAATAAAAGTGAAATAATAAAAACATTTTTTTTCTAGAATGTAGAATGATATTATTATAATTCAGCCTGCAGCATACCACCCTGCATCCCACTGTAGGGTGGTACTGAATCTATGCAGGGTTGTTCCTGGTCAGTCCCTGGATGGGAGACCAGATGCTGCTGGAAGTGGTGTTGGAGGGTTAGTAGGAGGCAATATTTCCTCTGGTCTAAAATACACATATTCTAATGCCCCAGGGCAGTGATTGGGGACATTGCCCTTTGTAGGGTGCTGTCTTTCGGATGGGACATTAAACGGGTGTCCTGACTCTCTGTGGTCACTAAAGATCCCATGGCACGAATAGGGATGTTTCTCCCATGTCCCTCATATCACAATGGCCACCCAATCATTCCTTGCGTGACGTAGCATGTTAGTTTCTTCTCCGCAGTGAGTTTGGATGTGAATACATTCGCGGCTATCAGTCTGATTGGTTCAGAAACGGCTGGGTTGGCCAGCGCCAGAATACACATTGGGTAAAGCAGTGGTTTGAATATTTTGTCATTGGCTTTTATACTCTGGTTAAATATCATCCAATCGCTGATGACTTTCTTTTGAACAACACCCCTTTTGCACCTCGAACGACTTCAATGATGTCATTCTCAGATTAAAGTATGTAGCGAACAACAGAGCAGCAGTAGTGTTTAGTGGAAGTCATCAGGCTAGTAACCACACCATTTCCTCATGGGTTTTAGCCCTAATGCTACACAATCAATACAGGCCTAAGGGTGGGTGTGTCAGGGTGTGTGTGTGTTTGACATTTGACTGCAAGCTGTTTGTGTCCCAGTGCAGTAGGATGTTTATTTTACCTTTATTTAACCAGGCAAGTCAGTTAAGAACAAATTCTTATTTTCAATGAGAGCCTAGGAACAGAGGGTTAACTGCCTTGTTCAGGGGCAGAACGACAGATTTGTACCTTGTCAGCTGGGGGATTTGAACTTGCAACCTTTCGGTTATTAGTCCAACGCTCTAACCACTAGGCTACCCTGCCCTCCCAAAAGGATGTATGATATTCCTGTTTGTGTCCCAGTCAGTCAGTGTTAAACTCAACAAGCCTGTGTCTGAGAGAGGGCTATCAGAGGATGAGAATGAAGAAGGAATTACTGCTTTCTGTCGGAGATGAGAGAGAATGATGATGAGGGATGACTTTCCTGTGTGAGGTGATAGAGAATGGACAGATGGATGTATGAGTGGATTAAAGAAGGGAAGATGAAAGATGAGAAGAAGTTCCCTAATTTCCCTTTCCCCTTTAGTTGGTGCCCGGTCTCTGTATTTCTGACTTAATGATGTGAATGAATCACAGGGTTGGAAAATCCCAGAAACTTTTCAGAAACCCTGGTTGGTGAATATCTAGAATCAAAAGGGAATAAACCGCCAGCGAATTCTTCAACTGGGATTTATTGCAACCCTACCGACACACATAAGATCATTATTATGTCTGCCAGCCTGCCCTCTTCTATCAGCTTCAGTGTTGTTTTTAAGAGGTAGGTATGATGTTCCGCACTAACCTCTAGCTGGGTCACAACAACACCAAAGTAAAACAACCTAGCTGTACCATATTAAGATACTGAGCTAGGCCAACATCTGTCTTCATGTATCTATTAACTCCTACCTGATATCCATTTAACTATTAACTCCTACCTGATATCCATTTAACCATTAACTCCTACCTGATATCCATTTAACTATTAACTCATACCTTAAACCCATGTATCTATTAACTCCTACCTGATATCCAATTAACCATTAACTCCTACCTGATATCCATTTAACTATTAACTCCTACCTTAAACACATGTATCTATTAACTCCTACCTGATATCCATGTATCTATTAACTCCTACCTGATATCTATGTACCTATTAACTCCTACCTGATATCCAATTAACCATTAACTCCTACCTGATATCCAATTAACCATTAACTCCTACCTGATATCCATTTAGCTATTAACTACTACCTGATATCCATTTATCTATTAACTGCTACCTGATATCCAATTAACCATTAACTCCTACCTTAAACACATGTATCTATTAACTCCTACCTGATATCCAATTAACCATTAACTTCTACCTTATATCCAATTAACCATTAACTCCTACCTGATATCCATTTAACTATTAACTCCTACCTGATATCCAATTAACCATTAACTCCTACCTTAAACACATGATATCCATTTAACTATTAACTCCTACCTGATATCAATTAACTATTAACTCCTTCCTTCAACCCATTTAACTATTAACTCCTACCTTCAACCCATTTAACTATTAACTACTTCCTAATATCCATTTACCTATACTGTGCAAAAATATAATGCAACATGTAAAGTGTTGGTCCCATGTTTCACGAACTGAAATAAAATATCCTAGAAATGTTCCATATGTACAAAAGGCTTATTTCTCTCAAATGTGTTTACATCACTGCTAGTGAGCATTTCTCCTTTGCCAAGATAATCCATCCACCTGACAGGTGTGACATACCAAGAAGCTGATTAAACAGCACGATCATTACACAGGTGCACCTTGTGCGGGGGACAATAAATTGCCACTCTTACATGTGCAGTTTTATCACACAACACAATGCCACAGATGTATCAAGTTTTGAGGGCGTGTGCAATTGGCATCCTGACTGCAGGAATGTCCACCAGAGCTGTTGCCATAGCATTTGATGTTAATTTCTCTACTGTAAGCCGCCTCCAATGTCGATTTGATTAAGATGGTAGAAATCCAAATAAATGATCAAAAGCCATCTACGTACCCCCCAAACCTCACATCAAGCCCCCCCCCAATGTCCAGTATATAGTATCAGTTCTATATGTTTGACAAGTAATATACAGCTGCGCCTTAGATAATTGTTTAGTCAACCTATGTTTTGTATTCTCTGTAAATATGGTGATGTGTTTTTCACCCTCTGTTCAGAGAAATAGTCATTGAAGTTGTTAGGTAATGCGATGGGGCATACGCTTGATGTTACCACGTTCTGACCACTTGATGGTGCTGTTTCTGCAATACTGGCTCACTCTCTCGTCCAGTTCGAGGTTGCCTGTTGCATATCCAATACAAATTCACCAATATGGTTTAGATTCAGAATGTACCAATCAACATGTTAATTGGCCACAGTTGAAGTTGGGTACTACCCACATTATGCCATTAAGTTTGACTTGGTCCTGGGGAATCCTATGGATGAGCATACAGTGGTGATTGTGCCATTAAGTTTGACTTGGTCCTGGGGAATCCTATGGATGAGCATACAGTGGTGATTGTGCCATTAAGTTTGACTTGGTCCTGGGGAATCCTATGGATGAGCATACAGTGGTGATTGTGCCAGCCTTTGATTTGTCTACTTTGCTGATATGATGATGAGTGCTGGATGACACTTGCGGATGCTGTGGATGAAGAAAACATGGACATAAAAGGGGATATTCGTGCATCCAAGTTATCCAGCAAGGTTATATTTTTGGCCAAACAGAGAGGACACATGAAATGTACTAAAACCAAGCATCATCTGCACCGTTAAGGCACCAACCACTGCTACTGGTCGCCTATATAATTTGGGGTGTAGGAACATCACTGTAATTGAAGGTGCACTTATGACAGAAAAGAAAGTGAAAGAGTGACATTTCTTTACAATAACACATTTACTTGTGTTAATGTTGTTGGCTCCGTCATTCTCTTATCAAACTTTGCACCTGCACTGTTCTTCAAGTAAAAAATGTTTTTGTAAAATGTTCAATGGAAATTGTTTTAAATCTCTGTCCATATTGTCCATGTGTTTTTACGGAGATAGAAAATAGCCTTTTTTTTCATAAATCAATCAATCTAATGTATTTATAAAGCCCTTTTTACATCTGCAGATGTCACAAAGTGCTGTACAGAAACCCGGGCTAAAAGTCCAAAGAGCTAGTAATGCAGGTGTAGAAGCACGGTGGGAAAACTACCACCAGTTTGACTGAATTGCACGAGAATTATACATGTATGGATTTTCTTCTGCGTTGTTTTCTCTTTATTCAACCAACATTCCTCCTGCCATTCACCCACACAATATTTCATGACCCTGAACCCGCCTGCCCCACGGATATAACCGCCCGTGCGTCACTAATGTGTGATGTGTTCATACACACATTAAAGGGAAGGCTTTGACCAAAATATGCTCTAAGAATTTCTTCCCATCGATCGTCCTTACCCCTCTTCTCTTTTTCCCTCACTTTATGCAAACCTTTTGACGCGGTTGCTAGGTGTTGGGTTAAGGTCGCTACACTATCCCCTTCCTTTGGGAGAGCTTTTCCCCACGGCCTCTCGGATGGTCTCACGGGCGCCATCCCACTTCTGACACTGGCTTGTTTATGTGTCTATCAGCTTCTAATCTCCTCCTCTCCCTTTTGTGTGTTTCAGATTAACCTGCGTCTCATCCTGGTCAGTGGGAAGACGAAAGAGTTCCTGTTTTCTCCCAATGACTCGGCCGCAGACATTGCCAAACACGTCTACGATAACTGGCCAATGGGTGAGTGACACCTCACAGACACACATTACAACTGGCCAATGGGTGAGTGACACCAAATGCATACATATCAGTGGAGGCTGCTGGAGGGAGGATGATATTATTCAATTCCAGCCATTACAATGAGCCTGTCATGCGATTTAAAGTGACACCAGCCACTACTGGCGCATTTAGAAAGTATTCAGACCCCTTGACTTTTTCCACATTTTGTTACTTTACATCATTATTTTCAAATGTATTCAATAAAAGAAATCCTTATCATTCTACGCACAATACCCCATAATGACAAAGTGAAAACACGTTTGAAGAAAATTAAAAAACAAAATACCTTATCTACATAAGTATTCAGACCCTTTGCTATGATACTCGAAATTGAGCTCAGGTGCATCCTGTTTCCATTGATCATCCTTGAGATGTTTCTAGAACTTTATTGGAGTCCACCTGTGGTAAATTCAATTGATTGGATATGATTTGGAAAGGCACATGCCTGTCTAAATAAGGTCCCACAGTTGGCAGTGCATGTCAGAGCAAAAACCAAGCCATGAGGTTGAAGGAATTGTCCGTAGAGCTCCGAGACAGGATTGTGTCGAGGCACAGATCTGGAGAAGGGAACCAAAACACTTCTGCAGCATTGAAGGTCCCCAACAACACAGTGGCCTCCATCCTTCTTCAATGGAAGAAGTTTGGAACCAACAAGACTCTTCCTAGAGCAGGTTGTCGGCTAAACTGAGCAATCGGGGGGCCTTGGTCAGGAAGGTTACCAAGAACCTGATGGTCACTCTGACAGAGCTCCAGAATTTCTCTGTGGAGATAGTTGTCCTTCTGGAAGGTTCTCCCATCTCTGCAGCACTTCACCAATCCGGCCTTTATGGTAGAGTGGAAGCCAGTCTTCAGTAAAGGGCACATGACAGCCCGCTTGGATTTTGCAAAAAGGCACCTAAAGACTCTAAGACCATGAGAAATAAGATTCTCTAGTCAGTTGAAACCAAGATTGAACTCTTTTACCTGAATGCCAAGCGTCACATCTGGAGGAAACCATCCCTACGGTTCAGCATGGTGGTGGCATCATTATCATGCTGTGGTTGTTTTTCAGCGGCAAGGACTGGGAGACTAGTCAGAATCGAACAAAATATGAACAATGCAAAGTACAGAGAGATCCCTGATGAAATCTGCTCAGGACCTCGGACTGAGGTGAAGGTTCACCTTCCAACAGGACAACGACCCTAAGCACACAGCCAAGAAAAAGCAGGAGTGGCTTCGGGACAAGTCTCTGAATGTCCATGGGTGGCCCAGCCAGAGCCCGGACTTGAACCCGATCACAAATCTCTGGAGAGACCTTAAAATAGCTGTGCAGCGATGCTCCCCATCCAACCTCACAGAGCCTGAGAGGATGTGCATAGAGGAATGGGAGCAACTCCCCAAATGCACGTGTACCAAGCTTGTATCGTCATACCAAAGAAGTGTTGAGGCTGTAATTGCTGCCAAAGATGCTTCAACAAAGTCCTGAGTAAAGGGTCTGAATACTTATGTAAATGTGACATTTTTATTTTTAATAATAAACTTTCTAAAAACCTGTTGTTGCTTTGTCATTATGGGTTATTGTGTGTAAATTGGGAAAAAAACAATTGAATCCACTTTAGAATCTGGTCAGGCTTCTGGTCAGGCTCCGGAGACGGGCACATCGCGCACCGCTCCCGAGCATACTACTCGCCAATGTCCAGTCTCTTGACAACAAGGTTGATGAAATCCAAGCAAGGGTAGCCTTCCAGAGAGACATAAGAGGCTGTAGCGTTCTTTGCTTCGTGGAAACATGGCTCACTGGAGAGACGCTATCGGAGGCGGTGCAGCCAGCGGGTTTCTTCACGCATCGCGCCGACAGAAACAAGCATCTTTCTGCTAAGAAGAGGGGTGGGGGCGTATGCCTTATGATTAGCGAGAGGTGGTGTGATCATAGAAACATACAGGAACTCAAGTCCTTCTGTTCACCTGACTTAGAATTCCTCACAATCAAATGTCGGCCGAGAATTCTCTTCGATTATAATCACAGCCGTATATATTCCCCCCAAGCAGACACATCGATGGGCCTGAACAAACTTTATTTGACTCTATGTAAACTGGAAACCACATATCCTGAGGCTGCATTCATTGTTGCTGGGGATTTTAACAAGGCTAATCTGAAAACAAGGCTCCCTAAATTCTATCAGCATATCGATTGTTCTACCGGGGCTGGTAAGACCCTGGATCATTGTTATTCTAACTTACGCAACGCATATAAGGCCCTCTCCCGCCCTCCTTTTGGAAAAACTGACCACGACTCCATTTTGTTGCTTCCAGCCTATAGACAGACACTAAAACAGGAAGCTCCCGCACTCAGGTCTGTTCAACGCTGGTCCGACCAATCTGATTCCACGTTTCAAGATTGCTATGATCACGTGGACTGTGATACGTTCCGCATTGCGTCAAACAACAACATTGACGAATACGCTGATTCGGTGAGCAAGTTTATTAGCAAGTGCATCGGCGATGTCGTACCCACAGCAACTATTAAAACATTCCCCAACCAGAAACCCTGGATTGATGGCAGCATTCGTGCAAAACTGAAAGCACAAACCACTGCTTTTAACCAGGTCAAATTGACCGGAAACATCACCGAATACAAACAGTATAGCTATTCCCTCCGCAAGGCAATCAAACAAGTTAAGCGTCAGTATAGAGCCAAAGTAGAGGCGCAATTCAACGGCTCAGACACGAGAGGTATGTGGCAGGGTCTACAGTCAATCACAGACTACAAAAAGAAAACCAGCCCCGTCGCGGACCCTAATGTCTTGCTCCCAGATAAACTAAACAGCTTCTTTACTCGCTTTGAGGATAATAGTGCCACCTACTCGGCCCGCTACCAAAACCTGCGGACTCTCCTTCACCGGAGCCAACGTGAGTAAAACATTTAAAGTGTTAACCCTCGCAATGCTGCTGGCCCAGACGGCATCCCCAGCAGTGTCCTCAGAGCATGCGCAGACCAGCTGGCTGGTGTGTTTACGGACATATTCAATCAATCCTTATCCCAGTCTGCTGTTCACACATGCTTCAAGAGGGCCACCATTGTTCCTGTCCCAAGCAAGGCAACTGAGCTAAACGACTACCGCCCCGTAGCACTCACTTCCGTCATCATGAAGTGCTTTGAGAGACTAGTCAAGGATAATTTCACCTCCACCCTACCTGACACCCTAGACCCACTGCAATTTGCTGACCGCCCCAATAGGTCTACAGACGACGCAATCGCAATCACACTGCACACTGCCCTAACCCATCTGGACAAGACGAATACCTACAGTGGCGCAAAAAAGTATTTAGTCAGCCACCAATTGTGCAAGTTCTCCCACTTAGAAAGTTGAGAGAGGCCTGTAATCTTCATCATAGATACACTTAAACTATGACAGACAAAATTAGAAAAAAAATCCAGATAATCACATTGTAGAATTTTTCATTAATTTATTTGCAAAATGTTGGAAAACTCAAAGGGTCTAAATGCACTGTATGATACTTCATGCAGTATAAGAAGTAATACAGGGACGATGGAGGAGAAGTAATACATGGAGGAGAAGTAATACAGGGAAGATGGAGGAGAAGTAATACAGGGACGATGGAGGAGAAGTAATACAGGGAAGATGGAGGAGAAGTAATACAGGGAAGATGGAGGAGAAGATGGAGGAGAAGTAATACAGGGAAGATGGAAGATGGAGGAGAGTAATACAGGGAAGATGGAGGAGAGGTAATACAGGGAAGATGGAGGAGAAGTAATACAGGGAAGATGGAGGAGAAGTAATACAGGGAAGATGGAGGAGAAGTAATACAGGGAAGATGGAGGAGAAGTAATACAGGGAAGATGGAGGAGAAGTAATACAGGGAAGATGGAGGAGAAGTAATACAGGGAAGATGGAGGAGAAGTAATACAGGGAAGATGGAGGATACACAGGGAAGATGGAGGAGAAGTAATACAGGGAAGATGGAGGAGAAGTAATACAGGGAAGATGGAGGAGAAGTAATACAGGGAAGATGGAGGAGAAGTAATACAGGGAAGATGGAGGAGAAGTAATACAGGGAAGATGGAGGAGAAGTAATACAGGGAAGATGGAGGAGAAGTAATACAGGGAAGATGGAGGAGAAGTAATACAGGGAGATGGAGGAGAAGTAATACAGGGAGATGGAGAAGTAATACAGGGAGATGGAGGAGAAGTAATACAGGGGAGATGGAGGAGAAGTAATACAGGGAAGATGGAGGAGAAGTAATACAGGGAAGATGGAGGAGAAGTAATACAGGGAAGATGGAGGAGAAGTAATACAGGGAAGATGGAGGAGAAGTAATACAGGGGAGATGGAGGAGAAGTAATACAGGGAAGATGGAGGAGAAGTAATACAGGGAAGATGGAGGAGAAGTAATACAGGGGAGATGGAGGAGAAGTAATACAGGGAAGATGGAGGAGCTCTGGTGGGAATGAAGGGGACATGTTAAATCAAATCAAATCAAATCAAATTTTATTTGTCACATACACATGGTTAGCAGATGTTAATGCGAGTGTAGCGAAATGCTTGTGCTTCTAGTTCCGACAATGCAGTGATAACCAACAAGTAATCTAACTAACAATTCCAAAACTACTGTCTTATACACAGTGTAAGGGGATAAGGAACATGTACATAAGGATATATGAATGAGTGATGGTACAGAGCAGCATACAGTAGATGGTATCGAGTACAGTATATACATATGAGATGAGTGTGTAGACAAAGTAAACAAAGTGGCATAGTTAAAGTGGCTAGTGATACATGTGTTACATAAGGATGCAGTCGATGTTGTAGAGTACAGTATATACATATGCATATGAGATGAATAATGTAGGGTAAGTAACATTATATAAGGTAGCATTGTTTAAAGTGGCTAGTGATATATTTACATCATTTCCCATCAATTCCCATTATTAAAATGGCTGGAGTTGGGTCAGTGTCAATGACAGTGTGTTGGCAGCAGCCACTCAATGTTAGTGGTGGCTATTTAACAGTCTGATGGCCTTGAGATAGAAGCTGTTTTTCAGTCTCTCGGTCCCAGCTTTGATGCACCTGTACTGACCTCGCCTTCTGGATGATAGCGGGGTGAACAGGCAGTGGTTCGGGTGGTTGATGTCCTTGATGATCTTTATGGCCTTCCTGTAACAACGGGTGGTGTAGGTGTCCTGGAGGGCAGGTAGTTTGCCCCCGGTGATGCGTTGTGCAGTCCTCACTACCCTCTGGAGAGCCTTACGGTTGAGGGCGGAGCAGTTGCCGTACCAGGCGGTGATACAGCCCACCAGGATGCTCTCGATTGTGCATCTGTAGAAGTTTGTGAGTGCTTTTGGTGACAAGCCGAATTTCTTCAGCCTCCTGAGGTTGAATAGGCGCTGCTGCGCCTTCTTCACGACGCTGTCAGTGTGAGTGGACCAATTCAGTTTGTCTGTGATGTGTATGCCGAGGAACTTAAAACTAGCTACCCTCTCCACTACTGTTCCATCGATGTGGATAGGGGGTGTTCCCTCTGCTGTTTCCTGAAGTCCACAATCATCTCCTTAGTTTTGTTGACGTTGAGTGTGAGGTTATTTTCCTGACACCACACTCCAAGGGCCCTCACCTCCTCCCTGTAGGCCGTCTCGTCGTTGTTGGTAATCAAGCCTACCACTGTTGTGTCGTCCGCAAACTTGATGATTGAGTTGGAGGCGTGCGTGGCCACGCAGTCGTGGGTGAACAGGGAGTACAGGAGAGGGCTCAGAACGCACCCTTGTGGGGCCCCCGTGTTGAGGATCAGCGGGGAGGAGATGTTGTTGCCTACCCTCACCACCTGGGGGCGGCCCGTCAGGAAGTCCAGTACCCAGTTGCACAGGGCGGGGTCGAGACCCAGGGTCTCGAGCTTGATGACGAGCTTGGAGGGTACTATGGTGTTGAATGCCGAGCTGTAGTCGATGAACAGCATTCTCACATAGGTATTCCTCTTGTCCAGGTGGGTTAGGGCAGTGTGCAGTGTGGTTGAGATTGCATCGTCTGTGGACCTATTTGGGCGGTAAGCAAATTGGAGTGGGTCTAGGGTGTCAGGTAGGGTGGAGGTGATATGGTCCTTGACTAGTCTCTCAAAGCACTTCATGATGACGGAAGTGAGTGCTACGGGGGCGGTAGTCGTTTAGCTCAGTTACCTTAGCTTTCTTGGGAACAGGAACAATGGTGGCCCTCTTGAAGCATGTGGGAACAGCAGACTGGTATAGGGATTGATTGAATATGTCCGTAAACACACCGGCCAGCTGGTCTGCGCCTGCTCGGAGGGCGCGGCTGGGGATGCCGTCTGGGCCTGCAGCCTTGCGAGGGTTAACACGTTTAAATGTCTTACTCACCTCGGCTGCAGTGAAGGAGAGACTGCATGTTTCCGTTGCAGGCCGTGTCAGTGGCACTGTATTGTCCTCAAAGCGGGCAAAAAAGTGATTTAGTCTGCCTGGGAGCAAGACATCCTGGTCCGTGACTGGGCTGGATTTCATCTTGTAGTCCGTGATTGACTGTAGACCCTGCCACATGCCTCTTGTGTCTGAGCCATTGAATTGAGAGATTCCACTTGGTCTCTGTACTGACGCTTAGCTTGTTTGATAGCCTTACGGAGGGAATAGCTGCACTGTTTGTATTCAGTCATGTTGCCAGACACCTTGCCCTGATTAAAAGCAGTGGTTCGCGCTTTCAGTTTCACGCGAATGCTGCCATCAATCCACGGTTTCTGGTTAGGGAATGTTTTTATCGTTGCTATGGGAACGACATCTTCGACGCACGTTCTAATGAACTCGCACACCGAATCAGCGTATTCGTCAATATTCCACACTAATGAGTATAAAGACATTGAGCCAGAACCCCTCACAAAACCCAGGATATTACACACACACACACACACACACACACACACACACACACACACACACACACACACACACACACACACACACACACACACACACACACACACACACACACACACACACACACACACACACACACACACACACACACACACACACACACACCTGAACATGTTAACTTGCATGGCTTGTTAGGTGCGGCAGGGTAGCCTAGTGGTTAGACTAGTTACCAGAAGGTTGCAAGTTCAAACCCCCGAGCTGACAAGGTACAAATCTGTCGTTCTGCCCCTGAACATAAGAATTTGTTCTTAACTGACTTGCCTAGTTAAATAAAGGTTAAATATAAATAAAAGGTGTGGGTTGGTGTGGTGTCCTCCAGAACCATTTCTCTGTCTTCCTTCTTTCTATCTGTCTCTCCTTCTGTTGATGGCGATGATAATGTTGTTGATGATGGTGGTGATGGTGATCTTCATTTCTCTTCAGACTGGGAGGAGGAACAGGTCAGCAGTCCTAACATCCTGAGGCTCATCTACCAGGGTCGCTTTCTACATGGAAACGTCACGCTAGGAGGTGAGAACACACACACACACACACACACACACACACACACACACACACACACACACACACACACACACACACACACACACACACACACACACACACACACACACACACACACACACACACACACACACACACACACACACACACACACCGGAAACACACAGACACACAGAGTCAAAATCAGTCAATTGAAATCAATTCATTAGGCCCTAATCAATGGATTTCACATGACTGGGAATACAGACCTTTTCTGGATCAGAAACCAGTCCCATATCTGGTGTGACCACCATTTGGCTCACGACACAGGCTGTTGATTGTGGCCTGTGGAATGTTGTTCCACTCCTCTTCAATGGCTGTGAGAAGTTGCTGTATATTGGCGTACAGATCCTTGTGACATGGAGCATTATCATGCTGAAACATGAGGTGATGGTGGCAGATGAGTAGCATGACACCCACAGGTTTCATCAGCTGCTCGATGAAGAAGACCGATGAGTAGCATGACACCCACAGGTTTCATCAGCTGCTCGGTGAAGAAGACCGATGAGTAGCATGACACCCACAGGTTTCATCAGCTGCTCGATGAAGAAGACCGATGAGTAGCATGACACCCACAGGTTTCATCAGCTGCTCGGTGAAGAAGACCGATGAGTAGCATGACACCCACAGGTTTCATCAGCTGCTCGATGAAGAAGACCGATGAGTAGCATGACACCCATCAGGTTTCATCAGCTGCTCGGTGAAGAAGACCGATGAGTAGCATGACACCCACAGGTTTCATCAGCTGCTCGGTGAAGAAGACCGATGAGTAGCATGACACCCACAGGTTTCATCAGCTGCTCGGTGAAGAAGACCGATGTGGAGGTCCTTTACACGTGGTCTGCGTTTGTGAGGCCGGTTGGACGTACTGCCCAATTCTCTAAACGATATTGGAGGCAGTTTATGGTAGAGCTATAAACATTAAATTATATAGCAACAGCTCTGGTGGACAGTCCTGCAGTCAGCATGCCAATTGCACGCTCCCTCAAAACTTGAGACATCTGTGGTATTGTGTTGTGTGACAAAATTGCACATTTTTAGTGGCCTTTTATTGTCCCCAGCACAAGGTGCACCTGTGTGATGATCACTCTGTTTTAATCAGCTTCTTGATATGCCACACCTGTCAGGTGGATGGATTATTTTGGCAAAGGAGCAATGCTCATTAACTGGGATGTAAACAAATTTGTGCACAGAATTTGAGAGAGAGAGAATCTTTTTGTGCTTATGGAAAATTTCTGGGATCTTTATTTCAGCTCATAAAAAATGGGACCAACACTTTACATGTTGCATTTATATTTTTGTTCAGTACAGTTGACAGTGCTTTAGTGTTTGGGTAATGGGGATAGCTGTCGTCCTAACCCGTTTCAGGTATCTCATTTTAGCCATTATCTCGCTCATAAAGCTTTAGCCCCTGTACACAAAGCGCACCCTATACCCTATATAGTGCACTATTGTACCATAGTGCACTACTTTGACCAGAACCCTATGTAGGGAATAGGGTGGATTATGTGACGCAAACATAGACATTTTGAATCCTTTTACGCCTTTATTCCCATCGAAAGGATAATGGCCCAAAATTCCTGACAAACATTCCTCGTTCAGAGAGGCTGAGGATTAGAGATTTCGGTGTTCTGGGATCTGCAGATGTTGGAATCCCAGCCCGGTCTCATAGACTAGACATAACATAGTAAATGTATATCTGTATGTTACGTTTGGTATGGTTACGTAAGCCAGATGGTTAGTTAAGGGCGAAAACGAAAGTAGGGTATTTGGGTGGGGGTATAACACAAACGTTATATGCATCTAGCAACCCAAAGGATCCAAGTTCGAATCTCATCACAGACAACTTCAGCATGTTAGCTAATTAGCAAATGTTCAAATACTTACTACTTTTTTGCAACTTTGCATCTACTTAGCATGTTAGCTAAGCCTAACCCTAACCTTAACTCTTTCAGCTAACCCTTCCCTTACCCTTTAACCTAACTCTTAAACTTAACCCTAACCTTAACGCCTAGCTAACGTTAGCCGGCTAGCTAACGTTAGCCACCTAGATAGAATTTGTAACGAGTTGTAATTCATACCATATAACACAACATGGGTGATGGACATCCACAAATTAATACATACGATACGAAATGTAACATATCATACTAAATGGAGCGTCTCAGATTTACGTACAGAATAATACAAAATGCTCTGAGACCATGTTGGGAATCCACAGAATACAAACCTAGCCTGGGATACGAAGAGGGATTACGTACAGAATAATACAAAATGCTCTGAGACCATGTTGGGAATCCACAGAATACAAACCTAGCCTGGGATACGAAGAGGGATTACGTACAGAATAATACAAAATGCTCTGAGACCATGTTGGGAATCCACAGAATACTAACCTAGCCTGGGATACGAAGAGGGATTGGAACAGGATTTCAGACGGATAGGAGGCTCTGGAGGCTCATCCTGACATGACCCTCCTGCATGACAATGCCACCACGCACAGAACGAGCAGTATGGCTGATTTACTGCAAGACAGGAATGTCAGTGTTCTGCCATGGCCAGCAAAGAGCCCGGATCTCAATCCCATTGAGCACGTCTGGGACCTGTTGGATTGCAGGGTGAGGGCTAGGGTCAATCCCCACCAGAAATTTCCGGGAACTTGTAGGTGCCTTGGTGGAAGAGTGAGGTACAGCAAGAACTGGCAAAGTCCATAAGGAGGAGATGTACTGCAGTACTTAATGCAGCTGGTGGCCACACCAGATACTGACTGTTGCTTTTGATTTTGACCCCCGCTTTGTTCAGGGACACATTATTCTGTTAGTCACATGTCTGTGGAACTTGCTTATGTCTGTTATTGAATCTTGTTATGTTCATACGAATATTTACACATGTTAAGTTTGCTGAAAATAAAGTGAGAGGATGTTTCTTTTTTTGCTGAGTTTATAAGGAAATAAATAAATTAGGCCCTAACTACAAAGTGAAGGAAAAGCAGCCAACAAGTACTCAGCATATGTGGGAACTCCTTCAAGACTGTTGGAAAAGCATTCCAGGTGAAACTGGTTGAGAGAATGCCAAGAGTGTGCAAAGCTGTCATTAAGGCAAAGGGTCGCTACTTTGAAGAATCTCAAATAGGAATATATTTTGATTTAACACTTTTTTTTGGTTACTACTGGAATCTATGTGTTATGATGTCTTCATTATTATAGTTTTTAAAATGTGTTTTGGTGGGGGAGGGGGGGGTCCTTCTGTAATTGTCTGCATCATTTCCAATCCCCCAATTGATTAGTTGTTCAGCAGTCTTATGACTTGGGTGACTGGAGTCTTTGACAATTTTTCGGGCCTTCCTCTGACACCGCCTAGTATACATGTCCTGGATGGCAGGAAGCTTGGCCCCAATGTACTGGGCCGTACGCACTACCCTCTGTAGCGCTTTACGGTCAGATGCCGAGCAGTTGTCATACTAGGCGGTGATTCAACCGGTCGGGATGTTCTCTATGGTGCAGCTGTTGAAACTTTTGAGGATCTCTTTCTCTTGTTTATGTCCACGTCCTGTCTCTGTCTTTGTCTGTCTATCTGTCTGTCTCTGTCTCTCTCTCTCTGTCTCTGTCTCTCTCTCTCTGTCTCTCTCAGGTCTCTCTCTCTCTTTCTTTCTCCCTCTTCTCTCCTCTCAGGTCTCTGTTTCTCTCTCTCTCTGTCTCTCTCTCTCAGGTCTCTCTCTCTCTTTCTTTCTCCCTCTTCTCTCCTCTCAGGTCTCTGTTTCTCTGTCTCTCTGTCTCTCTGTCTCTCTCTCTCTGTCTCTCTCTCTCAGGTCTCTCTCTCTCTTTCTTTCTCCCTCTTCTCTCCTCTCAGGTCTCTGTTTCTCTGTCTGGCTCCTGTCTCTCCTCTCTCTTGGTTGTGTATTCTATGTTAGATCAGTTAAATGATGATAGTTATGATGATATATTGTCTTTGTAACAAGTCTTTGTCTGTTAACGCTGTTCTACTCTGTCACTCGCACCCTCCTCCTCCCTCCCCTCCTCCTCCCCTTCTCTCAGCTCTCAAACTGCCTCTGGGGAAAACCACAGTGATGCATTTAGTCGCCAGAGAGACGTTGCCTGAGCCAAACTCCCAAGGTAACCCGCTTTTCATTTATCCCACCTTCCAGACTTTTAATTCATCCCTTGTTCCTCCCCTTCACACTAAAACACAGTAATAGATGATGCCTTTATTGTAGATGATGGTAGTAGTTATTTCTGTTTGTTTAGGAACAGCTAATGATCCATGATGAATATTTCTAAGCTTATCCCAGTCCTATACAGTGTAATAAGACGTGTGTTTCAGTAAGCGTATGCAACACTATTTAAATAATGACAGACGGTTGTTTTTGTTTCAATGATACTCTTTTTTAGAAAAAAGGTAGATTTTTCAACAATATTGCTACTAAACAGTATCCTGACTGCGTCCTGACTGCGTCCTGACCGTCTCCTGACCGCCTCCTAACCGCCTCCTGACCTCGTCCTGACCGCCTCCTAACCGCCTCCTGACCTCGTCCTGACCGCCTCCTGACAGTGTCCTGACCGCCTCCTGACAGTGTCCTGACCACCTCCTGACAGTGTCCTGACCGCCTTCTGACAGTGTCCTGACCGCCTCCTGACAGTGTCCTGACCTCGTCCTGACCGCCTCCTGACCGCCTCCTGACAGTGTCCTGACCGCCTCCTGACCGTGTTCTGACCGCCTCCTGACCGTGTTCTGACCGCCTCCTGACAGTGTCCTGACCGCCTCCTGACAGTGTCCTGACAGTGTTCTGACCGCCTCCTGACAGTGTCCTGACAGTGTCCTGACCTCCTCCTAACAGTGTCCTGACCTCCTCCTGACAGTGTCCTGACCTCGTCCTGACCGCCTCCTGACCGCCTCCTTACAGTGTCCTGACCTCCTCCTGACAGTGTCCTGACCTCCTCCTGACAGTGTCCTGACCTCCTCCTGACAGTGTCCTGACCGCCTCCTGACAGTGTCCTGACCGCCTCCTGACAGTGTCCTGACCTCCTGCTGACAGTGTCCTGACCTCCTGCTGACAGTGTCCTGACCTCCTGCTGACAGTGTCCTGACCTCCTCCTGACAGTGTCCTGACCTCCTCCTGACAGTGTCCTGACCGCCTCCTGACAGTGTCCTGACCGCCTCCTGACAGTGTCCTGACCGCCTCCTGACCGCCTCCTGACCGCCTCCTGACAGTGTCCTGACTGCCTCCTGACCGCCTCCTGACAGTGTCCTGACCGCCTCCTGACAGTGTCCTGACCGCCTCCTGACAGTGTCCTGACCGCCTCCTGACAGTGTCCTGACCTCGTCCTGACAGTGTCCTGACCGCCTCCTGACCTCCTCCTGACAGTGTCCTGACCTCCTCCTGACAGTGTCCTGACCGCCTCCTGACAGTGTCCTGACCGCCTCCTGACAGTGTCCTGACCGCCTCCTGACCGTGTCCTGACCTCGTCCTGACCGTGTCCTGACCTCGTCCTGACCGTGTCCTGACAGTGTCCTGACAGTGTCCTGACAGCGTCCTGACCTCGTCCTGACCTCGTCCTGACCATGTCCTGACAGTGTCCTGACCGTGTCCTGACCGTGTCCTGACAGCGTCCTGACCGTGTCCTGACCTCGTCCTGACCTCGTCCTGACAGTGTCCTGACCTCATCCTGACCATGTCCTGACAGTGTCCTGACCTCGTCCTGACAGTGTCCTGACCGTGTCCTGACCGTGTCCTAACCTCGTCCTGACAGTGTCCTGACCGCCTCCTGACAGTGTCCTGACCGCCTCCTGACAGTGTCCTGACCGCCTTCTGACAGTGTCCTGACCGCCTTCTGACAGTGTCCTGACCGCCTCCTGACAGTGTCCTGACCTCGTCCTGACCGCCTCCTGACCGCCTCCTGACAGTGTCCTGACCGCCTCCTGACCGTGTTCTGACCGCCTCCTGACCGTGTTCTGACCGCCTCCTGACAGTGTCCTGACCGCCTCCTGACAGTGTCCTGACAGTGTTCTGACCGCCTCCTGACAGTGTCCTGACAGTGTCCTGACCTCCTCCTAACAGTGTCCTGACCTCCTCCTGACAGTGTCCTGACCTCGTCCTGACCGCCTCCTGACCGCCTCCTTACAGTGTCCTGACCTCCTCCTGACAGTGTCCTGACCTCCTCCTGACAGTGTCCTGACCTCCTGACAGTGTCCTGACCGCCTCCTGACAGTGTCCTGACCGCCTCCTGACAGTGTCCTGACCTCCTGCTGACAGTGTCCTGACCTCCTGCTGACAGTGTCCTGACCTCCTGCTGACAGTGTCCTGACCTCCTCCTGACAGTGTCCTGACCTCCTCCTGACAGTGTCCTGACCGCCTCCTGACAGTGTCCTGACCGCCTCCTGACAGTGTCCTGACCGCCTCCTGACCGCCTCCACCGCCTCCTGACAGTGTCCTGACTGCCTCCTGACCGCCTCCTGACAGTGTCCTGACCGCCTCCTGACAGTGTCCTGACCGCCTCCTGACAGTGTCCTGACCGCCTCCTGACAGTGTCCTGACCTCGTCCTGACAGTGTCCTGACCGCCTCCTGACCTCCTCCTGACAGTGTCCTGACCTCCTCCTGACAGTGTCCTGACCGCCTCCTGACAGTGTCCTGACCGCCTCCTGACAGTGTCCTGACCGCCTCCTGACCGTGTCCTGACCTCGTCCTGACCGTGTCCTGACCTCGTCCTGACCGTGTCCTGACAGTGTCCTGACAGTGTCCTGACAGCGTCCTGACCTCGTCCTGACCTCGTCCTGACCATGTCCTGACAGTGTCCTGACCGTGTCCTGACCGTGTCCTGACAGCGTCCTGACCGTGTCCTGACCTCGTCCTGACCTCGTCCTGACAGTGTCCTGACCTCATCCTGACCATGTCCTGACAGTGTCCTGACCTCGTCCTGACAGTGTCCTGACCGTGTCCTGACCGTGTCCTAACCTCGTCCTGACAGTGTCCTGACCGCCTCCTGACAGTGTCCTGACAGCCTCCTGACCTCCTCCTGACAGCCTCCTGACCTTCTCCTGACCGCCTCCTGACAGTGTCCTGACCGCCTCCTGACAGTGTCCTGACCGCCTCCTGACAGTGTCCTGACCGCCTCCTGACAGTGTTTGACAGGGTGCTGACCACATTCCTACTGTGTTTGACAGGGTGCTGACCACATTCCTACTGTGTTTGACAGGGTGCTGACCACATTCCTACTGTGTTTGACTGTGTGTTGTGTTCCTTCTCAGGTCAGAGGAACAGAGAGAAAACTGGGGAGAGTAACTGCTGTGTCATCCTGTAAATACCCACATCCATCCCTCCCTCCCACACCCACCTCCATCCCTCTCTCACCCACCCACCCACCCACCCACCCACCCACCCACCCACCCACCCACCCACCCACCTCCATCCCTCCCTCACCCACCTCCATCCCTCCCTCACCCACCTCCATCCATCCCTCCCGCACCCACCTCCATCCCTCCCTCACCCACCCACCCACCTCCATCCCTCCCTCACCCACCTCTATCCCACCCACCTCCGATCATCCATCCCTCCCTCACCCACCTCCATCCCTCCATCACCCACCTCCATCCACCCACCTCTGATCATCCATCCATCCCTCCCACACCCACCTCCATCCCTCCATCACCCACCCACCTCCATCCCTCCATCACCCACCCACCTCCATCCCTCCCTCACCCACCCACCTCCATCCCTCCCTCACCCACCTCCATCCCTCCATCACCCACCCACCTCCATCCCTCCCTCACCCACCTCCATCCCTCCATCACCCACCCACCTCCATCCCTCCATCACCCACCCAAACTCCATCCCTCCCTCACCCAGCCACCTCCATTCCTCCCTCACCCACCCACCTCCATCCCTCCCTCACCCAGCCACCTCCATCCCTCCCTCACCCAGCCACCTCCATCCCTCCCTCACCCACCCACCTCCATCCCTCCCTCACCCAGCCACCTCCATCCCTCCCTCACCCAGCCATCTCCATCCCTCCCTCACCCACCCACCTCCATCCCTCCCTCACCCACCCACCTCCATCCCTCCCTCACCCAGCCACCTCCATCCCTCCCTCACCCACCTCCATCCCTCCCTCACCCACCTCCATCCCTCCATCACCCACCCACCTCCATCCCTCCCTCCTCACCCACCCACCCACCTCCATCCCTCCCTCACCCACCCACCTCCATCCCTCCCTCACCCAGCCACCTCCATCCCTCCCTCACCCAGCCACCTCCATCCCTCCCTCACCCAGCCACCTTCATCCCTCCCTCCATCGCCCCTATCTTGGATCCAACCAACACACTGTCCTGTCCTGCAGTCTCTCTAGAATTCTGCTGCTGCACACACACACACACACACACACACACACACACACACACACACACACACACACACACACACACACACACACACACACACACACACACACACACACACACACACACACACACAAAACATTCTGTGTTCCTCATAGCAATACAGTGCACTTGCTCATAAACTGTGTGTGTGGGCCGGTCTCTCTCACTCAGACTTAACCACTAAATAAACCCACACTCCCATCAGCCCCCTTTGACCACCCACTTATCTAGATGTGCTGTCTGGCTCCCATAGTGCAGCAAAGCATTGACGTGCCTGATCAGAACACACACACGCCTGTGTCCTTTTGACCTCCACCTCTATCACTTGTGTATATGCCCTTAAATCTTACACTAGTGCATTGACAGACCGAGAGTCTTTTATTCACTCATGATGGTTCTAGCCAATTACTAACAAACACACAAACAAACTGTGTTATTTGACCGTAATATCATGTTGTTGACTGTGTTTTGACAGTCGGTCCTCTCCTCCTTTCTGACCAGTCAGTGTTTTAGATCATTCCTCCGTCAGAACCCTCGTCCCCCTTTTCCCCTGAACGAGGAGAAAGAAACTGAACAAGGGGAAGAAAGACAGACAGATCTCCCTTCTTCCCCGTTCCTCCTCACCATAAAGACAGACAGATCTCCCTTCTTCCCCGTTCCTCCTCACCATAAAGACACAGATCTCCCTTCTTCCCCGTTCTTCCTCACCATAAAGACAGACAGATCTCCCTTCTTCCCCGTTCCTCCTCACCAGAAAGACAGACAGATCTCCCTTCTTCCCCGTTCCTCCTCACCAGAAAGACAGACAGATCTCCCTTCTTCCTCGTTCCTCCTCACCATAAAGACACAGATCTCCCTTCTTCCCCGTTCCTCCTCACCATAAAGACACAGATCTCCCTTCTTCCCCGTTCTTCCTCACCATAAAGACACAGATCTCCCTTCTTCCCCGTTCTTCCTCACCATAAAGACAGACAGATCTCCCTTCTTCCCCGTTCCTCCTCACCAGAAAGACAGACAGATCTCCCTTCCCCGTTCCTCCTCACCAGAAAGACAGACAGATCTCCCTTCTTCCCCGTTCCTCCTCACCAGAAAGACAGACAGATCTCCCTTCTTCCCCGTTCCTCCTCACCAGAAAGACAGACAGATCTCCCTTCTTCCCCGTTCCTCCTCACCAGAAAGACAGACGGATCTCCCTTATTTCCCGTCCCTCCTCACCAGAAAGACAGACAGATCTGTTGAATACCTCTAGTGTTGTGATGGGTCGGGTCTGCTTACCAATCCAAGCAAAGGGAAAGAACCAATCTGGAATTAAGTGTTATTTTCTTTCAAATCTCTTTCTTCTTCACTTAAAGAAAGATAAAGGCTTGGATTTTTTGCACAACAATGAACGCATGTGCCCTACCCAGCCCCCCTCAGCCCCCACAGCCCCCACCACCACCGAACGACCTGTAAAAAGAGTTTCTTATTTTACTTAGTATTTTTCCAATGGGAATAATATTTAAAAAAAAATAAACTAAGGTAACATATGTGTAGAATATATTGAATATAAATATTCTCTAGAACATGATGATGCCTCTAGATCCTGTTGATGCCAGTATATTGATGTTTTTAGTGTCTCTGTGTGCACCATCATTAACTAGCTAGCTTACTAGACAGAAGTTCAAACTGTCACCTTGCTGATGACGCTACAGTATGTCCCAAAGGACACCCTATTTCAGATCTAGTGTGATACTTTTGACCAAGGCCTATAGGACCTGCGAAAGACTAGTGCGGGAGGTGTACTTGTACATCAAGCTGCCTTAAGCTAAAGAAACAGGAGATGGGCTCCTGCCTTATGGACTTTTCTGGCTCAGACAAGGCTACTTACTTATGTAGGGTCCTGGTCCAAAGTAGTGCACTATATAAGGAAATGGCCCTGGTCCAAAGTAGTGCACTATATAGGGAATAGGGCCCTGGTCCAAAGTAGTGCACTATATAGTGTGCCATTTAGGGCATAGTCAACTTGTTGTCCTTTAAACAGCAAAACAGAACCATCCTCCTAATCATTGACATACGGAACTATTTGAAACATTTTTTAAAAAATGTGTTTTTATTTTCTGTAATTTTTTTTTCAACTGTTCATAGTTTAATATAATCCTTTTTTTCTTTCTCTCTCTGTTTTTATTTTGCTTTGTAACAGCACTAGGTCTTAAAGGTTCTGTCCCAAATGGCACCTTATTCCCTATATGTTGTACTTCTTTTGACCAGGGGCCCATAAAGCTCTGGGCCAAGAGGTAGTTCACTATGAAAGGAAATAGGAGGCTATTTGGGATGTAGCCAAATATTATAGTTTATATTTGCTCAGTGATCAGGGTTTCAGGCTGTACAGTGATAATATTGAAAAGCATTTTCTAAATGATTGTAAATAGCACTAATCTAATGCTTATCCCCTATACCCCTCTTCCAAACTTCAAATGGAATAAATCCATCTGTCAACTAAATAAAGATTATTGAAGTGCTGCCATTGATTTATGACTTGATCCATCTATTAACTAAATAAAGATTATTGAAGTGCTGCCATTGATTTATGACTTGATCCATCTATTAACTAAATATAGATTATTGAAGTGCATATTGACTTATGTGATCATTACTCTCATTAAACAATCATTATGTTGCGCCTTGTTACTTGTCCCTGTCTTCTTGTAGGAGCCATTACACACACACACACACACATATACACATACACATACACACACACACAGACTGCCCTTTGTCCTCTGTAGTGCCACTCGGGGGCAGGCAGACAGACAGGACAGACAGACAGACAGACAGGCAGGCAGGCAGGCAGGCAGGCAGGCAGACAGACAGACAGACAGACAGACAGACAGACAGACAGACAGACAGACAGACAGACAGACAGACAGACAGACAGAGACAGACAGACAGACAGGCAGGCAGACAGACATAGTGAGACAGGCAGGCAGACAGACATAGTGAGACAGGCAGGCAGACAGACATAGTGAGACAGGCAGGCAGGCAGACATAGTGAGACAGACAGACAGACATAGTGAGACAGACAGACAGACAGACAGACAGACAGACAGACAGACAGACAGACAGACAGACAGACAGACAGACAGACAGACAGACAGACAGACAGACAGACAGACAGACAGACAGACAGACAGACAAAGGCGTAATCTCTTACAGTAACAGGACCTCCCTACTGTAGTCTGTTACAGCAGTGTGTTTCACTGTACACTGTTATAGAACAAATACAGGCCTGCTGTAGTCTGTTATAGAACCCAAATCACTGACCTGCTGTAGTCTGTTATAGAACCCAAATACTGGCCTGCTGTAGTCTGTTATAGAACCCAAATACTGGCCTGCTGTAGTCTGTTATAGAACCCAAATACTGGCCTACTGTAGTCTGTTATAGAACCCAAATACTGGCCTGCTGTAGTCTGTTATAGAACCCAAATACTGGCCTGCTGTAGTCTGTTATAGAACCCAAATACTGGCGGCCTGCTGTAGTCTGTTATAGAACCCAAATACTGGCGGTCTGCTGTAGTCTGTTATAGAACCCAAATACTGGCGGTCTGCTGTAGTCTGTTATAGAACCCAAATACTGGCCTGCTGTAGTCTGTTATAGAACCCAAATACTGGCCTGCTGTAGTCTGTTATAGAACCCAAATACTGGCCTGCTGTAGTCTGTTCCGGGATTCTTCCGATGGCACTGAGTACACCACATCAGTCACTGGTTTTATCAATAAGTGCATCGAGGACGTCGTCCCAACAGTGACTACGTACAGTGCCTTGCAAAAGTATTCACCCTCTTGGCATTTTTCCTATTTGTTTGCATTACAACGTGTCATTTAAATGGATTTTTACTTGGATTTCATTTAATGGACATACAAAAAATAGTCCAAATTGGTGAAGTGAAATGAAAAAAATGGAAATCTGGTGCTTGCATATGTATTCACTCCCTTTGCTATGAAGCCCCTAAAAAGATCTGGTGCAACCAATTACCTTGAAGTCACATAATTAGTTAAATAAAGTCCACCTGTGTGCAATTTAAGTGTCACATGACCTGTCACATGATGTCAGTATATATACACCTGTATACTCCACAGAGCTAGGGCTTTACAGAAGAGTGGCCAGAAAAATCCATTGCTTAAATAAAAAAATAAGCAATCACATTTTGTGTTCGCCAAAAGGCATGTGGGAGACTCCCCAAACATATGGAAGAAGGTACTCTGGTTTGATGAGACTAAAATTGAGCTTTTTGGCCATCAAGGAAAACACTATATCTGGCGCAAACCCAACACCTTTCATCACCCTGAGAACCCCATGAAAAACATCCCCACAGCATGATGCTGCCACCACCATGCTTCACTTTGGGGATGTTTTTCATCAGCAGGGAAACTGGTCAGAATTGAAGGAATGATGGATGGCGCTAAATCCATGGAAATTCTTGAGGGAAACCTGTTTCAGTCTTCCAGAGATTTGAGACTGGCATGGAGGTTCACCTTCCACCAGGACAATGACCCTAAGCATACTGCTAAAGCAACATTTGAGTGGTTTAAGGGGAACATTTAAACGTCTTGGAATGGCCTAGTCAAAGCCCAGACTTCAATCAAATTGAGAACCTGTGGTATGACTTAAAGATAACTGTACACCAGCAGAACCCATCCAACTTGAAGAAGCTGGAGCAGTTTTGCCTTGAAGAATGGGCAAAAATCCCAGTGGCTAGATGTGCCAAGCTTATAGAGATAGCCCAAGAGACTTGCAGCTGTAATTGCTGCAAAAGGTGGCTCTACAAAATATTGACTTTGGGGGGGAGGTGGGGGGGGGGGGGGGTGAGAATAGTTATGCACGCTCAAGTTTTCTTGTTTGTTTCACAATAAAAATATTGTGTGTAAATCAAATGATACAACCCCCCCTCCCCCAACAAAAAAAAATCAATTTTAATTCCAGGTTGTAAGGCAACAAAATAGGAAAAATGGCAGGGCCCGCAAACTATTACAGACTACAAAGGGGAAGCACAGCCGTGAGCTGCTCAGTGACACGAGTCTACCAGATGAGCTTAATAACTTCTATGCTCGCTTTGAGGCAAGCAACACTGAGGCATGCATGAGAGCATCAGCTGTTCCGGACGACTGTGAGATCACACGCTCCGTAGCCGATGTGAGTAAGACCTTTAAACAGGTCAACATTCACAAGGCCGTAGGGCCAGATGGATTACCAGGACGTGTGCTCCGGGCATGTGCTGACCAACTGGCAGGTGTCATCACTGACATTTTCAACATGTCCCTGATTGAGTCTGGAATATCTACATGCTTCAAGCAGATCACCATATTCCCAGTGCGCAAGAGCACTAAGGTAACCTGCCCAAATGGCTACAGACCCATAGCACTCACGTCCGTAGCCATGAAGTGCTTTGAAAGGCTGGTAATGGCTCACATTAACACCATTATCCCAGAAAACCTAGACCCACACCAATTTGCATACCGCCCCAACAGATCCACAGATGATGCAATCTATATTGCACTCTACACTGCCCTTTCCCACCTGGACAAAAGGAACACCTATGTGAGAATGTTATTCATTGACTACAGCTCAGCGTTCAACACCACAGTGCCCTCAAAGCTCATCACTAAGCGAAGGATCCTGGGACTTAACACCTCCCTCTGCAACTGGATCCTGGACTTCCTGACGGGCTACCCCCAGGTGGTAAGGGTAGGTAGCAACACATCTGCCATGCTGACCCTCAACACGGGGACACTGAAAACTCTCTCCAGGCCTACTCTATTAGCTCAATGTTTCTCTTTGAATAGTAGTTGTCCCTACACCAGGGGTGGCTCACATTATCCACAGAGGGCCAAACCAAGCAGAATAAATCAAAGGCGTGATGTCGCCAAGTGCATCATCATGGAAATGCCCCTGTGGACCTGGTCAAAAGTAGTGCACTAGATAGGGAAGAGAGTGGAATTTGGGGCACAGATATTTTGGAGAGAGTCTGCAATAGTCTATTGTCCTCCCTGTCATAACATACCTCACACTGTTAGTAGTCTGTTGTCCTCGTTGTTATATCGTACCTCACACTGTTAGTAGTCTGTTGTCCTCGTTGTTATATCGTACCTCACACTGTTAGTAGTCTGTTGTCCTCGTTGTTATAACGTACCTCACACTGTTAGTAGTCTGTTGTCCTCGTTGTTATAACGTACCTCACACTGTTAGTAGTCTGTTGTCCTCGTTGTTATAACATACCTCACACTGTTAGTGGTCTGTTGTCCTCGTTGTTATAACATACCTCACACTGTTAGTAGTCTGTTTTCCTCGTTGTTATAACATACCTCACACTGTTAGTGGTCTGTTGTCCTCGTTGTTATAACGTTCCTCACACTTGTCAGTAGTCTGTTGTCCTTCCTGTCGTAACGTACCTCACACTGTCAGTAGTCTGTTGTCCTCCCTGTCATAACGTACCTCACACTGTCAGTAGTCTGTTGTCCTTCCTGTCGTAACGTACCTCACACTGTCAGTAGTCTGTTGTCCTTCCTGTCGTAACGTACCTCACACTGTCAGTAGTCTGTTGTCCTTCCTGTCGTAACGTACCTCACACTGTCAGTAGTCTGTTGTCCTTCCTGTCGTAACGTCCACCAGTCTTGACGTTTTGTAAACCAGTTGGTTCACTATGCCGCTGTTATTTCATTTAAGCGTCACTAATCGTGTGGAGAAGCTGGCATTAGGTGACTGGGACTGGGTGTGTGGTCCCTGATGTTATCACATTGTATTTATTTATGGTGTTGCTGAAACACCATAGTGTTTTTTTAAGGTCAGCTAGTGACACCCCCTCCTGTGAACAAACCTCCATTGTGCTGCTGATAATAATGTAATAATCGTGTAGGTGTTTATATCCAAAGCAGTGAACACATACGGCTATTGACTGGTATTTGCACCCTGACATACTCTTCCCGATTGTCCCAGAAGTGATTCATCCATTTGACTTGAATTGACTCTATGAGGCCATCTGGACCACTTTCATGTTCCAGTGGTTTATACTCAGGCCAGGATTCAACCTCAGCTCAGTGCAGCTTTTAAAAGCAACGTTCCCGAGTTATAGCGTGGGCCACATTCACAAAAAACACTGCATCTGCCTGATATTACTTTTTAGATAGGGCATCCGGCTGAATTCCAGACGTACTTTAAGCCTACACACACACTATAATGTTGTTGGTAGATGGTAGCACCAAACTCAAGCTAATATGCTCTGTCTTCATCAGCAGTGATCACAGGAGTCATACTGGCAGGTAATGTATGCATTAGTATCCGGCGCCATCTTCTGGCTAGAACACAGTATGACTCTGGTTGAGAATTAAGTAAAAGACCAGCAGAGCGCTTTTTGTAATGAGTTTTATAGAGGTAGCCTCCCCTGTTAATTAGACATTATCAATACTGGTTGATGGTCAACATAAAGGTACAGGGTAGCCTCCCCTGTTCATTGGACATGATCAATATTTAAAAAATCAATCAATCAATACTGGTTGAGACAGACAACACAAGCAGAGAGCTTTTTGAAAATTAGATTTATAAAGATGCTATTTGAATGTCTAGTTTCATCTCCATCATATTCTTGGAGAATAGTAGTATCTAACAAAGCCAGTGATTAGACGACTCTGTAGCCTATACAAGTCCTATTTATAAGTGGAAACAGATATTTTACACTGTTACAGGTCCAATTGTGTGCGATTGTCATCGAGTGATAACAGACAGTGTTGGGTTTAGTGTGTTATGTTATAGCCCTGAATTTAACCGTTATAGCCCTGAATTAAACTGTTATAGCCCTGAATTAAACCGTTATAGCCCTGAATTAAAGTGTTATAGCCCTGAATTAAACCGTTATAGCCCTGAATTAAAGTGTTATAGCCCTGAATTAAACCGTTATAGCCCTGAATTAAACTGTTATAGCCCTGAATTAAACCGTTATAGCCCTGAATTAAACTGTTATAGCCCTGAATTAAACCGTTATAGCCCTGAATTAAACTGTTATAGCCCTGAATTAAACTGTTATAGCCCTGAATGAACATGTTATAGCCCTGAATGAACATGTTATAGCCCTGAATTAAACTGTTATAGCCCTGAATTAAAACGTTATAGCCCTGAATTAAAACATTATAGCCCTGAATTAAACTGTTATATCCCTGAATTAAACTGTTATAGCCCTGAATTAAACTGTTATAGCCCTGAATTAAACCGTTATAGCCCTGAATTAAACTGTTATAGCCCTGTTATAGCCCTGAATTAAAACCGTTATAGCCCTGAATTAAACTGTTAGCCCTGAATTAAACCGTTATAGCCCTGAATTAAAGTGTTATAGCCCTGAATTAAACCGTTATAGCCCTGAGCCCTGAATTAAACTGTTATAGCCCTGAATTAAACCGTTATAGCCCTGAATTAAACTGTTATAGCCCTGAATTAAACTGTTATAGCCCTGAACATGTAAACTGTTATAGCCCTGAATTAAACTGTTATAGCCCTGAATTAAACTGTTATAGCCCTGAATTAAACCGTTATAGCCCTGAATTAAACTGTTATAGCCCTGAATTAAACCGTTATAGCCCTGAATTAAACTGTTATAGCCCTGAATTAAACCGTTATAGCCCTGAATTAAACCGTTATAGCCCTGAATTAAACCGTTATAGCCCTGAATTAAACTGTTATAGCCCTGAATTAAACCGTTATAGCCCTGAATTAAACTGTTATAGCGAAGTTATAGCCCTGAATTATGTTATAGCCCTGAATTAAACTGTTATAGCCCTGAATTAAACTGTTATAGCCCTGAATTAAACTGTTATAGCCCTGAATTAAACCGTTATAGCCCTGAATTAAACTATTATAACCCTGAATTAAACTGTTATAGCCCTGAATTAAACTGTTATAGCCCTGAATTAAACTGTTATAGCCCTGAATTAAATGTGTTATATAGCCCTGAATTAAAGTGTTATAGCCCTGAATTAAACTATTATAGCCCTGAATGAACATGTTATAGCCCTGAATGAACATGTTATAGCCCTGAATTAAACCGTTATAGCCCTGAATTAAACTGTTATAGCCCTGAATTAAAGTGTTATAGTCCTGAATTAAAGTGTTATAGCCCTGAATTAAACTGTTATAGCCCTGAATTAAACTGTTATAGCCCTGAATTAAACTGTTATAGCCCTGAATTAAACTGTTATAGCCCTGAATTAAACTGTTATAGCCCTGAATTAAACTGTTATAGCCCCGAATTAACATGTTATAACCCGGAATTAACATGTTATAACTTAACCCTTCATTTAGTGATAACAGCCACAGTTTTGGGTATACTCTGTTCTGTCTGCCTGTTCCTCCAGCCCTGTCTCCAGCGCCCCAGGACGGCTCTGATCTCCTTGGTCCTGAAGCTATAGATGAACGGGTTGGCCACCGGGGGGAACAGGCTGTAGAATAGAATAGGTACTTTAGAAGAAGATTACTTTACTTTGTCGGTTGTCACAGAAACACTGACATATTTTCCCTTTAAAATCTCTACAGGATCGGTGTCCCCCACTGCGGGATGGTTGAGCTAACATAAGCTAATGCGATTAGCATGAGGTTGTAAGTAACAAGAACATTTCCCAGAACATATCTGATATGGGCAGAAAGCTTAAATTCTTGTTTATCTAACTGCACTGTCCAATTTGCAGTAGCTATTACAACGAAAAGAATACCATCCTATTGTTTGAGGAGAGTGCACAGTTATGAACTTGAAAATGTATAAATAAATCTATTAGGCACATTTGTGCAGTCTTGATACAACATTTTGAACAGAAATGCAGTGGTTCATTGAATCAGTCTAAAACTTTGCACATACACTGCTGCCATCTAGTGACCAAAATGTAAATTGTGCCTAACCTGGAATAGTACATTATGGCCTTTCTCTTGCATTTCAAAAACAATTGAACAAAAAAACACATATTTTACCAGATCTAAAGTGTTATACTCTCCTACATTAATTTCACATTTCCACCAAATTCAGAGTTCCCTTTCAGATGATATCAAGAATATGCATATCCATACTTCAGGTCCTGAGCTACAGGCAGTTAGATTTCAGTGTCATTTTATGCAAAACATTTTTAAAAGGGGTTACAATCCTTAAGAGGCTGTAGTGACTTGCTCAAGGGCACAACAAGTAGTGGTTAATTCCACACTTTTTCATCGCCGGCCCGGGACTTGACTAGTAACCTTTGGGATCCTGGTCCACCTCTCTAACCTGTGTTTTACCTACCTGTAGAAAAGGGTGAGGCCGATGCGGAGGTCAGGGGTCATGATCAGGTTGGGGATGTAGGGTGTAGCGTACACTATGAAACGGGGGATGTAGTAAATAAGGATGATACAGCCCTAGTGAAACCTGCCCTGGGTCAGATGTGGGTTAGAGGAAAGGTTTAAATAAGGATGATACAGCCCTGAGTAGCACAGGTAGAGAAGGTCTTCATCCTGCCCTGGGTTAGAGAGGGGAGAGTAGTGGGTTAGAGGAAAGGTTTAGATAAGAATGATACAGCCCTGAGGAGCAGGTAGAGAAGGTCTTCATCCTGCCCTGGGTTAGAGAGGGGAGATTAGTGGGTTAGAGGAAAGGTTTAGTTTAGATAAGAATGATACAGCCCTGAGGAGCAGGTAGAGAAGGTCTTCATCCTGCCCTGGGTTAGAGAGGGGAGAGTAGTTGGTTAGAGGAAAGGTTTAGTTTAGATAAGAATGATACAGCCCTGAGGAGCAGATAGAGAAGGTCTTCATCCTGCCCTGGGTTAGAGAGGGGAGAGTAGTTGGTTAGAGGAAAGGTTTAGTTTAGATAAGAATGATACAGCCCTGAGGAGCAGATAGAGAAGGTCTTCATCCTGCCCTGGGTTAGTGAGGGGAGAGTAGTTGGTTAGAGAGGGGAGAGTAGTGGGTTAGAGGAAAGGTTTAGTTTAGATAAGAATGATACAGCCCTGAGGAGCAGGTAGAGAAGGTCTTCATCCTGCCCTGGGTTAGAGAGGGGAGAGTAGTGGGTTAGAGAGGGGAGAGATGGAGAAATGTTTTCAGTGGGTTAGGGTTAGTAGAGAGTAGTTAATAAAATTAGCAACACGGACAGGACAGGAAACACACATACCCCGCCACTCCTCCTACCCAGCCCCCCTGCACTCGCAACCACTCCTCCCACCCAGCCCCCCTGCACCCCCACCCCCTGAATTCTGACCTGTGCGTTAGCCATGCGCATCACGGTGACAATGATGTTGATATAGGAGAAGACGATGAAGGAGAAGGGGACGAGGAGCACAAAATAGGCCAGGCCAATGGAGCTGCCCTGGATCGCCGCCATGTCGGAGCAGGACAGTTTAGTCAGGGACAGAGCGTCACAGTAGGCATGGAGAATTCGGTTGGGACCACAGAATGCTACTTTCTGGGAGATAAAACACACACACACACAAAAAAAAAAGTAATTGTCAATTTGTCAAATGTATTCAGAAAGCCCTTTTTACATTAGCAGTACGTAACCCCGGCCTAGACCCCAAAAGAGCGCCACAGTTAATGTGAAGGAGCAGGTTGGGCACACCAAACGCTACTTTCCGGGAGGTGAAGCAAGGACACGTTGAGAGTAGATGCTGTGTAATTCTCAATCAATATCATTTATTTATAAAGGGTCCTTTTTACTTCAGCGATGTCCTTGAAACAGTAACCTAGACGACAAAGAGAAAAGGTCAAAGGACCATAGGCCCATTCTCTTCTGGCTGCAGCATGTGTTTTATTGTAAAAGTTTCAAGTTTAGATGTCAAGTACAGTGAAATGCCTTTCTTGCAAAGCTACAGCACAAACCCAACAATGCAGTCATCAATATCAATGTAAACACTAAAAATAACAAGGTAGAACAAAAACACAGGAGATCTAAGCACAAGAAATATGAAGACAATGATATAATAAACGACATATCCCTTCCGTACCATATTCCCAATGTGGAGGATCCTGGGGTGGTAGGGTTGGATATGTCTAGAGGTAAGGTGGCATCAGGATATATGATAAACATAGTAGCAGCAGTGTATTTGATTTGATGTGTGTGTGTGTGTGTGTGTGTGTGTGTGTGTGTGTGTGTGTGTGTGTGTGTGTGTGTGTGTGTGTGTGTGTGTGTGTGTGTGTGTGTGTGTGTGTGTGTGTGTGTGTGTGTGTGTGTGTGTGTGTGTGTGTGTGTGTGTGTGTGTGTGTGTGTGTGTGTGTGTGTGTACTATGTATGTGTGCATGTAATATGTCTGTTGGAGTGTGTGTGAGTGTGTACTATGTATGTGTGCATGTAATATGTCTGTTGGAGTGTGTGTGAGTGTGTACTATGTATGTGTGCATGTAATATGTCTGTTGGAGTGTGTGTGAGTGTGTACTATGTATGTGTGCATGTAATATGTCTGTTGGAGTGTGTGTGAGTGTGTACTATGTATGTGTGCATGTAATATGTCTGTTGGAGTGTGTGTGAGTGTGTACTATGTATGTGTGCATGTAATATGTCTGTTGGAGTGTGTGTGAGTGTGTACTATGTATGTGTGCATGTAATATGTCTGTTGGAGTGTGTGTGAGTGTGTACTATGTATGTGTGCATGTAATATGTCTGTTGGTGTGTGTGTGTACTATGTATGTGTGCATGTAATGTGTCTGTTGGAGTGTGTGTGAGTGTGTACTATGTATGTGTGCATGTAATGTGTCTGTTGGAGTGTGTGTGAGTGTGTACTATGTATGTGTGCATGTAATATGTCTGTTGGAGTGTGTGTGAGTGTGTGTGTGTGTACTATGTATGTGTGCATGTAATGTGTCTGTTGGAGTGTGTGTGAGTGTGTACTATGTATGTGTGCATGTAATATGTCTGTTGGAGTGTGTGTGAGTGTGTGTGAGTGTGTACTATGTATGTGTGCATGTAATATGTCTGTTGGAGTGTGTGTGAGTGTGTGTGAGTGTGTACTATGTATGTGTGCATGTAATATGTCTGTTGGAGTGTGTGTGAGTGTGTGTGAGTGTGTACTATGTATGTGTGCATGTAATATGTCTGTTGGAGTGTGTGTGAGTGTGTGTGAGTGTGTACTCCTATGATTGGCTATAGAGAAAATAATCAAATACCAAGGTTTGTACTTCGGCAAAAAAATGCCTTAAGTTCGTTTGTTTATTTATTATTATTCTAATTATTTTTTTTTGTGGAGGGGGTACTTAAAAAATATGTATATTTAACCTTTATTTAACTAAGCAAGCCAGTTAAGAACACATTTTTATTTGCAATGACGGCCTACCCCGGCCAAACCCGGACGATGCTGGGCCAATTGTGATAAAGATATAGCAATTTGATTTACCTAGACTTAAACATTTTTTTTTAACAGTAGTGCCCTGGAATATTGTTTTGTGATGTGTTACCTTGGTGAACTCTTTGCAGCAAACATTCTCGGGCTGTTAGGCCCTCTAATGGCTGTAGTAACACTACTATTATTATACATTATCTTAGCAATCCAGTACCCTAGTGAAGTCTATGGTGCCGATGGCAGGTGAGACTGTGGCTGACATCCAGGAGAAGACTGTTAGACCACTCATTATCTGGTTGGTCATCAACATAGGGTATCTAGAGAGGGTGATGGAGGGAGGGAGGGAGAGAGAGAGAGAGATGGGGTGGTGGAAGAGTGGGAGAGGACCCCAAAAAATTATGAAACACTTTCCCCCCAAACACACTTCATTTATTTTGCATCAATAAAATCACAACTGCATAATATGTGCTGTTGTCGTTGTTTACCTGAGAGGGTGACAGATAGCCAGGTATCGGTCCATAGCCATAGTCAACATGATGAGAGAGTTGAGTGTTCCAAAGTAGTGGATCATTTGTTCCTGGAACAGACACGTATGGAAGGAGATCCTCCCGTCGTCCCACCACCACCGAGCTATTACTTTGGGAAGGGCCACTGTGGCAAAACCTGGAAGGGAGGGGAAGGGAACGGAGACAAGAGGAGTGTGGAGAAAAGAGGAGCAGAGAGAGGAGAAGAGAGGAGAGAGAGGAGAGGGTTGAAGAGAGGAGGAGGAGAAGAGGACAGAGGAGAGCAGAGAAAAGAGCAGCGTAGAGGAGAGAGGAGAAGAGAGAGGAGGAGAGGGGTTGAGGGAGGGGGGGGAGAAGGGAACAAAGAGGAGCGGAGAGAGGAGAGTGGAGAGGGAAGGAGAGGACAGAGGAGAGCAGAGAAAAGAGCAGCAGAGAGAAGAAGAGTTGAGAGAGGAGGAGAGAGGGGATGAGGGAAGGGAAGGGAAGGGAATGGAGAGGAGAGGAGAGCAGAGAAAGAGCATAGAGAGGAGAGAGGAGAGAGGGGATGAGAGAGGAAGATGTGAGTGGAGACCATGTTAGACTATTGAGACAGACAGGCATGGAATGAAATCCTCCTGTTGTCCCACCAGCACCAGGCTATCACCTAGGGCAGGGCCACTGTGGAAACATTCTGGGCCCCTTGTTCTAGCCTCTGTCTCTGAGAGGGAAACGCTACACAGCGGCTCTGTTTAAATGCTCATCCTTTTTTGTAAGTAATCACTGATTGATTACAGATCTGTACATGACTGTCTGATAGAGGGACTCTCCACATGATTAAATAAGGAAGGACACATATGAGACACATTTTAACAGGACACTCTTTCTCTCATGACCTCTCCTCTCTCATTAATGCCTGAGCACCAGCAAGACACATTTAAACTCCATCGGCAGTCACATTGGGGAAGGAGAGAAAGAAGGAGATAGTGTACACATTTGAATATTCTACCACGACCCCTTACCTGTATCTGACAGAACCAGGCTGAGTATCTTACCTATATCTGACAGAACCAGGCTGATTATCGTATCTATATCTGACAGAACCAGGCTGATTATCGTATCTATATCTGACAGAACCAGGCTGATTATCGTATCTATATCTGACAGAGCCAGGCTGAGTATCTTATCTATATCTGACAGAACCAGGCTGAGTATCTTACCTATATCTGACAGAACCAGGCTGAGTATCTTACCTATATCTGACAGAACCAGGCTGAGTATCTTATCTATATCTGACAGAACCAGGCTGAGTATCTTATCTATATCTGACAGAACCAGGCTGATTATCTTACCTATATCTGACAGAACCAGGCTGAGTATCTTATCTATATCTGACAGAACCAGGCTGAGTATCTTATCTATATCTGACAGAACCAGGCTGAGTATCTTACCTATATCTGACAGAACCAGGCTGAGTATCTTACCTATATCTGACAGAACCCAGCTGATTATCTTACCTATATCTGACAGAGCCAGGCTGAGCATGATGATGTACATGGGTTTCTGCAGGCTGCGCACCAGGGCAAACAGTACAACCAGCAGAAGGTTCCCCACCACCGTGATCACATAGATGAAGAAGAAGAACCAGGCCACCAGCTGGTAGAAGGATGGATGGAGCCCCGGGAAGCCCACGATCACAAACTCTGACACACGCGTGTAGTTCTCATTCACCTCAAACATACTGTACTGGGGAAGGTGGGGGGGATGGAGGAGGAGATACAGAGCCTCTTACAATCAATACCTCCCAAGTTAGAGAGAGATAATGAGTGAGAGTGAGAGAGAGAGAGAGAGAGAGAGAGAGAGAGAGAGAGAGAGAGAGAGAGAGAGAGAGAGAGAGAGAGAGGAACATTTACTTAAAAGAGAGATCCTGAAGACCTTACAACCTCCATCCTTACCTCCACCTGATGGAGGGAGTAATAGAGAGATAGTGAGAGAGAGAGATGTTGAAGACCCTGGATGAAGTCTCTCTCTCCTTCCTTGACTCCTAAGATGGAGAGAGTGATAGAGAGATAGTGAGAGAGAGAGAGAGTTACATAAAAGAGAGAGATGTTGAAGACCCTGGATGAAGTCTCTCTCTCCTTCCTTGACTCCTAAGATGGAGAGAGTGATAGAGAGATAGTGAGAGAGAGAGTTACATAAAAGAGAACAGAGACAGACAAGACAAACAAGCCATGTTTAATTCCATGGACATATAATCTATTCATTCTATGTCTACTTTTAGTTATATTCCCAGCAAATCCTTATGCATAGAGATGTTGAAGACTCTGGATGAAGTCTCTCTCTCCATCCTTGACTCCTAAAATGGAGAGAGTAATAGAGAGACAGTGAGAGAGAGTTACAGAAAAGAGAGAGATGTTGAAGACCCTTGATGATCTCTCTCTCTCTCTCTCTCTCTCTCTCTCTCTCTCTCTCTCTCTCTCTCTCTCTCTCTCTCTCTCTCTCTCTCTCTCTCTCTCTCTCTCTCTCTCTCTCTCACTCTCTCCCTCTCTCCATCCTTACCTCCTTTCCAACCAGTGGCCCCAGAGGTGTGTGGCGTTAGCCGTTCTGTACCTCCCAACTTTATACGCAACATGCCCTCTGACAAGACAGCCAACAGCCAATCAGAGATCTCCACCCTGGTGATGTCATCATTCTCACCTCACTCATGATGTCAATCACAGAACGTTTTCATCCCTGGCCATCTCTCAAGTTCTCTCTATCTTTTTTTGTCAAAAAGTAAGTGCACACCCCTTCAAGTTAGTGGGCTATTTCAGCCACACCCGTTGCTGACAGAAGTATAAAATCGTGCACACAATCTCCACAGACAAACATTGTTAGTAGAATGGCCTTACTGAAGAGCTCAGTGACTTTCAACATGGCACCGTCATAGGATGCTACCTTTCCAACAAGTCAGTTTGTCAACTTTATGCCCTCCTCGAGCTGCCCTGGTGAACTGTAAGTGCTGTTATTGTGAAGTGGAAACATATAGGAGCATCAACAGCTTGAATGGTGTAAAGCTCACAGCGATTGGACGATTGGAGCAGTGGAAACACGTTTTCTGGAGTTATGAACCATGCTTCACCAACTGGCAGTCCGACGGACGAATCTGGGTTTGACGGATGCCAGAAGAACGCTACCTTCCCCAATGCATAGTGCCAACTGTTAACTGTTAAACTGTTAACAAGAAAACCATTCATAGGATAATCCCATAGTCCCATTGGATGTTAATTGGTTATTCATTTAATTTCTGTGGCTATTTCATGGGATTTATTTAACATTGACATTAGATTAGAAAAGATAATCTAGCATAAAAATGACTTAATTTTGACCAAAAAAAACGTATTTATAAATGATTTAAATGAATTTTATTCTGCTTTTGGTTTCATTTGGGTGACGGCGTCCTTTAGCTTGTAGGCCATGGTAGCCCTTAATGAGGACTTGTCCACCCCCTCAAAACATCTCTGAATATTAGCTGAAAGTAAAATAAAACAAACATTAATAATGACATATTATTTGAATTATTTACATTTACACTCTTAAATTCATAATCTATGAAAGAAATGTTATGAGAAAAGTTTACATCAAAACTGGAATAAAAAATGATGTATTGATTTTAAGACGTAGATAATTATAATCATATCAAAAAGAGCGAGCACTTTGTTGCTTGACAAAGCTGGTTTTGCCACGGAATCTTGAACAATGTTTTGATTTCCTGCCCGTCATGGAGGACACCGCCATCTCCTCCCTGGTGAAGAGCACCTCCATCATGTGTCCTTTTTGGGATGTGTCATTTTCGGGATGTGTCCCAAAATTGACATCTTAACCCAGTCTAAGAAATAAACCTCCCATGCCACTCTGTCAACATCACGGCAAATCTCATGGGGGTGCATTCCATCTATTGCCACAATGGACAGTTCTTAACATCTCGTCCCATGTTTTATGATTCTGATTATCTGGACCAGTCCAGTGACTGCTGTGAAAGGACAGCTGACAACATAGGAAAGTCTGTGTGACAGCTTGGAGAGACAGCTGACCGGAGGGAATAGACCCCACTGGGGCTGTCATGGGCTAGCTACCCATGTTGGCAGTCTCCGACACTACTTCAGTATGTTGGAGACACCCGCTAAGTGCTACTGAAAATCAACAAAGGAACATACCCCTAGATGGCAAGATGGCTCAATGACTGATCACACGGCTATGGACCCAGGAACGGAAACGACTACGAGTAGGAACACAGCACATGAGACAACCATAACAGCAGCAGGACACACACTTCAGGTGTGCAGCTGTGGTTGGGAGAGAGTAACATCGGCAAGGGGGTTAAGGATCCATCAAGGGAGGAAAAGGTGCTTGGGAGAGCAGAGACAGGGACCTCGCGTTGACCAGTACTTCCTACGAAGCAGCCAGTCAAATCAGTCGAATGAAGCACAGCAACGGGATGCAGAGTTCTCAGAGCATCAGCACCCCTGTAACTGAGGAGGATAACACAAGCACAGAAATGCCGGTGGATGAACTCACCCAACCACAGAGACCTCTAAAAGAGGAAAAGATCAAAGGGCACAGACCGAGTGTGAAGTGGCCCAAAGCCGTTGAAAAGAGAGAGTGGGAAACAATCAACAACGACCTGACAAAAATCTTGGAACAACAGGTAGGAACAGCCTAGAAAAAGCTTGAAAGGATGGGAGACATTATCTACCACTACGGAGAAGAGCGCTTTGGCGTAAACGAAAGGAGAAGTGGCAAGACACCTCCCGCGCCAGCCAAATCTAGGAGACAGCAAGAGATCAAGATACTTGTCAGAGAGAGAAGGCAGCTGAGAAAGCAGTGGTAGAAGGCCTCTGATGCAGAGAGAGAATGTCTCATGCTACTCCAAGCAGACATCAATTGTCGGCTGGCAACCTTGTGAAGAGCGGAAAACGTAATGAAACTTCATAGCAAGAAGGAACACTCAAGAACACGGTTCTATAAAAAACCCTTTAAGTTTGCCAAAGACCTCATCGCAAAGGAAAAGTGCGGAATCCTAAAAACTCCAAAGCCTGAACTGGAAGAACACATGGAAAAGGTCCACCAGGACACGAAAAGGCAGATAATCATCCCACATGACATCCCACCTATTCAACCACCAGAATTCAATCTGGACACTGACCCACCAAAATGTAAGGAAGTAGAGAATGTTGTCCGACAAGCAAGAGCGGCCTCGGCTCCTGGGCCTAATGGAGTACCATACAAGCTCTACAAGAACGCCCTGGATGTTCTACGCTTTCTTTGGAGGCTCATGAGGATAGTGTGGCAGAAGGAAATAATACCAAAGACATGGCGAAGGGCTGGTGGTGTGCTAATCCCGAAAGAGAAGGATGCGACAGACATCAGTCAATTCCGACCAATCTCCCTTCTCAACGTTGAAGGGAAGATCTGTTTCAGTATAATAGCACAGAGGCTGTCAATTACCTGGAAAGGAACAAGTACATTTATACATCTGTACAGAAAGCAGGCATTCCTGGTTTCTCTGGTTGCCTGGAACATACTAGTATGATTTGGCACCAGATCCAAACAGCTAAGAAGGACAAGAGAGACCTCTATGTCATCTTCCTTGACCTGGCCAATGCCTTTTGCTCAGTTCCCCATGAACTCCTCTGGGAATCCTTCAACATTTTCCATGTACCAGAACCCATCACTACACTGGTAAAGGCCTATTTCCAAGACCTGCAATTGTGTTTCACAATGGCAGGCTGTACAATTTCACCTCTGGCCTTCACTATAGCCATGGAAGTCATCATCGGGGCATCGAGATGGGTGGTCGGCGGTGAGATAACTAAGGAAGTGCTCCGTCTCCCGAGCATACATGGATGACATGACTACACTGACCACCACTGCGGCATGCACCAGGTGGCTACTTGCAAAACTGCAGGATAACCTCAAGTGCGCCCGGATGAAAATCAAGCCAAGCAAATCTCGAAGCATCTCCATAGTCAAGGGACAGCTTAAAGATGTGAGGTTCTGCATTGGAGATGACCCGATACCAACGGTGTCTGAGCAACCCGTCAAGAGCCTGGGTAGATGGTACAATGAAAGCCTCTGGGATAAAGATCAAGTGCAGCAAGTAAGGCAGGACATCGCAGACGGTCTTGAGAACATCAACAAGACCCTACTGCCTGGGAGGCTCAAGCTTTGGTGCCTACAGTTTGGACTTCTCCCCCCGGGTAATGTGTCCACTCACCGTCTATGAGGTCCCAATAACAACAGTGGAGAAGATGGAGCGAACCATTACCTCATACGTGAAGAAATGGCTGGGTGTCCCACGATGCCTGAGTAACATCGGCCTCTATGGCAAAGGGGTCCTTGAACTACCTCTTACAAGTCTAACGAAGGTGACATTGAAGGAAACCAAAGACCAGACCATTAGCAAGGCTGCACCTCCCCTACAAACTGGATGGAAATGGACATCATCCAAGGCTGTGCAGCAAGCAACATCAGCCCTTAGGCACTAGACATTGTGGGGAATATTCAGCATGGAAGAGGAGGCTTTGGCCTGGCTACAAGCAACCCAACGTTCCATAAGGCAACAACATCTGAACGCAGGAAGCTGGTGGTCGAGGAGGTGCGCAGACAGGAGGAGACTGCAAGAAGTGCAAAGGCTGTCTCTCTTGCTAAACAAGGGCAATGGACGCGGTGGGATGGCCTGGAAAGGAGAAAGATCAACTGGAGTGAGCTTTGGCAAATGGAGGCAAGCAACATCAGCTTCATCATGAGAGCTGTTTATGATGTGCTTCCATCACCAAAAAACCTACATCAATGGTATGGCGAGGACCCGACCTGCCCCCTCTGCCCAGCTCAAGCGACTCTCAGGCATATAATGACAGGTTGCAAGACCAGCCTCTCACAAGGCTGCTACACCTGGAGGCACAATCAGGTCCTCAAGAGCCTGGCTGCAGCACTTGAGACCAAGAGGAGTGCAACCAATTCATTACCTCCCAAAACAAGCAATCCCGTCAAAACAACAACATTCATCCGGGAGGGACAGAAAAGGCCCAAGCATCCTCCTACGAAGCCAGAAACTGGACACCTAGCCATGGCCCGGGACTGGAAGATGCTTGTCGATATTGGCCAGCAACTCAGTTTTCCACCTGAGATTGCTTCTACCAACCTTAGGCCAGACATGGTACTCTGGTCCCTTTCACGAAAGGCTGTGTACATCATAGAGCTCACAGTCCAGTGGGAAAACTCTGTTGAAGAGGCCTATGAGCGTAAGAAACTGCGTTACACAGAGTTGGCAGCAGACGCAACTCAGCGTGGCTGGAATGCAAAAGTCTGGCCAGTTGAAATGGGATGCAGATGATTCGTGGCTTCTTCCACCATCGTTGCTGAAATAACTTGGAATCCATGGACAGGCTCTGCGGCAGACCGTCAGAGCAGTTTCTCGAGCAGCTGAAAGAGGTAGCCAGTGGATCTTGATCAAACGGAAGGACCCTTTCTTGCCTACAACTTCATGACCCCCCACCCCCACCTGAAAACCCAATTTAGATCCCTCCAACTTGAGGAGGACATATGAGGTATGAGGTCAGCTGTAGCGCTGGCTCAGGGAAGAGGACGCTCTTGCCTTGCATAGTCCCGTGGGAAATCTTAATTGGTCATGGGACACAAGCTAAGTGTCACGTCTGACTTTAGTTCTTTTCTTATGTCTTTGTTTTAGGTTGGTCAGGGCATGAGTTGGGGTGGGTTGTCTATGTTAGTTTTTCTATGTTGTGATTTGCGTTTGGCCTGGTATGGTTCTCAATCAGAGGCAGGTGTCGTTAGTTGTCTCTGATTGAGAATCATACTTAGGTAGCCTTTTCCCACCTGTTTTTCGTGGGTGATTGTTTTCTGTCTTTGTGTATGTCACCAGACAGGACTGTTTCGTTTTGTGTCATTCTCTTTGTTACTTTGGTTTTAGTGTTCTGTGTTTAATAAATTCATCATGAACACGTACCATGCTGCGCATTGGTCCTCCGATCCCTCATACTCCTCAGACGAGGACAACGCACATTACAGAATCACCCACCGCCGAATGACCAAGCAGCGTGGTATCGGGCAGCAGCAGAAATCTCGGGACTCATGGACATGGGAGGAGATTCTGGACGGCAAGGGACCCTGGGCACAGGCTGGGGAATATCTCAAATTAAATCAAATCAAATCAAATTTTATTTGTCACATACACATTGTTAGCAGATGTTAATGCGAGTGTAGTGAAATGCTTGTGCTTCTAGTTCCGACAATGCAGTAATAACCAACAAGTAATCTAGCTAACAATTCAAAAACTACTACCTTATAGACAGACACAAGTGTAAGGGGATAAGAATATGTGCATAAAGATATATGAGTGAGTGATGGTACAGAGCGGCATAGGCAAGATACAATAGATGGTATTGAGTGCAGTATATACATATGAGATGAGTATGTAAAAAAAGTGGCATAGTTAAAGTGGCTAGTGATACATGTATTACATAAAGATGCAGTAGATGATATAGAGTACAGTATATACATATACATATGAGATGAATAATGTAGGGTATGTAAACATTATATTAGGTAGTATTGTTTAAAGTGGCTAGTGATATATTTTACATCATTTCCCATCAATTCCCATTATTAAAGTGGCTGGAGTTGAGTCAGTGTGTTGGCAGCAGCCACTCAATGTTAGTGGTGGCTGTTTAACAGTCTGATGGCCTTGAGATAGAAGCTGTTTTTCAGTCTCTTGGTCCCAGCTTTGATGCACCTGTACTGACCTTGCCTTCTGGATGATAGCGGGTGAACAGGCAGTGGCTCGGGTGGTTGTTGTCCTTGATGATCTTTATGGCCTTCCTGTGACATCGGGTGGTGTAGGTGTCCTGGAGGGCAGGTAGTTTGCCCCCGGTGATGCGTTGTGCAGACCTCACTACCCTCTGGAGAGCCTTACGGTTGTGGGCGGAGCAGTTGCCGTACCAGGCGGTGATACAGCCCGACAGGATGCTCTCGATTGTGCATCTGTAGAAGTTTGTGAGTGCTTATGGTGACACGCCGAATTTCTTCAGCCCCCTGAGTTGAAGAGGCGCTGCTGCACCTTCTTCACGATGCTGTCTGTGTGGGTGGACCAATTCAGTTTGTCTGTGATGTGTACGCCGAGGAACTTAAAACTTACTACCCTCTCCACTACTGTCCCATCAATGTGAATAGGGGGGTGTTCCCTCTGCTGTTTCCTGAAGTCCACAATCATCTCCTTAGTTTTTTGACGTTGAGTGTGAGGTTATTTTCCTGACACCACACTCCGAGGGCCCTCACCTCCTCCCTGTAGGCCGTCTCGTTGTTGTTGGTAATCAAGCCTACCACTGTTGTGTCATCCGCAAACTTGATGATTGAGTTGGAGGCGTGCGTGGCCACGCAGTCGTGGGTGAACAGGGAGTACAGGAGAGGGCTCAGAATGCACCCTTGTGGGGCCCCAGTGTTGAGGATCAGCGGGGTGGAAATGTTGTTGCCTACCCTCACCACCTGGGGTGGCCCGTCAGGAAGTCCAGTACCCAGTTGCACAGGGCGGGGTCGAGACCCAGGGTCTCGAGCTTGATGACGAGCTTGGAGGGCACTATGGTGTTAAATGCCGAGCTGTAGTCGATGAACAGCATTCTCACATAGGTATTCCTCTTGTCCAGATGGGTTAGGGCAGTGTACAGTGTGGCATCGTCTGTGGACCTATTTGGGCGGTAAGCAAATTGGAGTGGGTCTAGGGTGTCAGGTAGGGTGGAGGTGATATGGTCCTTGACTAGTCTCTCAAAGCACTTCATGATGACGGAAGTGAGTGCTATGGGGCGGTAGTCGTTTAGCTCAGTTACCTTAGCTTTCTTGGGAACAGGAACAATGGTGGCCCTCTTGAAGCATGTGGGAACAACAGACTGGGATAGGGATTGATTGAATATGTCCGTAAACACACCAGCCAGCTGGTCTGCGCATGCTCTGAGGGCGCGGCTGGGGATGCCGTCTGGGCCTGCAGCCTTGCGAGGGTTGACACGTTTAAATGTTTTCCCCACGTCGGCTGCAGTGAAGGAGAGTCCGCATGTTTTAGTTGCGGGCCGTGTCAGTGGCACTGTATTGTCCTCAAAGCGGGCAAAAAAGTTATTTAGTCTGCCTGGGAGCAAGACATCCTGGTCCGTGACTGGGCTGGTTTTCTTTTTGTAATCCGTGATTGACTGTAGACCCTGCAGAGCTGGAGGCAGTGAAAGCTGAGCGGCGGTGGTATGAGGAGGCAACATGGCAGCGCGGCTGGGATGAGAGGCAGCCCCAAAAATGTATTGGGGGGAGGCACACGGGGGGGGTGTGGCTAAGTCACGCAGGAGACCTGAGCCAACTCCCCGTGCTTACCGTGGAGAGTGGTGGACCGGGCAGGCACCGTGTTATGCCGTGAGGCACACGGTGTCCCCGGTGCTCAGGCATAGCCCGGTGCGTTACATCGCAGCGCCTCGTATCGGCCGGGCTAGGGTGGGCATCGAGCCAGGTGCCATGAAGCCGGCTCAGCGCATCTGGTCTCCAGTGCATCTCCTTGGGCCGGGGTACATGGCACCAGCCCTATGCATGGTGTCCCCGGTTCGCCAGCAGAACCCAGTGTTGTCTATTCCACCTCGCCGCACTGGCCTGGCTACAGGGAGTATCCAGCCAGGTAGGGTTGTGCAGGCTCGGTGCTCGAGACCTCCAGTGTGCCTCCACGGTCCGGTCTATCCGGTGCCTCCTCCACGCACCAGGCCTCCGGTGGCAGCCCCCCGCACCGCTGCCAGAGTCTCCAGCCTGTCCAGCGCTGCCACAGTCTCCCATCAGTCCAGCGCTGCCATAGTCTCCCATCTGTCCTGAGCTGCCAGTGTCGCCCGTCTGTCCTGAGCTGCCAGAGTCGCCCGTCTGTCCTGAGCTGCCAGAGTCGCCCGTCTGTCCTGAGCTGCCAGAGTCGCCCGTCTGTCCTGAGCTGCCAGAGTCGCCCGTCTGTCCTGAGCTGCCAGAGTCGCCCGTCTGTCCTGAGCTGCCAGAGTCGCCCGTCAGTCAGGAGCTGCCAGAACCGCCCGTCAGGCAGGAGCTGCCAGAGCCGCCCGCCAGTCAGGTGCTGCCAGAGCCGCCTGCCAGTCAGGTGCTGCCAGAGCCGCCCGCCAGTCACGAGCTGCCAGAGCTGCCCGCCAGTCAGGAGCTGCCAGAGCCGCCCGCCAGTCAGGAGCTGCCAGAGCCGCCCGCCAGTCAGGAGCTGCCAGAGCCGCCCGTCAGTCAGGAGCTGCCAGAGCCGCCCGTCAGTCAGGAGCTGCCAGAGCCGCCCGTCAGTCAGGAGCTGCCAGAGCCGCCCGTCAGTCAGGAGCTGCCAGAGCCGCCTGTCAGTCAGGAGCTGCCAGAGTCGTCCATTACTCCGGTGCTTCCCCCAACAACAACTGCTCCCGGTTGCTGATGACGTGGATGTCGGTTAAGTCAGCCCCCCCTGCACCTCTCTGATTCAGAGAATGTCGGTTAAGTCAGCCCCCCATGCACCTCTCTGATTCAGAGGATGTCGGTTAAGTCAGCCCCCTCATGCACCTCTCTGATTCAGAGGATGTCGGTTAAGTCAGTCCCCCCATGCACCTCTCTGATTCAGAGGATGTCGGTTAAGTCAGCCCCCCCTGCACCTTGGGTTAAAATGCGGAAGACACATTTCGGTTGACTGCATTCAGTTTTGCAAATAACCAGGTATCCCCTTTCACTAACTATTATTGTCTTCTGAAGTAATCAAAGAGAGCATGTTCACGAGAGACTATGGTGTTGGGAAAGCTTTTACATAATGAATATCTGACATTGTATTCCCATTTGAACATTGTTGAGCTTTTTAAATTCAATTCTGCCTTTTTTGTTGGGTGAATTAAGATTTAAATCTCATTGATCAATATCTCAGCCAAATATTACCCAATCATCCACATTGAAATGATGTAGTGTTCCCAGTGGGTTCTGGGTAGATTTTTAAAAAACAAGTAGGCTACAGTTTGTTAACACCATTTGCTCTAAAATTCGCTCACTGTAAGCTTACATAATACACATCACCACTGTTAGTTACATAGACCAATTCAAAAATATCCATTTTCTCTTGAAACTGATTGAGATCAAATGGTTGACATTCAGATTCTGCACTGACGTTTCACTGATAAAACTTGAAGAATCCGCCTTCCTCGTTTACGATTGACGGTGATAAATGTGAATGGAGGTTGAGCACAAAAATGAAACAGGCAATTAAGTTAACATTTAATTTCTGCAGCTTAGGCAGTTACAGCATGAATTCTGTTAGCAGGAGACAAGGATTTTAAAAATGTAACACACCGGTAGAGATATAAATCTGAATGTAACGGATGCCTTACTTGAAAAAGTAACTGTACTAATACCACAATATTTGAACACTCGTTACATGACTACGTACGCTGCATTCGGAAAGTATTCAGATCCCTTGACTCCTTCCACATTTTGTTACACTACAGACTTATTTTAAATTGGTTTCATGAATACAAATCCACAGCAATCTACACACATAATGACAAAGTGAAAACAGTTTAAAAAAGTTTTGTTTGCAAATGTATTAAAAATAAAATCAGTAGTACCTTCTTTCCATAAGTATTCAGACCCTTTGTTATGAGACCCGAAATTGAGCTCAGGTGCATCTTGTTTCCATTGATCATCCTCAAGATGTTTCTACAACTTGATTGGAGTCCACCTGTGGTAACATGATTTGTAAAGACACCCCTGTCTACATAAGGTCTCTGAGACAGCATTGAAGGACCCCAAGAACACAGTGGCCTCCATCATTCTTCCTAGAGCTGGCCAGCCGGACGAACTGCGTAATTGAGGGAGAAGGGCCTTGGTTTGGGAGGTGACCAAGAACTCGATGGTGACTCTGACAGAGATCCAGAGTTCCTCTGTGGAGATTGGAGAACCTTCCAGAAGGACAACCATCTCTGCAGCACTCCACCAATCAAGCCTTTATGTTAGAGTGGCCAGATGGGAGCCACTCTTCGTTAAAAGACACATGACAGTCCACTTGGAGTTTGCCGAAAGGCACTTAACCTCTTGGTCCTACCTGGCACGCAGGCATCCCATCTAGAGCTCTGGAAATGCAAATGCGCTATGCTAAATGCTAATAGTATTAGTTAAAAGTCAAACATTCATTAAAATACACTTCCAGGGTATTGAATTAAAGCTACACTCGTTGTGAATCCAGGCAACAAGTCAGATTTTTAAAATGCTTTTCCGCGAAAGCATGAGAAGCTATTATCTGATAGCATGTAACACCCCAAAAGACCCACAGGGGACGTAAACAAAATAATTAGCATAGTCGTCGCTACACAAACCGCACAAATAAAATATAAAACATTCATTACCTTTGACCATCTTCTTTGTTGGCACTCCTAGATGTCCCATAATCACTATTGGGTCTTTTTTTCGATTAAATCGGTCCATATATAGCCTAGATATCGATCTATGAAGACTGTGTGATAAACGGAAAAAAATAGCGTTTCATAACGTAACGTCATTTTTTTAATTCAAAAAGTCGACGATAAACTTTCACAAAACACTTAGAAATACTTTTGTAATGCAACTTTAGGTATTAGTACACGTTAATAAGCGATAAAATTCATCAGGAGGCGATGTCAATTCTATAGCTGTCCGTCTCGAAAAAATGTCTTGGAGAGAGCTCGACCAAAACATCCGGTCGGAGACCGGAGGGAATCGATTCCCTTGATTCGGTTTGACCAAGAATCAAAGCTGAATCAAATGACAAGACTCTAGACAACGTGTGGAAGCTGTATGCACTGCAACCTCGGCCTCATTTAATTCGGTTCACTTTGAACAATTCCTGGAAGTAGCGCAAGGATATTTATTTCCATTTTAAGTGATCAGATTTTCCTGCACTTTTCGATGAAACGCACGTTCTGTTATTGTCACAGCCGTGATTTAACCAGTTTTATAAACGTCTGAGTGTTTTTTATCCACACATACTAATCATATGCATATACTATATTCCTGGCCTGAGTAGCAGGGCGCTGAAATGTTGCGCGATTTTTAACAGAATGTTCAAAAAGTAGAGGGTCGACTTAACAGGTTAAAGACTCTCAGACCACGAGAAACTCTGGTCAGATGAAACCAAGATTGAACTCTTTGGCCTGAATTTCAAGCGTAATGTTTGTAGGAAACCTGGCACCATCCCTACGGTGAAACACGGTGGTGGCAGAATCATGCTGTGGGGATGTTTTTCTTCGGCAGGTCTGAGAGACTAGTCAGGATCGAGGCAAAAATGAACGGAGCAAAGTACAGAGAGATGCTTGATGAAGACTGGGGCGAAGCTTCACCTTTCAACAGGACAATGACCCAAAGCACACAGCCAAGACAATGCAGAAGGGGCTTCGGGTCAAGTCTCTGCATGTCCTTGAGTGGCCAAGCCAGAGCATGCTTGATCCCGATCTAACATCTCTGGAGAGACCTGAAATTAGCTGTACAGTGTTGTGAGCCATCCAACCTGACAGAGCCTGAGAGGATCTGCAGAGAAGAATGGGAGAAACTCCCCAAATACAGGTGTGCCAAGCTTGTAGCATCATACCCAAGAAGACTTGAGGCTGTAATCGCTGCCAAAGATGCTTCAACAAAGTACTGAGTAAAAGGTCTGAATACTTACGTAAATGTAAAATGTCCGTTTTTAATTTTTTAATAAGTTAGCAAAAATGTCTGAAACCTGTTTGTGCTTTGTCATTATTGGGTATTTTGTGTAGATTGATGAGAAATGAACACCCATTTAATACATTTTAGAATAAGGCTGTAACCTAACAACATTTTGGAAAAAGTCAAGGGGTCTGAATACTTTCCAAAGACACTGCATGTTATATTACCCTGCTAAATTACATTTGTGTCATTTAGCAGACCCTCTTATCCAGAGCGACTTAGTGTATTTATCTGAAGATACATAGCTAGGTGGGACAACCACATATCACAGGCATAGTAAGTACACTTTTCCTCAATAAAGTAGCTAATCAGAGATAGAAAGGGCAAGGGGGTCAAGAGTGGAGTCAGGAAAGGGAGGGGGGGTTGAGGTGAGGAGGGGGATTATTGAAGATACTCTGTGAAGAGGTAGGGTTTCAAATGCTTTCAAAAGATGGGCAGGGACTCTGCTGTCCTAACTTCAAGGGGAACCTAGTTCCACCATTGGGGTTCCAGGACAGAGAAGAGCTTGGAGTGGGCTGAGCGAGAGCTGCCCTCCTGTAAGGTTGGAAGGGCCAAGAGACCAGAGACATCCACTACATCCACTTGTAGTGGATGCGAGCCTCAACTGGAAGCCAGTAGAGTGTGTGGAGGAGTGGGGTGTCATGGCAAAACCTGGGCAGGTTGAAACCTAGTTGGGCTGCAGCATTCTGCATACGTTGTAGGAGTTTGATGGCACAAGCGGGGAGCACAGCCAACAGCGAGTTGAAGTAGTACAGACGGGAGATGACAACTGCCTGGATTAGGACCTCCGCCGCCACTTCTGTGTGAGGTAGATGTTGTACTCTACAGATGTTGTAGAGCATGAACCTGCAGAACGAGTCACTGGTTTGATGTTTGCAGAGAACGTCAGGATGTTGTCCGGGGTCACGCCAAGGTTCTTTGCACTCTGAAAAGGAGACACTGTGGAGAGGTCTTTGAGTGGGCAGGCCTTCCCCGGGAGGAAGAGCAGCTCCGTCTTGTCGAGGTTGAGCTTGAGGTGGTGGGCCGACATCCAAATTGAGATATCTGCCAGGCGGGCGTGTCGCCACCTAGGTGTCCGAAGGAGGGAAGGAGAAAAGTAGTTGAGTGTCATCCGCATAGCAATGATATGAGAGACCATGTGAGGATATAATGGAGCTACTACGTCACCTGGTAGGAGCGGACTGCCAGGTAGAATGCAATCCAAGAATGTGAAGAGCCTGAGACTCCCAGCCCTGAGAGGGTGTAGAGGAGGATCTGATTGTTCACTGCCTCAGTGGATAGATCTTGGATGAGAACAGAGGAGAGAGATTCTGCTTTTGCAGTGCGGAGAGCCTCTATGACACAGAGAAGAGCAGTCTAGGTTAAGTGACCCGTCTTGAAGCCTGACTGGTTAGGGCCAAGAAGATTGTTCTGAGAGAGATAATGAGAGAGTTGATCAGAGACGCTCAAGTGTTTTGGAAATAAAAGAAAGAAGGCATACAGGTTTATAGTTTGACTTCCCCGCTATCATCCAGAAGGCGAGGTCAGTACAGGTGCATCAAAGCTGGGACCGAGAGACTGAAAAACAGCTTCTATCTCAAGGCCATCAGACTGTTAAACAGCCACCACTAACATTGAGTGGCTGCTGCCAACACACTGTCATTGACACTGACCCAACTCCAGCCATCTTAATAATGGGAATTGATGGGAAATGATGTAAATATATCACTAGCCACTTTAAACAATGCTACCTTATATAATGTTACTTACCCTACATTATTCATCTCATATGCATATGTATATACTGTACTCTACATCATCGACTGCATCCTTATGTAATACATGTATCACTAGCCACTTTAACTATGCCACTTTGTTTACTTTGTCTACACACTCATCTCATATGTATATACTGTACTCGATACCATCTACTGTATGCTGCTCTGTACCATCACTCATTCATATATCCTTATGTACATGTTCCTTATCCCCTTACACTGTGTATAAGACAGTAGTTTTGGAATTGTTAGTTAGATTACTTGTTGGTTATCACTGCATTGTCGGAACTAGAAGCACAAGCATTTCGCTACACTCGCATTTAACATCTGCTAACCATGTGTATGTGACAAATAAAATTTGATTTGATTTGATTTGATGAGTCAAGTGTTGGTTTCTTGAGGAGGAGAGCGACACTGGCCATTTTGAAGTCTGAGGGGATGCAGCCAGTGGTCAGGGATGAGTTGATGAGGGAAGTGAGGAATCTCAGATGGTCTCCAGAGATGGTCTGGAGAAGGGTGAAAAGATATTGTATTTTATACCATCTATTGCATCTTGCCTATGCCGCTCTGTCATTGCTCATCCATATATTTATATGTATATATATTCTTATTCCATTCCTTACTTAGATTTGTGTGTATTAGGTCATTGTTGTGGAATTGTTAGATTACATGTTAGATTTTGCTGCACTGTCTGAGCTAGAAGCACAAGCATTTCGCTACACTTGCAATAACATCTGCTAACCATGTGTATGTGACCAACACCATTTGATTTGATTTGGGATGGGGTCTAGTGGGCAGCTGGTCAGACGGCCAGATCTTACTAATCGCAGGGTTTTATCTGGAGAGAGAAAAAAGAAAGAGGTCAAGGCGAAGGGAAGTTCTGTGTGACTGAGACCAGTGTACTCAATAGGTTGAGTGAATAAGGAGCTTCAAACTTATTCTTCAAAGTGGTTGACAAAGTCATCCGCAGAGTGGAAGGAGGGAGGGTGATGGGGTGAAGGATTAAGGAAAGCTGAGAAAGTGGAAAAAGAGTTTACTCGATTTAGAGGCAGAAGCTTGAAATTTAGAGTGATAGTGGCTTTAGCAGTGAATACAGAGGAAGAGAAGGTAGAGAGGAAGGAGCGAAAGGATGAGAGGTCCTCCGGAAGTTTCTCAGCTGCCCTCAGCCCAGTTCTGTAAGCTCGCAATGAATCACTCGGCCATGGAGCAGGAGGGGAGGGCCGAGCCGGCCAGCCGGGAAGAAAGGGGACGATGTCAGTCATAGGATGAGGAAAGGGAGGAGAGTAGGGTCAAAGAGACAGAATCAGGAACAGGAGGGCAAAGGATTTAGCAGCAGGGAGAAATGATACGATAGAAGAGGAGAGAGTCGTGTGAGAGAGAGCAAAGATTGCAAAGGATCATTGCCATCTGGGTAGGGTCTGAGTGGCTAGGGATGGAGGAAAGGGAGACAGAAAATGAAACAAATTAGTGATCAGAGACCTGGAAGGGGGTTGCAGTGAGATTAGATAATGACAAAAGTTATACTTATCACTCGTGGAGATATCAGGAGTCCTCTAGCTGTAGAATGAAACATAAAAGTAATGTATTACTGTAAATTTAAGGTCTGCTTCCAACTCACACTCTCAAACACGTAGATCCCCTGAACGCAGCTACCTTTCCAGCCCACTTTCCTGTTCACACACCTGCATGTCATTCATCACACACTATTTAGTTCAGGTCCTTTGCACCCCATCATTGGAAGGTATTGTTTGTTTTGTGACACACTTCTATTCAGAGCTCTGTTTTTCCCGTAGTCTACTCCTCCCGTGTATGATAGTTTTGTCCTGCCTCACTAACGACGCCTTTTGCCTATTCCCTGCCTGTACCTCAGCCTATCGGATTTCCTGTTATCAACCTATTGTCTGATCTCCCAGATGACGTTACTAGCCTTTTCCCTGCCTGTACTGTTGCCTTGTTGGACCCCCTGTTTATGACCTTCTGCCTGCCCCTGGACCCAGCTACCTGCCTCCTCCTGTTTATGACCTTCTGCCTGCCCCTGGACCCAGCTACCTGCCTCCTCCTGTTTATGACCTTCTGCCTGCCCCTGGACCCAGCTACCTGCCTCCTCCTGTTTATGACCTTCTGCCTGCCCCTGGACCCAGCTACCTGCCTCCTCCTGTTTATGACCTTCTGCCTGCCCCTGGACCCAGCTACCTGCCTCCTCCTGTTTATGACCTTCTGCCTGCCCCTGGACCCAGCTACCTGCCTCCTCCTGTTTATGACCTTCTGCCTGCCCCTGGACCCAGCTACCTGCCTCCTCCTGTTTATGACCTTCTGCCTGTCCCTGGACCCAGCTACCTGCCTCCTCCTGTTTATGACCTTCTGCCTGCCCCTGGACCCAGCTACCTGCCTCCTCCTGTTTATGACCTTCTGCCTGTCCCTGGACCCAGCTACCTGCCTTCTCCTGTTTATGACCTTCTGCCTGTCCCTGGACCCAGCTACCTGCCTCCTCCTGTTTATGACCTTCTGCCTGCCCCTGGACTCAGCTACCTGCCTCCTCCTGTTTATGACCTTCTGCCTGTCCCTGGACCCAGCTACCTGCCTCCTCCTGTTTATGACCTTCTGCCTGCCCCTGGACCCAGCTACCTGCCTCCTCCTGTTTATGACCTTCTGCCTGTCCCTGGACCCAGCTACCTGCCTCCTCCTGTTTATGACCTTCTGCCTGCCCCTGGACCCAGCTACCTGCCTCCTCCTGTTTATGACCTTCTGCCTGCCCCTGGACCCAGCTACCTGCCTCCTCCCGTGGTCCTTTACCAATAAACATCTGCTTCACCTGCTGCGCTTGAAACCAGCTCTCTGTCTCCCATCGTGTTCATTACACTAACACATTAAAGCTTCACACTGGTCATTACACAGTACTTGCTTTGTTACAGCATTTAGATGATTTAGTAGGTTTACTGCAATATGATAAACAGTAACTTACTTACCAATGAGCTGCTTGTAAATTACTGTCAAATTCACAGCAACGCCTTTACAGTGCATCCATGAGATCAAAAGTCTAGTTTTAAACATGGTTTGAAACTATACAGTGTGCATTTACATTGACCTTGTTTAAACATGTGGAGTAAACAAGTTTATATTTTGGGTTCTGACGGGGTACGTCTCTTCTGATGAGGCACGGCCGTTGAACTCAGCTCATGGGGCATTTATAAATGATAATCTTCAAGAATCCACGGCTAATATATGATTCCTTTCAAAGTAAAATAATGATGTACCAATTCTGGATTGCCCCTTTAAGGGTTAAACTGCAGGTATGAAAACGTATCAAATGTGATTTGATGACATCAGTCTTATTTGAGTGATGTGACATTTCAAATGAAGATGATTGTTGCTGTCTGAATGTGGTGTAGTCTCTTCTTTCACAGCACATTCAGTATATGGGAACAAAAACAAACTACCAGACAGCAAAAACAAGTGTGAAAGTTTATTGTCTACCATATTCAATAATAATAATGAAAACATATCAGATCTGGGGCTCATCACCTGCATGACCAGATGACGTTTCGGCCAATGGCTTCCTTCATAGGTGAGAGAACAGGAGATGTATGCAGTCATAATGCCTCCTGTGTGTTTTTATAAGCGGCAGGCTGCCTGAGTGCCTGTCAGCAGGCTATGGGATGGATGCAGGGTTTGTGATGTGCGTTGGACTGCCCTCGGTTGGCCCACTTGGCCAGGAAAGCCCTGATCTCCTTGGTGCGGATGCAGTAGATGAAGGGGTTGACTAGGGGTGGCAGCAGACTGTAGAATAAGAATAATACTTTATTAACACACACACACACACACACACACACACACACACACACACACACACACACACACACACACACACACACACACACACACACACACACACACACACACACACACACACACACACACACACACACACACACAGGGGCTGGAGCAATGGGTAGCTACTAGTGTAGTGCCCAGTGAGGCATTTAGGGGTTAATTGCCTTGCTCAAAGGCACAACAGCAGGTGATGGCATCTAGGACACAGACACCAGCAACCCACCACTCCCAACCACATTTGTCCCTGGCAAACATGGGATTCAAACTGACAACCATCAGGTTGCTGGCCCACTTCTCTAACCTCTAAGCTACCTGCCTGTAGAGCAGGGTTAGGCTGATAACAAAGTCCTGGCTGATGGAGAAGTTGATGATGCTGCTGGTATAGACACAGCACCGGGGGACGTAGTACAGAGAGATGATACACAGCTGGGAACTACAGGTGGAGAAGGTCTTCCACCAACTCTGGATGCCAGGGGGAGAAGGGAGAGGGCAAGAAAGGGACAGGGATAGGAGGGGAGACAGGAATGAAGGGGAGGGGGAGAAAGGGACAAGACGGGAGGGGAGAGGGGGACAGGAGGGGAGGGAAGAAAGGGAGAGAGGGACAGGGATAGGAGGGGAGACAGGAATGAAGCGGAGGGGGAGAAACAGACAGGAGGGGGAGAGAGGGACAGAAGGGGTTTATTTCAGACGGGGGAGCGCCTGGATGGATAGCTGTTTTTGGGATAAGTGCACAACGGCAGTGGTAGTAATGATCTGACAAAATAGCCAGATCATTCCACACTTTTGCATCGCCCGGCCCGGGACATGAACTAGCAACTTTTGGGTTCCCAGCCCAACTCTCTAATCTGTGGTCTACCTACCTGTGTAAAAGGGTGAGGCCGATGCGGAGGTCAGGGGTCATGGTCAGGTTGGGGTTGATGGGTGTAGCGTTCACTATGAAGCGGGGGATGTAGTAAATAAGGATGATACAGCCCTGAGTAGCACAGGTAGAGAAGGTCTTCATCCTGCCCTGGGTTAGAGAGGGGAGAGTAGTGGGTTAGAGGAAAGGTTTAGTTTAGATAAGAATGATACAGCCCTGAGTAGCACAGGTAGAGAAGGTCTTCATCCTGCCCTGGGTTAGAGAGGGGAGAGTCGTGGGTTAGAGGAAAGGTTTAGTTTAGATAAGGATGATACAGCCCTGAGTAGCACAGGTAGAGAAGGTCTTCATCCTGCCCTGGGTTAGAGAAGGGAGAGTAGTGGGTTAGATGGAAAGGTTTAGTTTAGATAAGAATGATACAGCCCTGAAGAGCAGGTAGAGAAGGTCTTCACCCTGCCCTGGGTTAGAGAGGGGAGAGTAGTGGGTTAGAGGAAAGGTTTAGTTTAGATAAGAATGATAAAGCCCTGAAGTTATAATTTTTAGATAAAACTGTAGTAAATATATTCACGTCAGCAAATATTTGATTACAGCACACTGTTTTGTAATGAAGGTCTACAGTAGCCTCAACAACACTTTGTAGGGTAGCACCAGGTTGTAGCCGGAGGATGGCTAGTTTCCGTCCTCCTTTGGGTACATTGACTTCAGTACAAAATCTAGGAGGCTAATGGTTCTCACCTCCTTCCATAGAGTTACACAGTAATTATGATAACTCCTGGAGGAAGTCATCTTGCAGCATGAACTGACATTGTCCACCAAATCAAAGGATCAGAGAATGAATCTAGTACTGAAAGCATAAGCTACTGCTAGCGAGCGCTGCAGTGCATAACATGTGGTGAGTAGTTAACTCAAAGAGAAAGAAAGAAAAATCTTGAGCAATTTTGAACAAATGAAGGAGAAGCAAGAGAGAGAGAGCTAGCTATATTTCATTGTATTTTTTTCACGTTCACTTACTTAGCTAGAAAATGAAGCTAGCTACTTTAGCCTACTCAAACACCCAGTTCAAACAAAGAGAGATGGTATGTTAGCTAGCTGGCTATGGCTATCCAACACTGGCACTCTTCCAAGTCAATGTAACCTTTTGATTTTATTAATTTATTGCCACCGGGTCCCTCCGATGTAACTGCTAAACTGCTTGCTGACTGTAGACTGTAGTGCATGATTGTACCGGGTTTACTAGCGTGTAAAATCTAGTAGCTATGTTGACTATGACATTAGCTAATATGGTGACAATAATGTAGGTGGTGTGTAGCAGTTAATGGTTATCAAATGAAGGGTGGCTTTGATTTTTTTTTTCCCATCTGGTCACAGACAGCTGATGTGTTGTGCAAGTGAAGGGAAAGGATGAGAGGAAGAGAGCATGTAGATGCGAGAAGGAATTATACAACAAGCAAAGTGATCATGCTGTTTGTATGTGGCTGCTATGAAAGTGATCTGTGTTTGCGTGTGATCAGGGATGTATTCATTACGTAGATTCTGTTGAAAAACATTTATTAAAAGGAAGTAAATGGAATGAAATGGGGACGAACATGGCTGAACTTGTCCAATAGAAACTCTTGTTTACAATTGTTGGACTAATGATTACACCCTAGATCAACTAGACACAGGCAAGAGTGTGCAAGGTGGTATTGAATGTCACTGTCAGCTTGATTACTCCTATTTCGACCTGTGTAAACTTTCATTCATAGGCTATGTGGTAGCAACCTCCTGTTGGGTATAGGGAGAATTAGAGTATCATGTGTAGTAGCCTAAACCTATTGATGTTACGTTGAGCTCGTAATAGAAATAAGACCATGCTCATAAACATTTAGTGGTGGAGTCACACACCCCTCCTCACACACCCCTCCTCACACACCCCTCCTCACACACCCCTCCTCACACACCCTCCTCCTCACACAACCCTCCTCCTCACACAACCCTCCTCACACACCCCTCCTCACACACCCCTCCTTACCCCTCCTCCAAACCAGCCCCCTTGCACCCCACACCCCTTCTCCCACCCAGCCCCCTTGCATTACCCACCCCTTCTCCCACCCAGCCCCCTTGCATCACCCACCCCTTCTCCCACCCAGCCCCCTTGCATCACCCACCCCTCCTCCCCATGCACACCCCACCCTCACACTCCACACCTCCGGAATTCTGACCTGTCCGTTAGCCATGCGCATCACGCTGACGATGATGTTGACATATGAGAAGACGATGAAGCTGAAGGGGAGGAAGAGGACGAACATGGATAGTGAGACGGATACTGTGCTCTGGGACGAGATGTCAGCACACGACAGCCTGTTGAGTGAGTGAGTGGGTGGTTGGTTGGTTGACTGAATTTATTTGATCATTAAAAAAAAATACATATAGTGTATATACATCAAGTATAACAGTAAAGTCACTAGGAGTCAAAAGTAGTGCACTTTAAAGAGAATAGGGAGCAGTTTGGGATGCGGACACTGACTGGTTCATTGACACGGTGTTGCAGTAGAAGTGGATGATGCGGTTGGGCCCACAGAAAGGCATCTGGGATGTCTGGATGGTGGTGATGCCTGGTACTATCATGGCTGACACCCAGGACAGGGCTGTTAGGAGAGACATGGTCCTGTTGGTCATCAGCTCTGTGTACCTGGTAGAGGGGGAGGGAGGGGGAGAGATGGGTGGGAGAGGGGGCGAGGGGGAGAGTGGGGGAGATGGGTGGGAGAGGGGTGGGGGGAGAGGGGAGGAGAGGGGTGGGAGAGGGGGAGATGGGTGGGAGAGGGGGCGAGGGGGAGAGTGGGGGAGAGGGGTGGAAGAGGGGGAGAGATGGGTGGGAGAGGGGGCGAGGGGGCGAGGGGGCGAGTGGAGGGAGAGGGGTGGGAGAGGGTGGAGAGATGGGTGGGATAGGGGGTGAGAAAGAGAGAAAAAAAAGACAGAGAGTTATCTGTGAGTTGCCTTCTGTAAAAGGTTGGTCGTTATCATATTAACACCTGAGAGGGAAATACAGATAGTTACAGGTAGATATATCTACAGGAGACTGAACAAGAATATAAATGCAAAATGCAACAATTTCAAAAATGGCACAGCCACGGGTGGGCATAGGAGGGCATTGGCCCACCCACTTGGGAGCCAGGTCCACCCACTGGGGAGGCAGGCCCAGCCAATCAGAATATGTTTTTCCTCAAGAAAGGGCTTTATTACAGACAGAAATACTCCTCAGTTTCATCAGTTGTCTGGGTGGCTGGTCTCAGACGATCTCGTAGGTGAAGGAGCCGGATGTGGAGGTTCTGAGTTGGCGTGGTTATACCTGGTCTGTGTTTGTGAGGACGGTTAGACGTAATGCCAAATTCTCTAAAACAACTTTGTAGATGCCTTATCGTAGAGAAAATAACAATCAATTCTATGGCAACAGCTCTGGTGTAAATTCCTGCAGTAAGCATGCCAATTGCACACTCCCTCAAAACTTGAGACATGTGTGGCATTGTGCTGTGTGACAAAGCTGCACATCATAGAGTGGCCTTATATTGTCCCCAGCACAATGTGCACCTGTGTAATGATCATGCTGTTTAATCAGCTTCCTGATATGCCACACCTGTCAGGTGGATGGATTATCTTGGCAAAGATGAAATGCTCACCAAATGGGATATAAGCACAAAATATGAGAGAGATAAGCTTTTTGTGCACGCTCTCCATAGCAGATGTGAGCAAGACCTTTAAAACCTGTTGAGGTTCAGTGTTCCCATTTGGGAACTCCTCCTCCCACGTTCAGATGGAACGTGGCGCATGGAACGCAAAAAATATTCTTAAAAATATTTAACCTCCACACATTAACAAGTCCAATAGCTCAAATGAAAGATAAACACCTTGTTTATCTACCCAGCAAGTCAGATTTCTAAAATGTTTTACGGTGAAAACATAGCACATATTTATGTCAAACCACCACCGAAGACACAGCTAATTTGCATAGCCAAGTTGAACAAAATATGCAATCAACAAACGCAGGATTAAAAGAAAAATAATTCACTAACCTTTTGAAATCTTCATCAGATGATAGTAATATAACATGTTACACAGTACATTTATGTTTTTGTCAATAATATGCTATATATATCCATAAATCTCTGTTTACAATGACGCATTGTTCAAAAAATGCTACTCAAATGTCCTGAGAAATGACGATAGCTCCGGCAGATAACGTCAGCTAACAAGGAATACACATCATAAACTTTGACTAAATATGCATGTTCTACATATATATAGAAAGATACACTTCTTCTAAATGCAATCGCTGTGTTACATTTATTTTTAACATTACAGAATTCGTTCACTAGGCTATAATATGAGTCGGCGCTCAGAAATTAGCATTATGGCTCCTCTATCTTGGAGTCCACAGAAACCCAAATTTACCACATAAATATTCTCTTACCTTTGATGTTCTTCCATCAGAAGACCTGGAAGGAATTATACTTACCAAAAACAGTTTAGTTTTGAAGTCTGTGTCTTTCGGTTATCAAACACGACATATTTCGGTTGAAATGCAGCCAAAATTCAAGTGGATATTACATATTATATGTCGACTAAACTTGTCAAACTATGTTCAGAATCAAGCTTTAGCATGTTATAAAGGTGGAAAACAATCCTTAGCAGGAACAGAAACACACGCATTGTTTAGTCAATCTTGGAAGAAAGAGAGCACCTGAGCCGAGCGCGCATGAGAGTAACCTGTTTTTTCGCGCGACCGGAAGGTTTCAGCCCACCAGAAGTCTCGTGAACGTGCGATTCTCACAATGAGAAGCCCCATTGAAAGCAGACATCGCACTGAAGACAGAGAAACTGTTCCTGGGTCTGTAGCTGCTTGGGAAGGGTGGGGGCGATGATGTCAAAGTTGGGCCAAATTTTCTGATGACAAGAGAGAGTTTGGGAGAATGGCTGCCCTAAGAGTTCTGCTTTACATACAGACATAATTTAAACGGTTTTAGAAGCTTTAGAGTGTTTTCTATTCAATAATAATTATTATATGCATATATTAGCAATTTTTGACAGATTTTTTTTCTGTTTACTATGGGCACGCAATTCCTCCAGAGGGGGCAGTAGTCAGCCCTATCTTTATATAACAGGTTTTAAACAGTTCAACATTCATAAGGCTGCGGGTCCAGATGGATTACCAGGACGTGTACTCAGAGCATGCACAGACCAACTGGCAAGTGTCTTCACTGACATTTTCAACCTCTTCCTGACCGAGTCTGTATTACCTACATGTTTCAAGCAGACCACCATAGTCCCTGTGCCCAAGATAGCAAGGTAGCGTAAATGACTACCGCCCCGTAGAACATGAAGTGCTTTGAAAGGCTGGTCATGACTCACATCAACACCATCATCAAAGAAACCCTAGACACACTCCAATTCGCATACCGCCCAACAGTTCCACAGATTACACAAACTCAATCGCACTCCACATTGCCTTTTCCCACCTGGACAAAAGGAACACCGACATTTTGTGAGAATGCTGTTCATTGACTACAGCTAAGGTTCAACATCATAGTGCCCACAAAGCTCATCATTAAGCTAAGTACCCTGGGACTAAATACAACACTGAAACTGGATCCTGGACTTCCTGATTGGCCGCACCCAGGTGGTTATCTGCAACAACAGATCTGCATTGCTGATCCTCAACACTGGGGCCCCTCAGGAGCCCCTCAGGGGTGCATGCTCAGTCCCCTCCTGTACTCCCTGTTCACCCATGACTGCGTGGCCAAGCACGACTCCAACACCATCATTAAGTTTGCTGACAACACAACAGTGGTCTGAACCCCGACAACAATGAGACAGCCAACAGGGAGGAGGTCAGAGACCTGGCAGTGTCGTGCCAAGACAACAATCTTTCCCTAAATGTGAGTAAGACAAATGAGCTAGTCATAGACTGTAGTAAAAGGAGGGCTGAACAGGCCCCCATTAACATCACCAACAAACGATCATGGTCCAAACACACCAAGACAGTCATGAAGAGGGCAACACCTTTTCCCCCTCAGGAGACTGAAAAGATTTGGCATGGCTCTCCAGATCCTCAAGAAGTACTACAGCATCGAGAGCATCCTGACCGGTTGCATCACTGCCTGGTATGTTAACTGCTCGGCATCCGACAATAAGGCGCTAGAGAAGGTAGTGCGTACGGCCCAGTACATCACTGGGGCCAAGCTTCCTGCCATCCAGGACCTCTATACCAGGTGGTGTCAGAGGAAGGCCCTGGAAATGGTCAAAGTATAGACAATTAACAGTAAGGACCAGCTGTTGTCCCATGCAGTGTATCTGTTATTCATTGTGTTTGTATGGGCTAATAACAGTAAGGCCAAAACTATTTTTTCATCACATAAAAAAAAAAAAAATATTACGTTTCAAGGGGTCTTAAAATTCAAAATCAAACAGTAAATTGATCCTTGGTAAGACCTGAAAACAATACGATATAGCTCAGACAGGGTCTATACTCTTGAGTCAAGGTTAGGGTTAGGTACAGTGAGGGAAAAAAGTATTTGATCCCCTGCTGATTTTGTACATTTGCCCACTGACAAAGAAATGATCAGTCTATAATTTTAATGGTTTATTTGAACAGTGAGAGACAGAATAACAACAACAGAAAATCCAGAAAAACGCATGTCAAAAATGTTATAAATTGATTTTAATTTTAATGAGGGAAATAAGTATTTGACCCCTCTGCAAAATATGACGTAGTACTTGGTGGCAAAACCCTTGTTAGCAGAGGTCACAGAGGTCAGATGTTTCAGACTCAGTTCTTTTGTAGTTGGCCACCAGGTTTGCTCACATCTCAGGAGGGATTTTGTCCCACTCCTCTTTGCAGATCTTCTCCCAGTCATTAAGGTTTCGAGGCTGACGTTTGGCAACTAGAACCGTCAGCTCCCTCCACAGATTTTCTATGGGATTAAGGTCTAGTCTAGAGACTGGCTAGGCCACTCCAGGACCTTAATGTGCTTCTTCTTGAGCCACTCCTTTGTTGCCTTGGCCGTGTGTTTTGGGTCATTGTCATGCTGGAATACCCATCCACGACCCATTTTCAATGCCCTGGCTGAGGGAAGGAGGTTCTCACACAAGATTTGACGGTACATGGCCCCATCCATCGTTCCTTTGATGCGGTGAAGTTGTCCTGTCCTCTTAGCAGAAAAACACCCCCAAAGCATATGTCTCCACCTCCATGTTTGACGGTGGGGGTGGTGTTCTTGGGGTCATAGGCATCATTCCTCCTCCTCCAAACAAGGCGAGTTGAGTTGATGCCAAAGAGCTCCATTTTGGTCTCATCTGACCACAACACTTTCACCCAGTTGTCCTCTGAATCATTCAGATGTTCATTGGCAAACTTCAGACGGCCATGTATATGTGCTTTCTTGAGCAGTGGGACCTTGCGGGCGCTGCAGGGTTTCAGTCCTTCACGGCATAGTGTGTTACCAATTGTTTTCTTGGTGACTATGGTCCCAGTTGCCTTGAGATCATTGACAAGATCCTCCCGTGTAGTTCTGGGCTGATTCTTCATCGTTCTCATGATCATTGCAACTCCACGAGGTGACATCTTGCATGGAGCCCCAGGCCAAGGAGATTGACAGTTATTTTGTGTTTCTTCCATTTGCGAATAATCATCTTCTCACCAGGCTGCTTGGCGATGGTCTTGTAGCCCATTCCAGCCGTGTGTAGGTCTACAATCTTGTCCCTGACATCCTTGGAGAGCTCTTTGGTCTTGGCCATTGTGGAGAGTTTGGAATCTGATTGATTGATTGCTTCTGTGGACAGGTGTCTTTTATACAGGTAACAAGCTGAGATTAGGAGCACTCCCTTTAAGAGTGTGCTCCTAGTCTCAGGTCGTTACCTGTATAGATCCTTTTGTGACTAGGGGGCAGTATTTTCATTTTTGGAAAAATAACGTTCCCGTAGTAAACGTGATATTTTGTCAGGACAAGATGCTAGAATATGCATATAATTGACAGCGTAGGATAGAAAACACTCTAAAGTTTCCAAAACTGTAAAAATATTGTCCGTGAGTATAACAGAACTGATATTGCAGGCAAAAGCCTGAGAAAAATCCAATCCGAAAGTGCCTCATGTTTTGAAAGCGCTGCGTTCCAATGCGTCCCTCTTGAGCAGTGAATGGGCTATCAACCAGATTACTTTTTCTCCGTATTCCCCAAGGTGTCTAAAGCATTGTGACGTAGTTTTACACATTTATGTTGAAGAATACCCGTAAGCGGCTACATTGCGCAACTGGTCACCTGATGGCTCCCAGAGTGAGTCTCGTGTAAAATACAGAGGTAGCCATTATTCCAATCGGTCCTACTGAAAAACTATATTATCGAATAGATATTTGAAAAACACCTTGAGGATTAATTATAAACAACGTTTAGCATGTTTTTGTCGATATTATGGAGCTAATTTGGAATATTTTTCAGAGTTTTCGTGACTGCAATTTCCTGGCGATTTCTCAGCCAAACGTGAAGAACAAACTGATCTAGTTCGCCAACAAAAATAATATTTTCGGAAAAAAGGAACATTGGCTATCTAACTGGGAGTCTTGTGAGTGAAAACATCCGAAGCTCATCAAAGGTAAATTATTTAATTTGATTGCTTTTTTGATTTCCGTGACCAAGTTACCTGCTGCTAGCTGGACAAAATGCTATTGAGTAACTTACACAAATGCTTGTCTAGCTTTGGCTGTAAAGCATATTTTGAAACTCTGAGATGACAGGGTGATTAACAACAGGCTAAGCTGTGTCTCAATATATTTCACTTGTGATTTTCAGGAAAAACTGGACATCTGCTATGAATAGGAATATTTTCTAGGAATATTTATGTCCGTTTACACAAATTATTGATTATGCTAATTAAAGTGTCAAATCGATGATTATAAGCTTGAGGATAGGCTCCCTATTTGCGGGATGGGGAGTCACTAGAGGATAACAGACACCTGGGAGACAGAAATATTTCTGATTGAGAGGGGGTCAAATACTTATTTCCCTCATTATAATGCAAATCAATTTATACAATTTTTGACATGCATTTTTCTGGATTTTGTTGTTGCTATTCTGTCTCTCACTGTTCAAATAAACCTACCATTAAAATTATAGACAGATCATTTCTTTGTCAGTGGGCAAATGTACAAAATCAGCAGGGGATCAAATACTTTTCACCCTCACTGTAGAATAGATCTATGTTACCTGAGAGGGTAGCAGATAGCCAGGTATCGATCCAAAGCCATGGTCATCATGATGATAGAGTTAGGGTAAGGGTTAGGGTTAGGGTTAGGGTTAGGTAGATCTATGTTACCTGAGAGGGAAGCAGATAGCCAGGTATCGGTCCATAGCCATGGTCATCATAATGAGAGAGGTGAGTGTTCCAAAGTAGTGGATGAATTGTTTCTGTATCAGACACGTATAGAAAGAGATGCCAGCGTCGTCCCACCAGTACCGAGCTATCACTTTGGGAAGGGACACCGTGCATACGCCTGGGACATGGACAAGCAGCACAACATTTCAACATTATTAAAGAAACATGAACCAATTGATTAGTGAATGTTTTGGTGCAGATTGGAGAACAGGCCACACATTTGAACATGAAGTTTTATGGTCACATGTCATTACAGACACACATTTTAACAGGATAACCTTTCTGTCTTGATGACTTCTGTCTCTTCTCTCTTCTGTCTGCCTATATCTGACAGAACCAGGCTGAGTATCTTACCTATATCTGACAGAACCAGGCTGATATCTTACCTATATCTGACAGAACCAGGCTGAGTATCTTACCTATATCTGACAGAACCAGGCTGAGTATCTTACCTATATCTGACAGAACCAGGCTGAGTATCTTACCTATATCTGACAGAACCAGGCTGAGTATCTTACCTATACAGAACCAGGCTGACAGAACCAGGCTGAGTATCTTATCTATATCTGACAGAACCAGGCTGAGAACCAGGCTATCTTACTGACTGATATCTGACAGAACCAGGCTGAGTATCTTATCTATATCTGACAGAACCAGGCTGAGTATCTTACCTATATCTGACAGAGCCAGGCTGAGCATGATGATGTACATGGGTTTCTGCAGGCTGCGCTCCAGGGCAAACAGCACCACCAGCAGGATGTTCCCCACCACCGTGATCACATAGACGAAGAAGAATAACCAGGCCACCAGCTGGTTGAAGGATGGATGGAGCCCCGGGAAGCCCACGATCACAAACTCTGACACACGCGTGTAGTTCTCATTCACCTCAAACATACTGTACTGGGGAAGGTGGGGGAGATGGAGGAGGAGAGAACCAGGAGCTTATCTTACAATCATTACCTCCCTGAAGAGCCAGGCTAGATGAGATAATGAGTGAGAGAGAGAGAGCTCCCCACCACCGTGATCACATAGAGAGAGAATAGAGGCCAGAGCTGGTTGAAGGATGATGAGAGAGCCCAGAGAGACACACGAGTTCTCAATAAGTAGAGAGAGAGAGAGATAGAGCCTCTTAGAGTTAGAGAGAGAGAGAGAGAGAGAGAGAGAGAGAGAGAGAGAGAGAGAGAGATAATAAGTGAGAGAGAGAGAGAGAGAGAGAGACACGAGAGAGAGAGAGATAGATACACGAGAGAGAGAGAGAGACACGAGAGAGAGAGATACACGAGAGAGAGAGAGAGAGAGAGAGAGAGAGAGAGATACACGAGAGAGAGAGATGCTGAAGACTCAGGAGGATCCCTCTTCATCCTTACCTCCCAGGTTAGAGAGAGAGAGACTGAGTGACATATAAAGTGACATATATATATATATAGACAGCGTATATACAAAGAGAGAGATCCATCTCTCCATCATGCTATATAGAGACCCTACATCCTCCATTCTTACTTCCACCTAAGACGGAGAGAGTAAGAGAGAGAGAGAGAGAAATATACATAAAAGAGAGAATCTGGTGACCCTCCATCTCTCCATTATTACCTCCACCTAAGATTGAGAGAGTAATAGAGAGATAGTTAGAGAGAGTTACATAAAAGAGAGAGATGTTGAAGACCCTGGAATATCTCGCTCTCTCACTCTCTCGCTCTCACTCTCTGTCCATCCTTACCTCCTTCCCAACCAGTGGCCCCAGAGGTGTGTGATGTTAGTCACTTTGTAACTCCCAACTTTATAGCCAACATGCCCTCTGACAAGACAGCCAACAGCCAATCAGAGACCTCCACCCTGGTGATGTCATCATTGTCACATTACTCATGATGTCGATTACGGAACATTTTCATCCCTGGCCACCCCTCTCTAGTGCTATGCATGTTCTCTCTATATTTTTGCGTACAAAAGTATGTGGACAGCCTTTCAAATTAGTGGATTTGGCTATTTCAGCCACACCCATTGCTGACAGGAGTATAAAATTGAGCACAGCCATGCAATCTCCACAGACAAACAGTAGAATTGGCTTACTGAAGAGCTCAGTGACTTTCAATGGGACACCGTCATAGGATGCTACCTTTCCAACAAGTCAGTTCGTCAACTTTCTGCCCCCGTGACCTGTAAGTGATGTTATTGTGAAGTGGAAAAATCTAGGAGCAACAACGGCTCAGCCACGAAGTGGAAGGCCATACAAACTCACAGAAGGGGACCGCCGGGTGCTGAAGTGTGTTAAAATAGTCCTTGGTTGCAACACTCACTACCGAGTTCAAAACTGCCTCTGGAAGCAACGACAACACAAGAACTGTTTGTCTTTTTTGATTGATTTTCCACCATAATCTGCAAATAAATTCATTAAAAATCCTACAATGTGATTTTCTGGAATTTTGTCTGTCATAGTTGAAGTGTACCTATGATGAAAATTACAGGCCTCTCTATGCTTGGAATCTTTTTGTAAGTGGGAGAACTTGCAAAACAATTGGTGGCTGACTAAATACTTTCTTGCCCCTGCTGTATATATCTTTTGACCATAAGGTGTATGTCATGGTTGTCTTCACTGTTGGAATTTCTGGTCAAAACACCTGAGGATTGATTCAAACAACGTTTTCCATGTTTCAGAGTTCATCCGAGTCTCTCTCTCAAAACGGAACGTTGTGTCCTTCTTTCTTTCTGTTTCTCCTCATTGAAACATCTGTTCTTTAAATTATTTTATTTGATCCCTTTGCTGGTTTTTGTGGATGGATACTTCTAAGAGCTATCCGATTTTCAAAGCAATGTTCTCATAGAATAAATGTTTCTGCGGTTGTCGGTATTCTCAATCACAGGTTTAAAACATTTCTAGCTGCAGACTAATAATTAGTATCTAAGATTTCTCTTATTCTGTAGGGATTGATGGTCTCAGAGTGTAACCATTGCCAGTCGTGTAGCCAATGCTCCACGTGGTTTGGTTTTCGAGTCTTGGTACTTAATTATTCGCAATCACAGCTCCAGCTGTGGGTTTGCTTAGTCTCTGTACTCAACCTGTGGCACCTTGGCGGACACCGAGGTATGCATAGTCTGAAGAGGATTTCCTCAGGAAGAGGTTTTATTCGTAACAATAGAAAAGCCGGGTCTATGACGCCAGATCATGTCTGTGCTCACGTGGGCGTGGCCGGTGACTAGTTCAACTTTACAGGGAACACAATTCTCTCAAAATTAAAGGTTAACATCACATTACATCAGTTCACAAATAGTTTCATCTTTACTCATTCATTTTATACAAGAATTAGATGCAAACACCATAATTGAGAAATGTACTCATTCAGAGACATAGTTATGTGTGTTTCATATCCTTCGGTAAGGTCACCAAATGAAACAAAATGGACCGGGTCATAGCTGGCTTCTCCACCGACCGTTTACACATTCTCCAGAATATGGATATTGTTCAGTTCTCAAATTCTGTGATGTAGAAGAAGTTCCTTTGTTCTACTGTGAAACTCACTCTCTCTATACTGCATTGCCAGGAGGAGAGAGTCTCCTTCAGGTATTTATGTCCTGAGATAACAGAACCTGGGTGTAGGAGCGAGTGAGAGAGAGGGACGCCATGATCTATACATAGGAAGGGCCACGTCATGACAGTCCCTCCTGGTGGTTTGGATCTTGTGATTATCCTGCAAGTTACAAATCAACATACAAGTTATGACCACGTGATGTCCTGTTTGTAGATCATCGTGAAGTCCCCCACTGGTGGTTGAACTTGGTAGGCTTCTCTGAATGTGGAGCAATCCACCACAAGGATGGGCAGTGGATGTCCATTTGGTGATCGCCGTTGCGATCCCCCTCTAGTGGTTTACTTTGGTAGGTTTCCTGGAAGCTGCAAAGTACCACAGGAATAGCCAGGGGATGTCCTGGTTGGTGATCGCCATTGTGGTCCCCCCCTCTGGTGTTTACCTTGGTAGGTTCTCTGACAGCGGGACAGGCCATTACAAGGATGGGCAGTGGATGTCCGGATTTGGGATTGCTGTTCCGGACCCGTTGCCTGGTCGTCCAGACTGGAAGATCTGGGCAGTAACTTAATCAGATGTTAACAGCGCATGCACACTCACAAAATGTATATAATTACATCCATTCCCCAATGAAGTGGCTTTGTGGCACTAAGTGATGGTTGTATGTGGACTTTGTTTATGGCTCTATCACTTCCTAAGTGTCAAAGGAACTGAACTGAATAGGAATGAAAGCATAAACAACCAAAATCATCTAATTGGACTGAATTCTATATACAACCAAGGTCCTGGCAAAATGACTATCATGGCATTGTCTTTAATGTCATGTCTCGGGTTTTCCATCTTGGTGTGTTGCTTAGGCACTAAGTTGATAACTATATGATAAGTCTACAGCCATAAGGCGCTAGTTTTGGGTAGTCTACAGGGATGACCTATGGACTTCTGGAAAGAAAACTGGTGAGTGCTGTAGCTGTAGGGTCAAAGGCCTCAAAGTAAATGTTCAACTTTACTAAGGCTGGTATTTTGCTCGGACCCTTAAGTGATCCTAATATAAATCCTAATTGGATGTTCCGTTGTACATTTGCGTTTATGCTTACAAGTTGCGTTTATATATACTATATTATATAATATATATAATACTATATATAATAATATATAATATATATATAATACTATATTATACTAGTATCCTGGTAGACTACAACTTGTTCAGAATGAGTCTGATGTAATCAGGTCATTTTCAGGTCAATGCTTTGAGGTCATTCAGAATTGGTGTCGAATTGGTGTCTGTTGTGGTTTTACTACAAGTTATTACATCTTCCACTATTTTGGTGGCGATAGGTATGTGGCGATAATTTTGAAGAAGTCTATTTCATAACTATGTTATCCATGGAGGAGCTAACCTCACAACGGAAGTACTCTATTTGCATTGTGTGCCTCCCCCCCATCTCCCCTTTCTACGCTGCTGCTACTCTCTGTTTATCATATATGCATAGCGTCATGACATGGCCCTCTTTGGGTATAGCGTGCCCCCCCCCCTCTCTCTCTCCTACACCCAGGCTGCTGTTATCTCAGGTCATAAATTCCTGGAGGAGATTCTTCCTCATGGCCAGACAGTATAGAGAGAGAGTGAGTTTTCATAGAGAGAACAAAGGAACTTCTTGCACCTCACAGAATTTGAGAACTGAACAATATTCATGTTCTGGAGAAAATATAAACGGTCGGTGAAATAGCTAGCTATGAACTGGTCCGTTTGGTACAATTTTGTAAAACTCATGAGAGACAATACAGCCACATTACCATAACTCTGTTTATACAATAGTCTCAGTTGTGAGGCTTTCATCTAATTGTTGTATAAATTGTTCTAATTGTTGTATAAAATACCCTCTGGAGTTTAACTAAATCATTGATCCACCCCATGAGCACATTCATTGAGAGGGCTGAGGTTTGAGCCCAGACCAGCTTACCTCGATAACCGAGAGGGCTAATGTTTGAGTAGATTTCTGAAATCTTAACCATACCACGTGGTTAAACTCTGAGACTATCGATCCGACAGAATAAGAGCTACTCTTCGAAAATAATTACTAGTCTGCAGCTATGAATTATGTACCCGTGAACGCGAAGGCCGACAACCGCCGAAACATCGATTCTATAACAACATTGCTGAATGTTACTCTGAACTATCCATTCTAACCACGACAGAGAGAGAGAGAGGGCGGACAAACTCTCCAACAGAAACAAACTTTCAACAGAGATCAGACTGAGCGTAAATATATATATATATATTGATTGCAATTATTCCTGAATGAGCGAGCATTCATGTGCAAAGGAGTAGCATTTCAATTGTTATAATTATCAACTTTGTAGTGACTCTTTTGTCTTTCACGGCCTTCTCAGTCCCCGCCATGCCGGTTTAGCCCACTAGGGTACATTCCCCTATCATTTCCTTCTAACCATATCTATTTGTTTGTTTGTGTGTGCATTTCTGTGATTATTTAGTTAGTTAACCTGTTGCGACGAGCAATCCCTTATCCGGGAGCGTAATTATAGCCTCAAGCTCATTACCATAACGCAACGTTAACTATTCATGAAAATCGCAAAAGAAATGAAATAAATATATTGGCTCACAAGCTTAGCCTTTTGTTAACAACACTGTCATCTCAGATTTTCAAAAAATGCTTTTCAACCATAGCTACACAAGCATTTGTGTAAGAGTATTGATAGCTAGCATAGCATTAAGCCTAGCATTCAGCAGGCAACATTTTCACAAAAACAAGAAAAGCATTCAAATAAAATAATTTACCTTTGAAGAACTTCGGATGTTTTCAATGAGGAGACTCTCAGTTAGATAGCAAATGTTCAGTTTTTCCAAAAATATTATTTGTGTAGGAGAAATCGCTCCGTTTTGTTCATCACGTTTGGCTAAGAAAAAACCCCCAAAATTCAGTCATTACAACGCAAACTTTTTTCCAAATTAACTCCATAATATCGACAGAAACATGGCAAACATTGTTTAGAATCAAACCTCAAGGTGTTTTTCACATATCTATTCGATGATAAGTCACTCGTTGCAGTTTGGTTTCTCCTCTGTTCAAAATGGAAAAATACACGCACCCTGGAGATTACGCAATAGTTTTGACGGAGGACACCGAGCGGACACCTGGTAAATGTAGTCTCTTATGGTCAATTTTCCAATGATATGCCTACAAATACGTCACAATGCTGCAAACACCTTGGGGAAACGACAGAAAGTGTAGGCTCATTGCTTGCGCATTCACAGCCATATAAGGAGACATTGGAACACAGCCCCTCCAAAAATCTGGCTCACCTCCTGTATGAAATTTCATCTTGGTTTCGCCTGTAGCATTAGTTCTGTGGCACTCACAGACAATATCTTTGCAGTTTTGGAAACATCAGAGTGTTTTCCTTCCAAAGCTGTCAATTATATGCATAGTCGAGCATCTGTTCGTGACAAAATATCTTGTTTAAAACGGGAACGTTTTTAATCCAAAAATGAAATACTGCCCCCAGAGGTTCAAGAGGTTAATAAATAAATGATTGAGACAATTGATGTATGGATGACTCATAGTGAAGACTGGGTTCATGCAGATAACAAACAAAAATAATAATTCATTAATTAGAAGACTAAATTATCAGTAAAACACGCTTTTAATTTGGTTCTGATTGGGCACGGCCTTTGAACTAAGGTCATGAGACATTTATAAATTATAATCTTCAAGAATCCACGGCTAATATATGATTAATTTCAAAGTAAAATAATGATGTACCAATTATGGATTGCCCCTTTAAGGGTTAAACTGCAGGTATGAAAACGTATCAAATGTGATTTGATGACATCAGTCTTATTTGAGTGATGTGACATTTCAAATGAAGATGATTGTTGCTGTCTGAATGTGGTGTAGTCTCTTCTTTCACAGCACATTCAGTATATGGGAACAAAAACAAACTACCAGACAGCAAAAACAAGTGTGAAAGTTTATTGTCTACCATATTGAATAATGAAATTTAAAAAACATATCAGATCTGGGGCTCATCACCTGCATGACCAGATGACGTATCGGCCAATGGCTTCCTTCATAGGTGAGAGAACAGGAGATGTATGAAGTCATAATGCCTCCTGTGTGTTTTTATAAGCGGCAGGCTGCCTGAGTGCCTGTCAGCAGGCTATGGGGTGGATGCAGGGTTTGTGATGTGCGTTGGACTGCCCTCGGTTGGCCCACTTGGCCAGGAAAGCCCTGATCTCCTTGGTGCGGATGCAGTAGATGAAGGGGTTGACTAGGGGTGGCAGCAGACTGTAGAATAAGAAGAATACTTTATTAACACACACACACACACACACACACACACACACACACACACACACACACACACACACACACACACACACACACACACACACACACACACACACACACACACACACACACACACACACACACACACACACACACACACACACACACACACACACACACACTTCCACCGACCCTTGATGCCAGGTGGGAGAGGGGAGAGGGCAAGAAAGGGACAGGAGGGGAGACAGGAATGAAGGGGAGGGGGAGAGGGACAGGACGGGAGAGGAGAGGGAGAAGGGGACAGGAGGGGAGGGAAGAAAGGGAGAGAGAGACAGGAATGAAGGGGAGGGGGAGAAACAGACAGGAAGGGGGGAGAGGGGGACATAAGGGGAAAAGAAGGAAGACAGGGACAGGAGGGGTTTAGTTCAGATGGGGAAGCCCCTGGATGGATAGCTGTTTTTTGAATAAGTGCTTTTGTCAAGGCAACAACGGCAGTGGTAGTAATGATCTGACAAAATAGCCAGATCATTCCACACTTTTGCATCGCCCGGCCCGGGACATGAACTAGCAATCTTTGGGTTACCAGCCCACCTCTCTAATCTGTGGTCTACCTACCTGGAGAAAATGGCGAGGCTGATGCGGAGGTCAGGGGTCGTGGTCAGGTTGGGGATGTAGGGTGTAGCGTTCACTATGAAGCGGGGGATGTAGTAAATAAGGATGATACAGCCCTGAGTAGCACAGGTAGAGAAGGTCTTCATCCTGCCCTGGGTTAGAGAGGGGAAAGTAGTGGGTTAGAGGAAAGGTTTAGTTTAGATAAGAATGATACAGCCCTGAGTAGCACAGGTAGAGAAGGTATTCATCCTGCCCTGGGTTAGAGAGGGGAGAGTAGTGGGTTAGAGGAAAGGTTTAGTTTAGATAAGAATGATATAGCCCTGAGTAGCACAGGTAGAGAAGGTCTTCATCCTGCCCTGGGTTAGAGAGGGGAGAGTAGTGGGTTAGAGGAAAGGTTTAGTTTAGATAAGAATGATACAGCCCTGAGTAGCACAGGTAGAGAAGGTCTTCACCCTGCCCTGGGTTAGAGAGGGGAGAGTAGTGGGTTAGCGGAAAGGTTTAGTTTAGATAAGAATGATACAGCCCTGAGGAGCAGGTAGAGAAGGTCTTCATCCTGCCCTGGGTTAGAGAGAGGAAAGTGTTCTCAGTGGGTTAGGGTTAGTAGAGAGAGTAGTTCAAATTAAGGACAGAGACAGGACAGGACAAGCAATGTGTGATGTAAAGTTGAAATGGTGAACCTGGCAGTCCAGGTTTAATGCAGAGGAGGCTCCTCAGATGAGGATTGGGAGGAACATACTCCCTCAGTTAATTTCTAAAAATAAAATAGTGAAACATAAAAAAAGTTATAATTTTTAGATACAACTGAAGTAAATATATTCACGTCAGCAAATATTTGATTACAGCACACTGTTTTGAAATGAAGGTCTACAGTAGCCTTAACAACACTTTGTAGGGTAGCACGGAGGATGGCTAGTTTCCGTCCTCCTTCGGGGTACATTGACATCAATACAAAATCTAGGAGGCTCATGGTTCTCACCTCCTTCCATGGAGTTACACAGTAATTATGACAACTCCTGGAGGACGTCCTCTTGCAGCATGAACTGACATTGTCCACCAAATCAAAGGATCAGAGAATGAATCTAGTTCTGAAAGCATAAGCTACAGCTAGCGAGCACCGCAGTGCATAACATGTGGTGAGTAGTTAACTCAAAGAGAAAGAAAGAAAAATCTTGAGCAATTTTGAACAAATGAAGGAGAAGCAAGAGAGAGCTAGCTATATCTCATTGTATTTTTTTCACTTTCATTTACTTAGCTAGAAAATTAAGCTAGCTACTTTAGCCTACTCAAAACCCAGCACAAACAAAGAGAGATGGTATGTTAGCTAGCTGGCTATGGCTATCCAACACTGGAACGCTTCCATGTCAAGGTAAGCTTTTGATCTTATTAATTTATCGCTACAGGGTTCCACCGATGTAACTGCTAAACTGCTTGCTGACTGTAGACTGTAGTGCATGATTGCAGCGGGTTTACTAACACGTGAAATCTAGTAGCTATGTTGACTATGACATTAGCTAATATGGTGACAAGGATGCAGGCGGTGTGTAGCAGTTAGCGGTTATGAAATGAAGGGTGGCTTGAAAGCAAAGTGATCATGCTGTTTGTATGTGGCTGCTATGAAAGTGATCTGTGTTTGCGTGTGATCAGGGATGTATTCATTATGTAGATTCTGTTGAAAAATATACATTAAATGGAAGCAAACAGGATGAAATGGGGATAAGCATACCTGAATTTGTCCAATAGAAACTCTCGTTTACAACAGTTGGACTAATGATTACACCCTAGATCAACTAGACGCAGGCAAGAGTGCAAGGTGGTATTGAATGTCACTGTCAGCTTGATTACTCCAATTTTTCTCTCGACCTGTGTAAACTTTCATTCATAGGCTATGTGGTAGCAACCTCCTGTTGGGTATAGGGAGAATTAGAGTATCATGTGTAGTAGCCTAAACCTATTGATGTTACGTTGAGCTCGTAATAGAAATAAGACCATGCTCATAAACATTTAGCGGTGGGGTCACCTCCTCCTCACACATCCCTCCTCACACACCCCTCCTTACCCCTCCTCCCAACCAGCCCCCCCTGCACCCCACACCCCTCCTTACCCCTCCTCACACACACCTCCTCCCAACCAGCCCCCTGCACCCCACACCCTTCCTCCCACTCAGCCTCCCTGCACACCCCACCCCCACACTCCACACCTCCAGAATTCTGACCTGTGCGTTAGCCATGCGCATCACTGTGAAGAGGATGTTGACGTAGGAGAAGACGATGAAGCCAAAGGGGAGAAAGAGAACGACCATGGCTAGTGAGAAGGATAGTCTGCTCTGGGACGAGATGTCAGCACACGACAGCCTGTTGAGTGAGTGAGTGAGTGGTTGATTGGTTGACTGAATTTATTTGATATTTAAAAAAAAATACATATACTGTATGCACATCAAGTATAATACAGTAAAGTCACAATGGAGTCAAAAGTAGTGCACTTTAAAGTGAATAGGGAGCAAATTGGGATTCGGGCACTGACTGGTTGAGAGACGTGGTGTCGCAGTAGCAGTGGTTGATGCGGTTGGACCCACAGAAAGGCATCTGGGATGACTGGATGGTGGTGATGGCTGGAGATATCATGGCTGACACCCAGGACAGGGCTGTTAGGAGAGACATGGTCCTGTTGGTCATCAGCTCTGTGTACCTGGTAGAGAGGGAGGGAGGCAGGGAGGGAGGGAGGGATGGGGAAGGTGAGAGGGGTGGAAGAGGGGGGAGAAGGGGGAGAGATGGGTGGGATATGGGGTGAGAAAGAGAGAAAAAGACAGAGAGTTATCTGTGAGTTGTCTGCTGTAAAAGGTTGGTCGTTATCATATGAACACCTGAGAGGGAAATACAGATAGTTACAGGTAGATATATCTACAGGAGACTGAACAAGAATATAAATGCAAAATGCAACAATTTCTAAAATGTTACTGAGTTTCAGTTCATGTCAGGAAATAAATAAATTAGGCCCTAATCTCTGCTTTTCACATGTCTGGTTAGGAGTGCAGCCTTGGGGGGGCATGGGCCCACCCATTTGGGAGCCAGCCATTTTTCCCCACAAAAGGGCTTTATTACAGACAGAAATACTCCTCAGTTTCATCCGTTGTCCAGGTGGCTGGTCTCAGACGATCTCGCAGGTGAAGAAGCTGGATGTGGAGGTCCTGGGCTGGCGTGGTTACACCTGGTCTGCGGTTGTGAGGACGGTTGGACGTATTGCCAAATTCTCTAAAACATCTTTGGAGGTGGTTTATGGTTTAATAACAATCAATTCTATGGCAACAGCTCTGGTGTAAATTCCTGCAGTCAGCACGTCAATTGCACACTCCCTCAAAACTTGAGACATCTGTGGTATTGTGCTGTGTGACAAAGCTGCACATCATAGAGTGGCCTTATATTGTCCCCAGCACAATATGCACCTGTGTAATGATCATGCTGTTTAATCAGCTTCCTGATATGCCACACCTGTCAGGTGGATGGACTATATCTGCAAATTATAAATGGTCACCAAATGGAATGTAAACACATTTGTGCACAAAATATGAGAGATAAGCTTTTTGTGCGCGCTCTCCATAGCCGATGTGAGCAAGACCTTTAAACAGCTCAACATTCATAAGGCTGCGGGGCCAGACGGATTACCAGAATGTGTACTCAGAGCATGCACGGACCAACTGGCAAGTGTCTTCACTGACATTTCCAACCTCTCCCTGACCGAGTCTGCAATACCTACATGTTTCAAGCAGATCACTGTAGTCCATGTGATCAAGAAAGCAAATGTAACCTGACCTGCCTAAATGACTACCACCCCGTAGCACTTATGCCGGTAGCCAAGAAGTGCTTTGAAAGGCTGGTCATGACTCACATCAACATCATCATCTAAGAAACCCTAGACCCACTCCAATTCACGTACTGCCCCAACAGATCCACAGATTACGCAATCTCAATCACACTCCACACTGCCCTTTCCCACCTGGACAAAGGAACATCTATGTGAGAAGGTTGTTCTTTGACTACAACTCAGCGTTCAACACCACAGTGCTCACAAAGCTCATCACTAAAGCTAATGGCCCTGGGACTAAATACCTCGTTCTGAAACTGGGTCCTGGACTGTCGCCCCGCAGATTGTAAGGGTAGGCAACAACACATCTGCTATGCTGATCCTCAACACTGGGGCCCCTCAGGGGTGCGTGCTTAGTCCCCTCCTGTTTACCTATGACTGCATGGCCAAGCACGACTCGAAAACCATCATTCAAATCAAATCAAGTCAAATGTATTTATATAGCCCTTCGTACATCAGCTGATATCTCAAAGTGCTGTACAGAAACCCAGCCTAAAACCCCAAACAGCAAGCAATGCAGGCGTAGAAGCATGGTGGCTAGGAAAAACTCCCTAGAAAGGCCAAAACCTAGGAAGAAACCTAGAGAGGAACCAGGCTATGTGGGGTGACCAGTCCTCTTCTGGCTGTGCCGGGTGGAGATTATAACAGAACATGGCCAAGATGTTCAAATGTTCATAAATGACCAGCATGGTCGAATAATAATAAGGCAGAACAGTTGAAACTGGAGCAGCAGCATGGCCAGGTGGACTGGGGACAGCAAGGAGTCTTCATGTCAGGTAGTCACGAGGCATGGTCCTAGGGCTCAGGTCCTCCAAGAGAGAGAAAGATAGAGAGAAAGAGAGAATTAGAGAGAGCACACTTAAATTCACACGGGACACCGAATAGGACAGGAGAAGTACTCCAGATATAACAAACTGACCCTAGCCCCCTGACACATAAACTACTGCAGCATAAATACTAGAGGCTGAGATCATTAAGTTTGCTGACGACACAACAATGGTAGGTCTGATAACCAACAACGATGAGACAGCCTATAGGGAGGAGGTCAGAGACCTGGTCGTGTCTTGCCAAGACAACAACCTATCCCTCAATATGAGCAAGACAAAGGAGTGGATCATGGACTACAGAAAAAGGAGGGCTGAACAGGCCCCCATCAACATTGACGGGGCTGTAGTGGAGCGGGTTGAGAGTTACAAGATCCGTGGTGTCCACATCACCAACAAACTAACAATGAAAACTAAAAAAATAAATAACTAACATGGTCCAAACACAACAAGACAGTTGTGAAGAGGGCACACCAACAACTTTCCCCTTCAGGAGACTGAAAAGATTTGGCTTGGGTCCCCAGATCGTCAAAAATTTCTACAGCTGTACCATCGAGAGCATGGTTGCATCACCTCCTGGTATGGCAAATGCTCGGCATCTACCCGTAAGGTGCTTGAGAGGGTAGTGTGTACGGCCCAGTATATCACTGCGGCCAAGCTTCCTGCCATCCAGGACCTCCATACCAGGCAGTGTCAGAGGAACCCCTAATATTGTCAAAAACTCCAGCCACCTTAGTCATAGACAGTTTTCTCTGCTACCGCATGACTAGAGATATCAGAACGCAGAAGTCTAGGTCCAAGAGGCTTCAAAACAGCTTCTACCCCCAAGCCATAAGACTGAACATCCAATGAAATGACAACTTAGACTATTTGCACTGCCCCCCCCCTCTTTTTCACTGCTGCTACTCTCTGTCATTATCTATGAATAGTCACTTTAATAACTCTCCTTAAATGTACATATTACCTCAATTACCTTGACAAACCGGTGCCCCCGCTCACTGACTCTGTACCGGTACCCCCTGTATATAGCCTTGCTATTGTTATTTTACTGCTGCTCTTTAATTATTTTTTTTCGGTTAAATTATTATTTATTTTTTAAACTGCATTGTTGATTAAGGGCTTGTAAGTAATAATTGTATTCGGATAAATACAATTTGATTTGATTTGAATGATGAGACTCTCATGAACAAGATGGTGTTTTTCGTCTTGGGACTAGTCTTGAAGTCGGTACAGCCGATCTGCCAACTTCTGTCTTTAGGGGGTGAACAGTTTGGGCTACACACTAATCTGTGTAAAGGGGAGACTCTCAGGAACATGTACATGTCAGACTTTTGTGAAGGTCCCCTGGTGTTCTTTGTTATGTCTTTGTTTTAGTATGGTCAGGGCGTGAGTTGGGTGGGCAGTTTATGTTCGTTTTTCTAGGTTGTGTTTATGTGTTTGGCCTGGTATGGTTCTCAATCAGAGGCAGGTGTCGTTAGTTGTCTCGGATTGAGAATCATACTTAGGTAGCCTTTTCCCACCTGTGTTTTGTGGGTGATTATTTTCTGTTCTGGTGTTTTGCTTCACCGTACAGGACTGTTTGTTTATCGTTTTATTGTTTTTGTTCAGTGTTCAGTATTCTTATTAAAACCTTATGGACACTTACCACGCTGCGAATTGGTCCTCCTCTTCTTCCACCCACAACGAACGTTACGGAATCACCCACCACCAAAGTACCAAGCAGCGTGGCAAGGAGCAGCGCTATCTGGAGGAGGTGACAACATGGGACGAGATAGAAAGGTGGTCGGTCGACCCAGGGAGAGTGCCGGAGCCCGCCTGGGATTCTCTGGAACAGTGCGAGGAGGGATACCGGAGAATGGAGTTGGCACGGCGGTCAAGGAAGCCCGAGAGGCAGCCCCAAAAATGTATTAGAGGGGGAGCACAGAGAGTGTGGCTAAGTCAGGTAGGAAACCTGAGCCAACTCCCCGTGCTTACCGTGGAGAGAGGTGGACCAGGCAGGCACTGTGTTATGCCGTGAGGCGCACGGTGTCCCCGGTGCACAGGCATAGCCCGGTGCGTTACATCGCAGCGCCTCGAATCGGCCGGACTAGAGTGGGCATCGAGCCAGGTGACATGAAGCCGGCTCAGCGCATCTGGGGTTGTACAGGCTCGGTGCTCGAGACCTCCAGTGCGCCTCAACGATCCGGTCTATCCAGTGCCTCCTCCACGCACCAGGCCTCTGGTGGCAGCCCCACGCACCAGGCTGTCTCTCCGTCTCCTTCCTCCAGAGTCTCCCTCCTGCCCAGCGCTGCCAGAGTCTCCCTCCTGTCCAGCGCTGCCAGAGTCTCCCCTCTGTCCTGAGCTGCCAGAGTCGCCCGTCTGTCCTGAGCTGCCAGAGTCGCCCGTCTGTCCTGAGCTGCCAGAGCTGCCCGTCTGTCCTGAGCTGCCAGAGCCGCCCGTCTGTCCTGAGCTGCCAGATTCGCCCGTCTGTCCTGAGCTGCTAGTGTCGCCCGTCTGTCCTGAGCTGCCAGAGCCGCCCGCCAATAAGGAGCTGCCAGAGCCGTCTGTCAGTCAGTAGCTACCAGAGTCGCCCACCACTCCGGCGCTGTCGGAGTCGCCTTTCACGCCGGCGCTGCCGGATTCTCCCGCCTATCCGGCGCTGCTGGAATATCTGACAGATAGCCAGGTATATGTCCATAGCCATGGTCATCATGATGAGAGAGTTAGGGTTAGGGTTAGGGTAAGGGTTAGGGTAAGGGTTAGGGTTAGGGTTAGGTAGATCTATGTTACCTGAGAGGGAAGCAGATAGCCAGGTATTTGTCCATAGCCATGGTCATCATGATGAGAGAGGTGAGTGCTCCAAAGTAGTGGATGAATTGTTTCTGTATCAGACACAGAAAGAAAGAGATGCCAGCGTCGTCCCACCAGTACCGAGCTATCACTTTGGGAAGGGCCACCGTGCAGAAGCCTGCGATATGGACAAGCAGCACAAAATTTCAAAATTTAAATAAATATAAATCAATTGATTAGTACATTTTTTGGTGCTATGCAGATTGAAGAAGAGGCCACACATTTGAACAGGCAGTTTTCTGGTCACATGTTTTAACAGGATAACAGGATAACCTCAGGCTGATTATCTTACCTATATCTGACAGAACCAGGCTGAGTATCTTACCTATATCTGACAGAACCAGGCTGAGTATCTTACCTATATCTGACAGAACCAGGCTGAGTATCTTACCTATATCTGACAGAGCCAGACTGAGTATCTTACCTATATCTGACAGAACCAGGCTGGGTATCTTACCTATATCTGACAGAACCAGGCTGAGTATCTTACCTATATCTGACAGAGCCAGGCTGAGCATGATGATGTACATGGGTTTCTGCAGGCTGCGCTCCAGGGCAAACAGCACCACCAGCAGGATGTTCCCCACCACCGTGATCACATAGATGAAGAAGAAGAACCAGGCCACCAGCTGGTAGAAGGATGGATGGAGCCCCGGGAAGCCCACGATCACAAACACTGACACACGCGTGTAGTTGCTTGGGAGCATACTGTATGGGGAGAGAATAGTATGGGACGATCCCACTTCTGCCACCAATGTACTGAGGAGAGAATAGTATGGAGCGATCCCAGGGGCGTCATGCATTCTAAAAATCTGAGGGGGCACAAAGTACTTGGGGGTGATCTGGAGGGGTGCTAGATTTCTTTATTTTTCAAACACCTGAAACAGCTTTTTCCTACAATCTAGAGCCATAATAATTTCTCTGCATATCTAAGCATACCTCTTGAGCTGTCTGTTTCCTCACTGGTGGTTATATTTATAAAGAAACAACATATGCTTCTTTCCATCTCTGCTAAAATCTATGTAGAAGATTGAAAGGAATGTGATTCTTATTCAGCACATCATTTAGTTATTACTTGCTTTTCTAAAGTGTATCACCCTTGGCAGCAGGCATGCCAGCTAAGATAGTTACACAAGCTAGCTACTCTAACTTGATTGTTAGCCTGACATGGCTTCTTGGTAGCTTATTATCAGGTTGGAAAATCTGTGCCAGCTAAAGCCAACTTCGTAACATTGGTAGGTGGTATTAAAAAGAAACAACAACGACAATGAATAAAAACACAAATTATTATAATAATTATTACTACAGGACAAATCCTGAGGGTGCCCTGTGGCCCTGTGGCCCCTATGATGCCTCTGATCCCACTGCTGCCACCAATGTACTGAGGAGAGAATGATTGACAATACAACTCCATTATGATAAAGAACATGCCATGGACCGACGGGTAGCCTAGTGGTTAAGAGGTTGTGCCAGTAATCGTAAAGGTTTACCGAGTTGAACCCTCTAGCTGACTAGGTGAAACGTCTGTCGATGTGCCCTTGAGCAAAGCACTTATCCCTAATTGTTCCGGTAAGTCGCTCTGGATAAGAGTGCCTGCTAAAATGTAAATGTAATTATGATAGACAATACACCATTGTTATGATAGACAATACAACATCATTATAATAGAGATTACAACATCATTATGATAGAGAATACACCAGACACAAGTTTAACTTGTACCTGAAAAAGGGGATAACAGTTACTGAAGGATGTTTGCTTGATTAAACAGTTAAAAAAGACCTTACAGTGTAATAACATGTATAATATAACATTACAGTATAACAACATGTATAATATAACATTACAGTATAATAACATGTAGAATCTAAAAGAACATAGTCATAACATAACAAACATTATAATGATAACATATAGATGTACCTCTCTTTCTGATGGTGGCCAGAGAATGGAGTTGCCTTCACACACGTTCTGATTTAAATACTATCGACAGGGGCTCCATCCTAAAGAGGGAGTGTGTGTGTGTGTGTGTGTGTGTGTGAGTGTGTGTGTGTGTGTGTGTGTGTGTGTGTGTGTGTGTGTGTGTGTGTGTGTGTGTGTGTGTGTGTGTGTGTGTGTGTGTGTGTGTGTGTGTGTGTGTGTGTGTGTGTGTGTGTGATACTCTTACTGTACAGAATGGGGATAATTCTGTGACTGGTACAGTAGGTGCCTTCTCTGAAGTTACAGTCCATGCCTCCTCTCCCATTACAAGAAATGCATGTGTGTTGGTTTGTTTATGTGTGTGTGTGTGGGTGCGCGCGCGTGTGTGTGTGCGCGCGTGTGTGTGTTTGGTAAATATCTGATTCCTTGACCGTGTAGATTATGTACATGCATTGTATAATGCTAACATGAATAGTCCCTGTAAAATAGTCATATTCAAAGTTGAGGTCACAACCCAAATTGCAGTGGGGTTGCCAAAATATACTGAACAAAAATATAAACACAACATGTAAAGTGTTGGTCCCATGTTTCATGAGCTGAAATAAAAGATCACGGAAATTTTCAATACGCACAAAAAGCTTATTTCTCTCAAATGTTGTGCACAAATTTTGAGGGAGCAGGAAAGCCCACCAGAGCTCTTACCAGACAATCTAATGTTAATTTCTCTACCATAAGCCACCTCAAATGTCGCTTTAGAGAATTTTACAATACGTCCAATCGGCATCACAACTGCAGATCACATGTACAGTGTTGTCTGGGCGAGCGGTTGGCTGATGTCAACGTTGTGAACAGAGTGCCCCATGGTGGCGGTGGGGTTATGATATGGGCAGGCATAAGCTACGGACAACGAACACAATTGCATTTTATCGATGACAATTTGAATGCATAGAGACTAGATTCCAAAAACGCTTTTCGGCGAAAGCATAAGAAGCTATTATCTGATGATAGCACCAGTAGTAAACAAAGGGGTTAGCATATTTCAACCCTGCAGGCGCTACAGAAAACGATGAAATAAAATATAAAACAGGCATTACCTTTGACGAGCTTCTTTTGTTGGCACTCCAATATGTCCCATAAACATCACAATTGGTCCTTTTGTTCGATTAATTCCCTCCATATATATCCAAAATGTCCATTTATAAAGAGCGTTTGATCCAGAAAAAAATAGCTTACAAAAAACGCAACGTCACTACAAAATATTTCAAAAGTTGCCTATAAACTTTGCCAAAATATTTCAAACTACTTTTGTAATACAACTTTAGGTATTTTTAAACGTTAATAATCGATCAAACTGTAGACAGGGCAATCTGTGTTCAATACAGGAATGAAAACAAACCAGCGCAGCTTTTCTTGTCTTGCACAACTCACAAAAGTGTTACCCAGTTCCTAGTTGGCCTACGTCTTCATTGCACAAAGGAATAACCTCAACCAAATTCCAAAGACTGGTGACATCCAGTGGAAGCGGTAGGAACTGAAAACAGGTTCCTAAGAAATATCCCTTGGCAATGACAGGCAGGGAACAGAGAGACAAAAAAATACAAATCTGAACAGTTAGTCCTCGGGGTTTTGCCTGCTACATAAGTTCTGTTATACTCACAGACATGATTCAAACAGTTTTAGAAACTTCAGCGTGTTTTCTATCCAAATCAATGAATAATATGCATATCTTATATTCCTGGCATGAGTAGCAGGAAGTTGAAATTGGGCACACTCTCCATCCAAAAGTGAAAATTCTGCCCCCTAGCCCCAAGAGGTTAATTAATGTGTTTGAGCAAATACCGTGTTGTGAATTGCTATCATGAAACTGGCTCTCACGAGGACCACTACAGGAAAGGAAGACCCAGTGTTACCTCTGCTGCAGAGTATAAGTTCATTAGAGTTACCGGCCTCAGAAATTGCAGGCCAAATAAATGCTTCACATTGTTCATCTCAACATGGTCGAATTGCTGCAAAGAAACCACTACTAAAGGACATAATTAAGAAGAAGAGACTTGATTTGGCCAAGAAACACAAGGAATGGACATTAGACCAATGGAAATCTGATATTTTTGGTTCCAACTGCCGTGTCTTTGTGAGACACAGAGTAGGTGAACGGATGATCTCCGCATGTGCTGTTTCCACCGTGAAGCATGGAGGAGGAGGTGTGATGGTGTGGGGGTGCTTTGCTGGTGATACTGTCAGTGATTTATTTAGAATTCAAGGCATACTTAACCAGGATGTCTACCACAGCATTCTGCAGTGATACGTCATCCCATCTGGTTTACGATTAGTGGGACTATCAATTGTTTTTCAACCGGACTCTGACCCAACACACCTCCAGGTGATGTAATGGCTATTTGACAAAGAGGGAGAGTGATGGAGTGCTGCATCAGATGACCTGGCCTCCACAATGACCCGACCACAACCCAATTGAGCTGGTTTAGGATAAGTTGGACCCCAGAGTGAAGGAAAAAGCAGTCAACAAGTGCTCAGCATATGTGGAAACTCCTTCAAGATTATTGGAAAAGCATTCCAGGTGAAGCTGTTTGAGAGAACGCCAAGTGCGTGCAAAACTGTCATCAAGGCAAATGGTGGCTACTTTGAAGAATGTCAAATGTCAAATATATTTGAATTTGTTTAACACTTTTTTGGTTACTACATGATTCCATATGTGTTATGTCATAGTATTGATGTCTTCTCTATTATTATACAATGTAGTAAATAGTAAAAATACAAAAAAACTAGAATGAGTAGGTGTGTCCAAACTTTTGACTGGTACAGTATATATTTACAGTGCATTCGGAAAGTATTCAGACCCCTTGACTTTTTCCATATTTTCTTAAGTTACAGCCAAATATATCATCATACACACAATACCCCATTTCAGCCAACATTTTGGGAAATTTAGTAAAAATATTTAAAAAACGAAATAATGTATTTACACAAGTATTCAGACCCTTTACTCAGTAATTTGTTGAAGCACCTATGGCAGTGATTACAGCCTCAAGTCTTATTGGTTATGACGCTACAAGCTTGGCACACCTGTATTTGGGGAGTTTCTCCCATTCTTCTCTGCAGATCCTCTCAAACTCTGTCAGATTGGATGGGGAGTATCGCTGCAGAGCTATTTTCGGGTCTCTCCAGAGATGTACGATCGGGTTCAAGTCCGGGCTCTGGCTGGGCCACTCAAGAACATAGGATATTTGTCCTGTTGGAAGGTGAACCTTCACCCCCAGTTTGTGGTCCTGAGCGCTGTGGAGCAGGTTTTTATCAAGGATCTCTCTGTACTTTTCTCTGTTCATCTTTCCCTCGATCCTGACTAGTCCACCAGTCCCTGCCGCTGAAAACCATCCCCACAGCATGATGCCACCACCGCCATGCTTCACCGTAGGGATGCTGCCAGGTTTCCTCCAGACGTGATGCTTGACATTCAGGCCAAAGAGTTGAATCTTGGTTTCAGCAGACCAGAGAATGTTGTTTATCATGGTCTGAGAGTCCTTTGGGTGCCTTTTGGCAAACTCCAAACTGGTTGTCATGTACCTTTTACTGAGGAGTGGCTTCCGTCTGGCCACTCTACCATAAAGGCCTGATTGATGGAGTGTTGCAGAGATTGTTGTCGTTCTGGAAGGTTCTCCCATCTCTACAGAGTAATTCTGGAGCTCTGTCAGAGTGACCATCAGGTTCTTGGTCACCTCTCTGACCAAGAGCCTTCTACCCCTATTGCTCAGTTTGGCCAGGTGGCCAGCTCTAGGAAAAGTCTTGGTGGTTCCAAACGTCTTCCATTTAAGAATGATGGAGACCACTGCGTTCTTGGGGACCATTAATGCATAAATGTTTTGGTACCATTCCCGAGATCTGTGCCTTGACACAATCCTGTCTCAGAACTCTACGGACAATTCCTTTGACCTCTTGGCTTGGTTTTTGCTCTGACGTGCACTGTCAACTGTGGGACTTGATGTAGACAGGTGTGTGCCTTTCCAAATCATGTCCAATCAATTGAATTTACCACAGGTGGACTCCAATGAAGCTGAAGAAACATCTCAAGGAGGATCAATGGAAACAGGATGCACCTCAGCTCAATTTTGAGTCTCATAGCAAAGAGTCTAAATAATTATGAAAATAAGATACGTGTTTTTCATTTGTAATACATTTTCTAAAATGTCTAAAAACTTGTTCGCTTTGTCATGATGGGGTATTGTGTGTAGATTGCTGAGGATTTAAAAATAATCAATTTTAGAATAAGGGTGTAATGTAACAAAATGTGGAAAAGGGGAAGGGATATGAATACTTTCAGAAAGCACTGTATGTATATATACAGTGGGGAGAACAAGTATTTGATACACTGCCGATTTTGCAGGTTTTCCTACTTACAAAGCATGTAGAGGTCTGTAATTTTTAACATAGGTACACTTCACTTCAACTGTGAGAGATGGAATCTAAAACAAAAATCCAGAAAATCACATTGTATGATTTTTAAGTAATTAATTTACATTTTATTGCATGAAATGTGTGAAATAATAGGGGTTGACATTTTTTTGAATGACTAACCAAAGACCAAATTTGGAGTGAATCTGACTTTTAGTCCACGAGAAGAAGATTTTTTATGATTATTTTAAGCGTTAGCGTTAGAGTCCAAAAAGTTAATTCGTTAATAGTTTCTTTATTTTTGAAGATATCAATTTCAAACTTAACATGTTTCATCATGTTAATGTCTTTGATGAACGTAGAAAGTTACAAGTTGATCGGCCATTGTGGAGTGGATTAACAAAAGATTTAAATGGACAAGTGAAATGGTTAATGAGAATATATATAAAACATTTTTTTTAAAGAATTGAAGATGGAGGAAAATTTATCCTGACAGACGTAATTGGTGCTTGTGGCAAATTTGAGTAATGCGAGGAAAGACACCGACAGTACATATAGTTTAAAGTCTCTAGATCAAATGGGGCGATGGATATGAGGGTTTAAATTGAACTGCTTACAACAGCACCACGTATAGGCCAATCAGTGCCATTCGTTTTGACCAAGTTACACATGGCCTCAGGCTTCTGTGTGTCAAATTAGAAAAAAGTTACAAATCTATGCTTGAATTATTTGTCCATATAAAAAAAAAATCCAGCAGAGAAGGTTTTACTGTGAACCCCTAATTGAGTACCACAGTATGAGTCATAATACCCATAAACCTAGCGGTAAAACCCAGAGATGGTTCCAATCGTTATTTCATCATTAATTTTTGCGTCTGGAATTTTAGAACTATTTCATATAAGGTCTGTGTTTCATGTAGGCTTACGCTGGGGGGACGTTTTGATAACCCGCAAATCTCTCTTGAACAAGGTAACTTATCTGTGGTTAACTAGGTGCTTAAGAAAATTAGTTAGATACCCACCGACTGTAGTTACGTGTACAATGCACATTACCTTCCTTAAAAAGAAAACCAGCATAGACTAGCATAATGACTGTTGTGACCTTTTAGTATTTAGTGAGCTAGCCAGCTACTTTTTCACATGGTGACATGCTAGCTACCGTTAGCCCAACAGGGAATGGATATTTAGCTAGCTAGTTAATATTTAGCCAGCTAGTTAACCATTTGTCTCGTCAGACTTGCTAGCTAACGTTAGACGGTGTCATGACGTTGCCCTCTTTGGGTACAGCAAGCCCCATCCCCCTCTCCCTGTCTCCTACATCCATGCTGCTGTGGTCAGAGAGAGGTAAATTCCTGGAGGAGATGATCTCCTCATGGCCACCGTATAGAGATAGAGTAGAGTTTTCATAGAAGAGAACAAAGGAATTTCTTCCACCTCACAGAACTTGAGGTCCGAACAACATTTATGTTCTGGAGAAGGTATAAAAGATCGATGAAGAATCCAGCTACGAACTGGTCCGTTTGGTACAATTTTGTGAAACTCATGGGAGACAATCCGGCCACATTACCATAACGCTGTTTATATAATAGCCTCAGATATGAGGTTTACATCTAATTGTTGTATAAAATGAATGACTGAAGATGATACTGTTTGTAAAATTGTGTAATGTGATTTTGGACTGTTTAATGAAGGAAACTCCAATTCCCTTTTGAGTTGAACTAAATCAGAGGACCGCCCATGAGCACAGTTAGGACCTGGCGTCATGAGACAGCCTTTTTCTGCTCTCCCGAATAAAACCCCCATTTTGAGAATTTCTCAAGAGACCATGTTGCTCTCAATTACTAGAGGACCAAGGTTGCAGACTAGCTTACCTCGAGAACGAGAGGACCAAAGTTTGAGACCAGACTGCTGAATTTTTTTAACCATCCCACGTGGTTAAACTCTTCTACACCTGCATTGCTTGCTGTTTGGGGTTTTAGGCTGGGTTTCTGTACAGCACTTTGAGATATCAGCTGATGTACGAAGGGCTATATAAATACATTTGATTTGATTTGATTTATACTATCGATACCGACAGAATAAGAACAAGTCTTTGATATTAATTATTAGTCTGCAGCTAGAAATTCGGTATCATTGAACGTGAAGACCGACAACCGCCGAAACATCTATTCTATAACGACATGAATGAATGTCACTCTGAACTATCTATTCTAACCACGACACAGAGAGATAGAGGAAGGACACTCTCCAACAGAAACAAACTTTTCAACAGAGATCCAGACGACACACTGAGCGTATATATATATATATATATATATTGATTGATTGATTGATTGATTGATTGATTGATTGAAATTGTTCCCGAATGAGTGAGCGTTCATGCGCAAAAGATTACCATTTCAAATGTTATAATTATCAACTCTGTCGTGACTTCTCAGCTGACCCCCACTCCCCTTTTGTCTAACAAGCCACCATGCCGGTTTAGCTCACTAGGGGCACATTCCCCTATAATTTCTTGTAACCATATTTACTTTGTTTGTTTGTGTGTGCACTTCTGTGATTGTTTAGTTAGTTAAATTACTATAGCGGCTGTGAACGACCTTGTTTTCATAACAATAATATCTATGTCAAATGAACTTTCTAAGAACCTGACTGTTGTCATCAACCAGAAACTGGGCATGCTGTCATTTGACTTTTCAATGTTTTTTCACTTTATTACTGAAAATGATGGAAGAGGGCACTGGTGCTTGTACTCCGCGGGAATGGCAGAGAGGTTCGGGGCAATTTCCAAGTCCCCAGGAAGATGTTCCGGGGCAGGCAGAGTTGATTTCAGGCAATGAGCGTGGCAGAATGGACTCCATTCCACAATGGCACCAGTAGACCAGTCAATCAAGGGATTGTGTCGCTGGAGCCAAGAGAATCCAAATACCACAGGAACCTGCGGAGGCTCAATTAGCAGGAATTGGATCGTCTTGCTGTGGTTCCCCGACACTCGTAGGTTGATGGGGGTGGTATGGTGGGTGACCGGGCCTATATGGCACCCATCCAGTGCGCTAACATCCATGGGAATGGAGAGGGGCTGAGTGGGGATGCCCAGCTCGGACACCAGGATAACGTCCATAAGACTCATTTCGGCCCCCGAGTCGATGAGTATCTGGAGAGACTTGGCCTGGTCGTCCCACAGCAGGGTGGCATGGAGAGGGGTGCGAGTAGGCGGATGAGCAAAATGATCCTTAAGACCCACCAGAGTACTCATTCCTACCAATGATCTAGGTCCCTTAACGACCGGCAGGATTGCATTACAGACAACTCTGGGTGTATTGCCTAGATCTGACGAGCTGCATCGGCCCGGGAAGAGGCAAATCGACAGTCTTCGGGGGCTATTGGAGAAACTCGGGTAAGCTTGGATCATCTCGGGGACAAAGATGCTGGGGACTTCCGGAGTTCATCAGATGCAAGGTAGAATCGTTGTGTGAGCGATTTGGACTGCAATCAGAACTCTTCTCCCTCCTTACGTACCCGTAGCCGACCATCAATCCGGATGATTGAAGCGATTAGTGAGTCGAGATCCGTTGGTAGTTCCCAGGCTGCCAGCTCGTTCTTTACTTCCTCCGAAAATCCGTGCAGGAACGTGTCGAACAGTGCTTCCGGGTTCCAGGCACACTCTGCTGCTAGCATGTGAAAATCCACTACATAGTCTGCCACACTGAGGGAGTCCTGCCGAAGCTCAAGTAACTTCTGGGCAGTCTCTCTCCTGGACACCAGAGCCTTGAACACTTTTCTCACCTCCACCACGAACACCTCCAGACTGAGATTGTTGCTCCCACACCGCCGTGGCCCAGGCGAGTGAGTGCCCTCCCGGACATCAGTGTAATAATGTACGCTATCTTCGAGTGGTCCGAGGGGAACAAAGAATGCTGCAGCTCGAAAATGTGGGAGCACTGGGAGAGAAAGGACCTGCAGGTTGTGGAATCTACACCGTAGCGCTCCAGGGGAGGTAAGCGGGGTTCCCAGGAAACCGGGGTGACGGCACTGCTACCAGCCGGGTTGTTGAGGGGCTGGGAGTTTACCATCGTGGCTGCCTAGTAGGCAACCCATTGTAATTGCTCCCCTCAAAGCGTCCAACGCTAGGTCTTGGCGTTTGGCCTCGTCCTGGAACCCTTCCATCAGACCGTGAAGCAACTCCTTGTGTCTACCAATGAGGGCTCTTTGGGTGGTGATGGTGTTGCAGATCTGGTCCAAGTCTGCTGGGTCAGTCTTGGTCAGTTCGTACTATTACGTTTCAGGTAAGATCCAAATGCAGACTGTGTTGAAGTGACAATGTTAATTACAGACCCTCCCTCATTGATATAGAAATCCTTCGACTCCACCACTGCTGTGGTGCCCACCAGACCATCCGGTGAGGCACACAGGATCCCCAGACCCCATGACCCAAAGTCCTGACTTCTGCACATCCATCCCTGTAGCCATTTTAAATGCCTTGATGCCCTCTTCGTTACCTGTCCCCCACTTAACAGACAACACGACTGTTCTGAGGACCGTTTTTAGCAGCGACGGCGTAACATGCTTGGCCCTAACCACTGCTCCATAATTGCTGGCTGTCAACTTCCCTCTCCTCATGATGTGCCAATTGGGGTTGGTGCGCTGTCCAACAGTTGCCTGTCGTATAGCATCCTGCTTCCTATTGACCTTTGCCTGGCCTGACCTTGATACTGCCTGCCGTTCTGTACCTTTTGGACTCTGATCTGGAATACTGACCTCTGCCTGCCCTTGACCTGTCGTTTTGCCTGCCCCCAGTTCTAGTAATACACTTTTATTACTTCGACACTGTCTGCATCTGGGTCTTTACTAAAACGTGATAGTATGAACTGGCCCTGACCGACACAGCAGACTCAGACCAGCTCCACAATGCTGTCTCCCTGCATTTAGGTACCTGTTAGAGTTGCGTAAATTAGAATCTGGTATCAGGATAAATATAACAATGAGTCACCGATTTTATACTATGTATTTTTTATTAGCTAAGTAATAAATGGCAAATGCATCTTTCGTATATACGGGCTCACTGTGATACCACGCAGGGCAGAACAGAGAACTGACAAGACGTATGTAAAACAGTATTCTTTATACTGTGATAGACAGTTCCAACCCGTCTGTTGGCCTATCACAGTAGAGACTGGGCGTGGTTTAAACTTGCTCAGCCTATTGCAGGCGCTCAGGCGGGTCCCCGCCTCTTGGCACTTCTGTTGATAGATGTAACTGCTGCTTGTGAAGAACATCCAGGCTCTCATGCTCCATACCGTTATCTCGCACCTGGCTCCTGTTATCTAACAAAAGACCACTTGTTCTTGCAACACCCCGCTCTGAATGTGCCCCCCCAACTCATTGCGTCTTCTGTATTTTTCCATCCCAGTTAAACCTCGTGATGACCACCCCTCCCTATCACAACTTTGTAAGATACAGCAAGTCACACCATGTGCTCAATATTGTTACATACAAACACAAGGACAAAGCATCTGCTGGGCTGTTATCTACAGTTTTGCAACTTGCAGGTCACACCATGTTCTTGTCACACACAAACAGGCAAGTAGCAAGCAGTTGTTTAATCTCATAGAGATGCTCCAGTGCACAAATGCAGACACCTGACACAACCAACATCAGATAATATTTAATCATATAAATCTAATGGCTATAATGTAAAATACAGGATCCAACATACCATAGGATGACACGAGGAGTTACTGCAATGTCTTATGGAGGGACTCCATACCTGGGCAGAACGCCATGACCAGAACGCCAATCCGTGGATTCCCCACTGGGCAGCGGGTCACACCAATAATCTCCCAGCCGACCCCAGTGTCCCAAGAACCCTCTTTACCTCCTCCGGAGCACTACGCTGGAGATTCCAGAACCTGCTGGGATTTTCTCTCCCTGTGCTCCCTTATTTTTGATCTGAAGCCTTCTTTGTTTCCCTCAGACCGCTCGAGGATAGAGTACATTATAATGCTGATGTCCGGGAGGGCACTCGCCCTGAGCTACTGTGGTGTGGGAGCAACAGTCCTCCGTCTGCCTCAGTCTAGAGGAGTTTGTGGTGGAATTTCGGAAGGTGTTTGATACTCTGTTGTCTGGGAGAGAGACTGCACGTAAGCTGTCCGATTAAACCTGACGTCAACCGAGTTCTCTCTGGAATCACAGAGGGCTGCCGACTCACCTCCTTCGAAGTTCAGGCACCTGGGAAGGGCTAGATTGACTCCGGCTGAGCGCTTACACCGAGAGCTGTCTATATTGTGGAGCAACAGGACATTTCGTAGCTACCTGCCCATTAAAAAACAGGCTAATCAAGAAGGGGCGAGCACAGGCTCATCAAGAAGGGGCGAGCACTCTGGTGGGCCTTATGGAGAACTTTTCCTCTCCCCTTACTCACACCCCTTTCCATGCCAAACTGCTATGGGGGAACCAGTCAACATTTGTCCAGGTACTCAACTCTGGGGTCGATGAGAGTTTTTTGGACCATACCCTGACCAACATCCTTGTCTTCTCCCACTCAGCCTAATAACACGTGCTCCATGTCCGATAGGCTCTCCAACGCTTCCTGGAGAATCGGCTTTTTGTAAAAGCGGAAAAGTGAAAAGTGGAAAAAGCGGAAAATTCCATCGCTCCACCATCCCCTCCCTGGGTTACATCATCGCTGCAGGGAGTGTTCGTGATGGATTTCAAACTACTTTTGTAATACAACTTTAGGTATTTTTTTAATGTAAATAATCGATAAAATTGAAGAAGGGATGATCTGTGTTCAATAGAGGAGGAAAACAAACTGAAGCTTTCTGGTCAAGCGCCTCAATCAAACACTACACTTCAAGTTACCCTCTTTCAAGATGGCCGTACTTATGCATTACACAAAGAAAAAACCTCAACCAATTTCTAAAGACTGTTGACACCCAGTGGAAGCGATAGGAACTGCAAGAAGGTCCCTTCGAAATCTGGAGTCCCAATGAAATGCCACCTCAACAACAAAAAAATCTGAATGGTTTTCCTCTGGGTTTCGCCTGCTAAATAAGTTCTGTTATACTCACAGACATGATTCAAACAGTTTAAGAAACTGTTTTCTATCCAAATCTACTGATAATATGCACATCTTATCTTCTGGGGATGAGTAGTAGGCAGTTGAATTTGGGCATGCTTTTCATCCGGACGTGAAAATACTGCCCCCTTTCACCAAGAAGTTAAGAGCTACATGTGGTAGAGAGAATCTCCTGGTCACCTATACAGACCTGCTAACAGGAAGGATGTTAAGTGCCACATGACTTTCAATGCATGACTTTGAACACCTTGACATGCATTCAATGTAAGAAATGTGCTATATAAATAAAGTTTGATATGATTGATGATATGGTATCCGGGTAATCTGGTTAATGATTATATAATTATATAATGATTATATAATTGTCTCTTTCCTTGCAGAACGTTGACAGCTGTATAGAACACATTGTATTGCTAAGATACTCAAAGTTAACTTAATTGCTACACTCACCAACACAAGATAAATCATATCCTCCTCATGCTGGCGCTTTCTAAACCGGTAAGTTTACCCTCACTGTAGCTGCACTTCTCCACATGACCAGACTTCTAGTGGTCTTCTCCCCCTTTTAATGGTCTAATGCTCATCCTTGAAAAATGCCATAAGGTCTGAAAAAGACACCAAAGTCGACATATTGTTCAAACTATCTATTTTTATTTTATCTACTGCTCTAGTAACTAGCTGGCTAAAGTGTAGTCAGTGGCTAGCTAAGACAGAGAAAGGGGGACTTCATGGATTGGGCACAGACGGTCTCTGGGCACAAAGGTCTCTGATCGCACTGGTGAACAGTAGCTCACGGTGTCGGCTAGAGATGACATGCAAGGGCTTCCTGCAGGAATTTGTAGTCTCTTGTAGTGGAGGTCTCCGTGCTTCTACTGTACACCTGCATTGCTTGCTGTTTTGGGTTTTAGGCTGGGTTTCTGTATAGCACTTTGTGACATCAGCTGATGTAAAATGGCTTTATAAATACATTTGATGGATTGATTCTTGTTTGCTAATTAGCATTACAAAAAAAAGTGGAGTAAATTGAAGCGAATACATTGAGAAAATCACCTTGTCCTGTTATCAAAACTTCACGCCAGGGTAAGCCTACACGAAACTCTTACCTTATATGTAGTAGTTTAAAATACGCCCAATTTTTCAGTTTTTGATTTGTTAAAAAAGTTTGAAATATCCAATAAATGTCGTTCCACATCATGATTGTGTCCCACTTGTTGTTGATTCTTCACAAAAAAATACAGTTTCATATCTTTATGTTTGAAACCTGAAATGTGGCAAAAGGTTGCAAAGTTCAAGGGGGCCGAATACTTTCGCAAGGCACTGTATATCTTTATGTACATATTCTTTATCCCTTTACACTTGTGTGTATAAGGTAGTAGTTTTGGAATTGTTAGTTAGATTACTCGTTGGTTATTACTGCATTGTCGGAACTAGAAGCACAAGCATTTCGCTACACTTGCATTAACATCTGCTAACCATGTGTATGTAACAAATACATTTGATTTGATTTGATTTTGATTTAATATATTACAACATGAATGGAAATGACATATATATGGATGTTGCAACAAAAAAAGATTGATAAATGTTGAATTAATATGGAAATGACTAAAAGTAACTCCACTACATGTAACTGTTTTTCTTAAAGAGTCTTGGCCAGTGTCTTGTCTTGCGTTTGGTGTGGCTTTCTATTGACTGACTTTTGGAAATCATGAGATGAAAGCCTTATTACCTTATTAAGGTAAGGTTTGAGTGACTAATGAGCACCTGTTGTCTAATTAGCCTCTATTCCCAGAGTATCTGAGGAGCGTAGGGAGAAGGAAGAATGGAGTGTACAGGTGTGTGTGAATAACACACTACAGGTGGACAATACAGGGCAGGTAGTAAGAGAGAGAAACAGTTGAGGAAGATGTGATGATGTCACAATGGGGAGCTTGAGAATCTTGTTAGTTTGAACAGTGTTTATGAGGAGGAGGGTAACTAGACTAACAGGTCCTCAGGTGAGCTCTCCCTCCCCAGACTCAGCTTGTTGTTGAGATGACAGTCAGACAGGTGAGTGTCGCTGCTGCAGGTGAGACCAAAGTTCAGCTGAGTTCAGGGCTCGTATTCACAAAGAGTCTCAGAGTGCTGATCTAAAGTTAGTATGAGCTTTTAGATCACAGTGAATGTAAGATTATGTGGACGGGGGTGGGGGGTCTGATCTTAGATCAGCGCTCCTACCTAGAGATGCTTTATTTGTTATTGTGTCTGGTGTCATTGTGTCTGTAGTGCTGTAACTCAGATGGACGGATGGGTGATGACATCACCATGCTTAACCTCTCACCTCCAGTGCTCCATACTGTTACCCTTTGATCAAACATACCAGGCAGTCACATGTTGCTCTGTATTACTGGTACCAGACTGCACACTGTTTACCTGGGCCTGTATTCATGAAGTGTCTCAGAGTAGGAGTGCTGATCTAGGATCAGGTCCCTGCTGCCCATGAATCCTATTAATTATGATCTGAAAGGCAAAACCTACTGAGTTGCTTTGTGACTATGTGCCTTTAGCCTGCTGAATCTCCTCCTCTGGGTTTAATTTACATCAGTCAAAGGGGACTAATCCAAACTCCCTGTAAATGGCCCAGTGTATTACAGACCCAGTGGGTGACTAAAATGTAGCTTGTTATTAATTCAATGAAAATTGCCCTAATGCTAATACTGCTCCCTAATGATGTGTATTAGTTAGAGCAGTGGTGAGCCAAGCTACTCCTGGGGAACTACAGGTGTCACTCCCAGGAAGTGCAGGAGACCCCTACTCCTGGGGAACTACAGGTGTTACTCCCAGGAGGTGCAGGGAGACCACTTCTCCTGGGGAACTGCAGGTGTTACTCCCAGGAAGTGCAGGGAGACCACTACTCCTGGGGAACTGCAGGTGTTACTCCCAGGAAGTGCAGGAGACCACTACTCCTGGGGAACTACAGGTGTTACTCCCAGGAGGTGCAGGAGACCACTACTCCTGGGGAACTACAGGTGTCACTCCCAGGAAGTGCAGGAGACCACTTCTCCTGGGGAACTACAGGTGTTACTCCAGGAGGTGCAGGAGACCACTACTCCTGGGGAACTACAGGTGTCACTCCCAGGAAGTGCAGGAGACCACTACTCCTGGGGAACTACAGGTGTCACTCCCAGGAAGTGCAGGAGACCACTACTCCTGGGGAACTACAGGTGTCACTCCCAGGAAGTGCAGGAGACCACTACTCCTGGGGAACTACAGGTGTCACTCCCCAGACACACCATATCTTTAGCCTGTTTCCAGATCTGTTTGGGCTGTCTTGCCAACACATGCTGTGACAATGACCATAGTAGTTTGCAAAATAGCACCAACAGATCAGGGACCATGCAAAGTCAGCTTACCATAGCTCCATACCATGTCACTCTAGTTAAAATATGCTAATTCTTCCCCCTCTCTTTTTAAGATATAAGCTATACATTTTGTTAATATTTTTGCATTACAAAACAGAAGAGTAACAGGTATCCATTATTCTTTGTAATCCATTGGTTCTTGTACGTTTGAGGTTTAAAGAGGTGGGCTCATACTGCCATCCAGGTTACTCAACAGGTTTGAGGTTTAAAGAGGTGGGCTCATACTGCCATCCAGGTTACTCAACAGACAATTGTGAAATGATTATACATTAGTTTTGTAGATGATTTGCTTTCTGCAGTTTAATTTTTTAAATTTGTTTTAAATGCAATGGATATTGCTTGCTCCGATATAGACAATAGCATAAAAATGAAGCAGATACATTTAGTAAATGAGCCCCCTTTAACCAACAACTTTGTGGATACAGCGCAAGCACTGTGCCGACAGTCTGTGCCATAAAGCTCCAGATCTCTTGTCAGAGAACCCAATGTAGCAGTTTCCTGGACACAGATTAAGCGTAGTCATGGACTAAAATGTATACCCGATGGAGATTCTCAGTTGAAAGTGCTTTTTAGTCCAGGGCTAGACTTAATCTGTGTCCAGGAAACCAGCCCAATGAGTTTACAGACACTGAGGCTATATACAGTTGTGGAACAGTCTCAGCAATAATCCTTATGCAATAAGGGGATATTTCTGACAAAGGCCTAAGAGACAGTAAAACAATTGCCGCCAGTGTAGCGAATGAGGATGAAAATCTGGTGTCTCCCAGAAGGCACCCTGGTCCTTTTATAGCGCACTGCCTTTGACCAGGTCTCACTGCCTTTAACCAGGTCTCACTGCCTTGGGCGAGGGCTCACTGCCTTGGACCAGGGCTCACTGCCTTGGACCAGGGCTCACTGCCTTTGACCAGGGCTCACTGCTATTGACCAGGGCCCACTGCATTGGACGAGGGCTCACTGCCTTTGACCAGGGCTCCACGCCTTGGACCAAGGCTCACTGCCTTTGACCAGGGCTCAATGCCTTGGACCAGGGCTCACTGCCTTTGACCAGGGCTCACTGAATTTGACCAGGGCTCATTTCCATAGAGAGGGAAATGAATGCACAGTAGGAACAGCTAAAAAAGTGTATTGTATGAGTTGCATTAAGGCACTTGTTAAGGATTTGTCAAAAAATATACTATTAAAAAACATGAGCTGGCGCACACCCAGTGTCATGCTCTGACCTAAGATATCCCTGTTTTCTTTATATTTTGGTTAGGTCAGGGTGTGACTAGGGTGGGTACGCTAGTTTTTGTATTGTCTAGGGTTTTTTGTATGTCTAGGATTTTTGCAGGTCTAGGTGATTTGTATGTCTATGTGTCTATATGGTTCCCAATCAGAGGCAGCTGTTTATCGTTGTCTCTGATTGGGGATCATATTTAGGTAGCCATTTCCCTTTGATGTTGGTGGGATCTTGTCTATGTGTAGTTGCTTGTCAGCACTCATTTGTATAGCTTTACGTTTCATTTTGTTATTTTGTTAGTTTGTTCAGCGTTCATTATTTTAATAAATAAGAATGTACGCATAACACCCTGCGCCTTGGTCCGATCCTTATACCGAATGTGACACCCAGAAAAAATAGTTTGTGTGGAGGTACTGACTAATGCAGAATAAACTATAAATTATCAAAATAAAGAACGTTGCACTGTCACGCCTTCACCTTAGAGATCCTTTTTACGTCTCTGTTTTGGTTTGGTCAGGGTGTGAGTTGGGTTGGGCATTCTATGTTTTGTGTTCTATGTTTTCTATTTCTTTGTGTTTGGCTGGGTATGGTTCTCAATCAGGGACAGCTGTCTATCGTTGTCTCTGATTGGGAACCATACTTAGGTACCCTTTTCTCACCTGTGTGAGTGGGAGGTTGTCTCTGTTTAGAGCACTTTGCTTCTGAGCTTCACGGTTTGTTTTTGTAGTGTTTATTGTTTTGTTTGGTGTCATTTTGCTTAAAATAAAGAAAATGTAGGCTCACCACGCTGCGCCTTGGTCCTCATCCTTCAACAGCAGTGACATGCACAGTCTATGTATAAACTCAGAGCAATTTAATGGGTATTTACCCACGTTTCGGCATCACTGTGACTTCCTCTAGATACAGTTAAAGTCGCAAGTTTACATACACCAGAGACAAATATATTTAAACTCCGTTTTTCACAATTCCTGACATTTAATCCAAGTAAAACTTCGTAGGTCAGTTAGGATCACCACTTTATTTTAAGAATGTGAAATGTCAGAATAATAGTAGAGAGAATTATTTATTTCAGACTTTTTTTATTTCATCACATTTCCAGTGGGTCAGAAGTTTACAAACACTCAATTAGTATTTGGTAGCATTGCCTTTAAATTGTTTAACTTGGGTCAAACTTTTCAGGTAACCTTCCACAAGCTTCACACAATAAGTGAGCTCAATCCTCCTGACAGAGCTGGTGTAACTGAGTCAGGTTTGTAGGCCTCCTTGCTCGCACACACTTTTTCAGTTCTGCCCACAAATTTTCTATAGGATTGAGGTCAGGGCTTTGATGGCCACTCCAATACCTTGACTTTGTTGTCCTTAAGCCCTTTTGCCACAACTTTGGAAGTATACTTGGGGTCATTGTCCATTTGGAAGACCAATTTGCAACCAAGCATTAACTTCCTGACTGATGTCTTGAGATGTTGCTTCAATATATCCACATAATTTTCAATTCATCATGATGCCAACTATTTTGTGAAGTGCACCAGTCCCTCCTGCAGAAAAGCACAAAAAAAGCATCAATATTTCTACTGCTACTGGTACCTGTAGTTAAATAATTATACAGTGCCTTGCGAAAGTATTCGGCCCCCTTGAACTTTGCGACCTTTTGCCACATTTCAGGCTTCAAACATAAAGATATAAAACTGTATTTTTTTGTGAAGAATCAACAACAAGTGGGACACAATCATAAAGGGGAACGACATTTATTGGATATTTCAAACGTTTTTAACAAATCAAAAACTGAAAAATTGGGCGTGCAAAATTATTCAGCCCCTTTACTTTCAGTGCAGCAAACTCTCTCCAGAAGTTCAGTGAGGATCTCTGAATGATCCAATGTTGACCTAAAAGACTAATGATGATAAATACAATCCACCTGTGTGTAATCAAGTCTCCATATAAATGCACCTGCACTGTGATAGTCTCAGAGGTCCGTTAAAAGCGCAGAGAGCATCATGAAGAACACACCAGGCAGGTCCGAGATACTGTTGTGAAGAAGTTTAAAGCCGGATTTGAATACAAAAAGATTTCCCAAGCTTTAAACATCCCAAGGAGCACTGTGCAAGCGATAATATTGAAATGGAAGGAGTATCAGACCACTGCAAATCTATCAAGAACTGGCCGTCCCTCTAAACGTTTAGCTCATACAAGGAGAAGACTGATCAGAGATGCAGCCAAGAGGCCCATGATCACTCTGGATGAACTGCAGAGATCTACAGCTGAGGTGGGAGACTCTGTCCACAGGACAACAATCAGTCGTATATTGCACAAATCTGGCCTTTATGGAAGAGTGGCAAGAAGAAAGCCATTTCTTAAAGATATCCATAAAAAGCGTTGTTTAAAGTTTGCCACAAGACACCTGGGAGACACACCAAACATGTGGAAGAAGGTGCTCTGGTCAGATGAAACCAAAATTGAACTTTTTGGCAACAATGAAAAATGTTATGTTTGGCGTAAAAGCAACACAGCTCATCACCCTGAACACACCATCCCCATTGTCAAACATGGTGGTGGCAGCATCATGGTTTGGGCCTGCTTTTCTTCAGCAGGGACAGGGAAGATGGTTAAAATTGATGAGAAGATGGATGGAGCCAAATACAGGACCATTCTGGAAGAAAACCTGATGGAGTCTGCAAAAGACCTGAGACTGGGACGGAGATTTGTCTTCCAACATGACAATGATCCAAAACATAAAGCAAAATCTACAATGGAATGGTTCAAAAATAAACATATCCAGGTGTTAGAATGGCCAAGTCAAAGTCCATACCTGAATCCAATCGAGAATCTGTGGAAAGAACTGAAAATTGCTGTTCACAAATGCTCTCCATCCAACACTCAGCTGTTTTGCAAGGAGGAATGGGAAAAAATTTCAGTCTCTCGAAGTGCAAAAATGATAGAGACATACCCCAAGCGACTTACAGCTGTAATCGCAGCAAAAGGTGGCACTACAAAGTATTAACTTAAGGGGGCTGAATCATTTTGCACGCCCACTTTTTCAGTTTTTGATTTGTTAAAAAAGTTTGAAATATCCAATAAATGTCGTTCCACTTCATGATTGTGTCCCACTTGTTGTTGATTCTTCACAAAAAAATACAGTTTATATCTTTATGTTTGAAGCCTGAAATGTGGCAAAAGTTCGCAAAGTTCAAGGGGGCCGAATACTTTCGCAAGGCACTGTACATATATTCCAAATTTCCTATTTCTTCAAGGGCTGGATTTTCAACCACAGAATGAATCCACCATTCATTCTGATCTTAACCCTCCGATTTCCACAAATGAACCCATCTTTCCCAGTATAATGCTATTTCCTTTGGCAATACCAGCACTAGAAATACTGTTTTACTCAAGTAGAAGAATAATGACTTACTTTGATAAATACTGAAAGGACAATTACTTGGAAAAGCTTCTCAATTACAGCAATGCGAGTAGTTTTAATGAGTTACTTTATACGTCTGTCCATTTACTACATTTACATTTAAGTCAAAGTTGTATTTAAAAAGTATGGTAATTTCTTATCAAGAAATGGGGAAATAACCCTGGACTGTGCATATTTGAACAGTGTAACTAAATCAAGTCCATCGTGATTGAGTTACAGAAAAGTATTCAGACCCATTCCCCTTTCCACAATTTGTTACATTACAGCCTTATTCTAAAATTGATTTTCACATTTTTTCCCCTCATCAATATACACACAATACCCCATAATGACAAATATATATATATATATATATATATATATATATATATATATATTAGAAATGTTTGCAAATGTATCAAAAATAAATACTTATTTACATAAGTATTCAGACCATTTGAGACTCGAAATGAACTCAGGTGCATCCTGTTTCCATTGATCATCCTTGAGTCCACCTATGGTAAATTCAATTCATTGGACATGATTTGGAAAGTCACACACCTGTCAATACAAGGTCCCACAGTTGACAGTGCATGTCAGAGTAAAAACCAAGCCAAGAGGTCGAAGGAATTGTCTGTGGAGCACTGAGACAGGATTGTGTCGAGGCACAGATCTGGGGGAGGGTACCAAAACATTTCTGCAGCATTGAAGGTCCCCAAGAAGACAATGGCTTCCATCATGTTTAAATGAAAGAAGTTTGGAACCACCAAGATTTCTCATAGAGCTGGCCACCCGGCCAAACTGAGCAATTGGTGAAGGGCCTTGTTCAGGGAGGTTTCCAAGAACTCTATGGTCACTCTGACAGAACTCCAGAGTTCCTCTGTGGAGATGCTTCTACACCTGCATTGCTTGCTGTTTGGGGTTTTAGGAGTGCCAAGATTGTCGCGTCATACACAAGGAAACTCGAGGCTGTAAAAAGTGCTTCAACAAAGTACCGAGTAAAGGGTCTGAATACTTATCTAAAGGTGATATTTCAGTTTTTATTCTTTATAAATGTGCAAAAAAAATGTACAATCCTGTTTTTTCTTTGTCATTATGGGCTATTGTGTGTAGATTGATGAGTGGGGGAACAAAAACAATTTAATCCATTTTAGAATAAGGCTGTGATGTAACAGAATGTGGAAAAAGTCAAGGGGTCTGAATAGTTTCCGTATGCACTGTATATAATCTATATATATTGTTAAATCAAATGTAGTCTAATAAAGTTATTTCAAATAGTACATATTATAGAGCAACCTCGGTCCGGTGTAGTTCACAAAACATATTGCATGTAACAAACAGTTACATGACCTACAGCACGGTCAATCAAGTTAATGTTTCGGACATTTTCGGATTACAAAACAACTATTGATTTAGAACCACGGAGAGTTACCGCAAGTCACAAAGGAAACAGGAGCTGCCTCCACTATTCCAGCAACACTTCAACTTCAACATAACCTAATCACCTATCCTTAGTCTAATACAGTGACAACTAAAAGATACCAAAAACGATTTCTTCCAATCAACGTTAAGCTAAATATGATGTGGCTTGTAGAGAAAAGCCAATACCATCCTCCTCTTTCATGTTGCCTGTGCCTAAACGGTCTATGACTCTATCATAGAGTACACACTTTCAATTGATGTTTTTCTGGGATACCTGGCTAAAAAACTTGCTCGCAAGCCTAACTTCCTTTCATGGGCAACGATGTGTCAGGCCATTAGCATGCTACACCTAGCTACAGTACCAGTCAAAAAATTTGGACACACCTACTCATTCAAGGGGTTTTCTTTATTTTTTAAAACTATTTTCTACATTGTAGAATAATAGTGAAGACATTTCAAACTATGAAATAACACATATGAAATATTGTAGTAACCAAAATTGTTAAACAAATCTAAATATATTTCATTTTTTTTTAGATTCTTCAAAGTAGCCACCCTTTGCCTTTATGACAGCTTTGCACAGTCTTGGCATTCTCTCAACCAGCTTCATGAGGAATTCATTTAAATTAACAGGTGTGCCTTGTTAATGAGTAGGTGTGTCCAAACTTTTGACTAGTACTTTATGAATATATAATGGTGTATATAGACTGTATGGTGGAAAAGTACTCAATTGTTATACTTGAGTAAAAGTATAACAATTAATAACAATTACCCCAAGTAAAAGTGAAAGTCACCCAGTAAAATACCACTTGGGTAAAAGTCTAAAAGTATTTGGTTTTAAATACACTTAAGTATTTAAAGTAAAAGTATAAATCATTGCACATTCCTTATATTGAGCACACTAGACAGAATCATTTTCTTGTTTTTAAAATGTATTTACAGATAAATGTTCAGAGCAGGGTACTGGTGTTAGCCTGCTAGTGACAGTGTCTAAGGTGCAGGGTACTGGGCGGAGGCCAGCTAGTGACAGTGTCTAAGATGCAGGGCAGGGTACTGGGCAGAGGCCAGCTAGGGACAGTGTCTAAGGTGCAGGGCAGGGTACTGGGCGGAGGCCAGCTAGGGACAGTGTCTAAGGTGCAGGGCAGGGTACTGGGCGGAGGCCATCTAGGGACAGTGTCTAAGGTGCAGGGCGGGGTACTGGGCGGAGGCCAGCTAGTGATAGTGTCTAAGGTGCAGGGCAGGGTACTGGGCGGAGGCCAGCTAGGGACAGTGTCTAAGGTGCAGGGTACTGGGTGGAGGCCAGCTAGTGACAGTGTCTAAGGTGCAGGGCAGGGTACTGAGGGGCGGTAGGCTTGTGATGACTGTTTAACTGTCTGATGGAATGGAGATGGAATCTGTTTTTCATTCTCTCTGTCCCAGCTTTGATACACCTGCATTGTCTATGCCTGCTAGATGGTAACAGGGTGAACAGGCCGTGACTCGGGTGGCTGAGATCTTTGATGATCTTCTTGGCCATCCTGTGACACCGGGTACTGTAGATGTCCTGAAGGGCAGGCTTTGTTCAAATCAAATCAAATCAAATCAAATTTATTTATATAGCCCTTCGTACATCAGCTGATATCTCAAAGTGCTGTACACTTCATCTGCTAAACTGTAGCGTCTGCTAAACACAACCTATAAACACTGATTTGATATGTTTGACCGACCATAATGATCCCATGCCGTGACCCCAAACTGTCTCAGGGGGGATATGCTTAAAGCACATTTCTATAACACCAAACACTGTACAAGTTACACACTTGTACATGTGTGAAACAGGACACATGTAAGCACTCCCTAATTTACCTTTTGATAAATAATATCCCTTCAAATTAATTTGACAATATTGTTGCAATTGCTTTCATGCACAATTATCAAACCATGCGATAACTAGCATTGTGTATCAACATTTTAACCGTTGGTTTTGTAATTTGTTGATATTTAAAAGAAGAGTGCACTTTCATATATGTTAGAGAGGGTTCATACCTCTTCATACACGACTCTATACATTCATTTTACAATTGAGATTTGATAAAACATGTCATTCAAGTCACATCTGTATTTGATTATGTGTATCCCAAAATATATAATAACAAATAAATAACTCACCCTTTTTGAAATTTTATTGATACAGTTCTTTTTTTTCTAGACAGTATCTGAACCAATCTCTTTCTAATCTCCTTGGTCTTCAGACAGTAGACTGTAGGGTTGATCAGAGAAGGTAACAGCGTGGCTATAATCATTAAAGCGTTACGCTCCGTCAGATTCAGCCTCAGCCCTATCCTCGTCAACAACACAGAGACTAACTTGGGAGCGTAGTAACAGGACACCACAATAATGTGACAAATACAGGTATTAAACCCCTGAGCTCTGCTCTCACTGTTTGGTAGTCTCAGGAGTGTGTAGATGATTTTAACATATGACAGTATAATTAAGGGAAACTGGCCCGCGAGGAGCCATAGAGCCAGAATGGTGGGAATCAGGAAGTAAGGTTCAGGGTTGACACAGGCAGCCCTGATTAAAGCTGGGTAATCACAAAAGACGTACCCAATGATTGGCTGGCAGTATGGAAGGTTGTCAAAGTCTGCCCAAGCAAGAGCAATTCCTAAGCATATTATACCTATGAACCAGGAAGCTATGATTAACACCAATATTCGTGCATTAGTCAGGATGCTGTGGTACCTAAGAGGGTTGCTGATAGCGATGGTTTCGGTCCAAAGCCATCACGGACAGGGCCAGACACCCTGTGATGTCACCCAGGTGGTAGATATACATGCGTGATATGCAGGAGTAGTAGGAGATGGTTTTGACCTCGGCCAGCAGGACAGAGATCATGGTGGTGCTGGTGCTGGAGGTGAACATGATGTCCACCACGGCCAGGTTACAGATGAGGAGGTACATGGGCGTGTGCAGCCGTCTGTCCGTCAAAATGATGCAGATGTTGGTGCCGCTTCCCAGAAGCACAAGAAAATAGGTGATGAAGATGAGGAAGCCCAGGAGCTTCTGGTGAGAGAGGTGGTCGAAGCCTGTGATGGTAAACTCCTCCACATTCTTCCCAGTGAAATTCACTGAAGACATCCTACACAAGTATCAGCCTACACAGACATAAAGATGATATATAAACACAGTTCAACTAAGACACTAACAAGTGGTGACACAAGTCGCATGATCAAAGCCCTCCATTGAAGCTAGCTGAGTAGACAGAACTCTTAAACCCCTAGGCTGTGTACTGCGACACTGTGAAGCTGTCGGCACTTATACGTTAGGTGACCAACCCACGTGGTGAAAAGGATGAGGAGGTGTTTCCTAAATAATAGGTCAGGATCCACTGGGAGGAGACAGCCAATTGGTTTTGAATCATGGCCTAAGTTTTGGTCTTGGATATCATTATTTGGAAACCTATATAGTTTGCCATAAGAACATTTTAACAAAACCATCACAGTTTATAGTCAAAGCCCAGATCAAAAAGTCTTCAGCCAATAAGACCACAGATTGCAACACTGCTGACTTTCATCTCTCCTCTCTAATCAGGGACTGTTGAATAACCATCAGTGAATTACCACTACGAAAAAAGGCCAGCAGTACTGCGGATCTAGACTCCTAGATCTGAATACCCCTCAGGATATAGCATCTCCTTTAGTGAGTGGTATCGTATCTCTGGGTAGTAAACACCTACAGACCACAGGTTTAATCATTAGACAATATCAAATCAAATCAAATGTATTTATAAAGCCCTCCTTACATCAGCTGATATCTCAAAGTGCTGTACAGAAACCCAGATATGCTATGCTACGCTATGGAGCTATGTTTTCTCTGGGGTGTAAACACCTTCAGACCACAGGTTTAATCTATTTATGCTATGCTATGCTACGCTATGGAGCTATGTCTTCTCTGGGGTGTAAACACCTTCAGACCGCAGGTTTAATCAATAGATGCTTTGCTATGCTACGCTACGCTACGCAATGGAGCTATGTTTTCTCTGGGGTGTAAACACCTACAGACCACAGGTGTAATCATTAGATGCTATGCTATGCTACGCTTTCTCTGGGACTCAACACCTACAGTCGATCAATCAAATGTATTTACATCAGCTGATGTCACAAAGTGCTGTACAGAAACTCAGCCTAAAACCCCAAACAGCAAGCAACGCAGGTGTAGAAGCACGGTGGCTAGAAAAACCTCCCTAGAAAGGCCAGAACCTAGGAAGAAACCTAGAGAGGAACCAGGCTATGAGGGGTGGCCAGTCCTCTTCTGGCTGTGCCGGGTGGTGATTATAAAAGAACATGGCCAAGATGTTCAAATGTTCATAAATGACCAGCATGGTCGTATAATAATAGGGCAGAACAGTTGAAATTGGAGCAGCAGCACGGTCAGGTGGACTGGGGACAGCAAGGAGTCATCATGTCAGGTAGTCCTGGGGCATGGTCCTAGGGCTCAGGTCCTCCGAGAGAGAGAAAGAAAGAGAGAATTAGAGAGAGCATATGTGGGGTGGCCAGTCCTCTTCTGGCTGTGCCGGGTGGAGATTATAACAGAACATGGCCAAGATGTTAAAATGTTCATAAATGACCAGCATTTGGAATGTATACTCTGTCTCTAGATATACCCAGGCAATTCACGCAAGAAGGTACAACTTCGATGGCCCCACCTGCTTCATACTGCAAGACAAAACTACAACTATGAGATTATAATGTATCTCAATGTAGTGGTAAAAGTCAAAACATACAGTTGAAGAAGGAAGTTTACATACACCTTCGCCAAATACATTAAACTCACAATTTCTGACATTTAACCCTAGTTAAAATTCCCGGTCGTAGGTCAGTTAGGATCACATCTTTATTTTAAGAGTGTGAAATGTCAGAATAATAGTAGAGAGAATGATTTATTTCAGCTTTTATTTCTTTCATCACATTCCCAGTGGGTCAGAAGTTTACATACACTCAATTAGTACTTGGTAGCATTGCCTTTACATTGTTTAACTTCTGTCATATGTTTCGGGAATCCTTCTACAAGCTTCACCCAATAAGTTGGGTAAATTTCGGCCCATTTCTCCTGACAGAGCTGGTGTAACAGAGTCAGGTTTGTAGGCCTCCTTGCTCGCCGACGCTTTTTCAGTTCTGCCCACAAATCTTCCATTTGGAAGACCCATTTGCGACTAAGATTTAACTTCTTGACTGATGTCTTGAGATGTTGCCTCAGTATATCAACATAATTTTCCTACTTCGTGAGACATCTATTTTGTGACATGTACCAGTCCCTCCTGCAACAAATCACCCACACAACTTGATGCTGCCACCCCCGTGCTTCGCGGTTGGGATTGTGTTCTTAGGCTTGCAAGCCTCTCTCTTTTTCCTACAAACATAATCATGGTCATTATGGCCAAACAGTTGTATTTTGGTTTCATCAGAACAGAACATTTCTCCAAAAAGTACGATCTTTGTTCCCATGTGCAGTTGCAAACCGTAGTCTGGATTTTGTATGGAGGTTTTGGAGCAGTGGATTCTTCCTTGCTGAACGGCCTTGATCTGGGTTTGATTTGCAATTTTCGCACCAAAGTACATTCATCTCTAGGTGACAGGACGCATTCCTGAGCGTTATGCCGACTGCATGGTCCCATGGTGTTTATACTTGCGTACTATTGTCTGTACAGATGAATATGGTACCTTCAGGCATTTGCTCACAAGGATGAACCGGACTTGTGGAGATCTACAATTTTTTTCTGAGGTCTTGGCTAATATTCCTTTGACTTTTCCCATGATGTAAATCAAATAGGCACTGAGTTTGAAGGTAGGACTTGAAACACATGCACATGTAAACCTCCAATTGACCCAAATGATGTCAATTAGCCTATCAGAAGCTTGTTTATTATCCATGACATGATTTTTTGGAATTTTCCAAGCTGTTTAAAGGCACAGTCAACTTAGTGTAGGATAACTTCTGACCCACTGGAATTGTGATAGAGTGAATTATAAGTGAAATGATCTATAGTTTGTTAACAAGAAACGTGTGGAGTGGTTGAAAAACTAGTTTTAATGACGCCAACCTAAGTGTAGGTAATCTGACTTCAACTGTTCATTTTGGCCTAAATTCGCAGCCTAAAGACAGTCGCCACTTCATCTGAAGCATGGTGTAGCTAACAACAGTTCCATCATCACCTGCATGGCAGGTGAGGTGATGACTCAGGATCCCAGGTCTACCAACACTCTAATTAGGTCTCTGATGACCACCTGTTTGTTGAGCCTGAGTCTGAGGAGAGTGACAGGGACACTAGACCTGGTGGGAATACTGCTCTGCCATCATACAATTTGTTACTGTACACTCATTACCTAGAGAGAGAGAGAGAGAGAGAGAGAGAGAGAGAGAGAGAGAGAGAGAGAGAGAGAGAGAGAGAGAGAGAGAGAGAGAGAGAGATACTCGTTTAAGCAACAGGCCAAAGCAATGGGTTTAGGCAAGCTAATGAAATATTGCTGCTAAATGTAAATTTGCTGAATCTTGCCAAAAGACTGTTTATCCATCTCTCTGCATTGTCCATAAAACACCCAACAGTTAGTGGGTTGGTAATATGTTCAACACTGTGACATTAATCCTCTCATAGGATCTGATAGGGAGTAGGGAGTCTATGCCTAAATCCAGTGGTGGATTTAGGCATAGACGACATGGGCATCCTCCCAGGGAGGCATCTTGCCAGGGGAGGCATGGGGTACCTGCACAAAATATTATATATATACTGTATATACAGGTATTCATATATATATATGAAAATAATATTCCGAATGGTGACATTTGCGCAATAGGGTCATGTCAGCCAGCAATTTTGTCCCTAGCTTGCATGCTTGGAAGCCCGTGCAATTAAAAAAAATGTATATATATAAATAGTATTCCAATTGGTGACATATGCGCGATCAGTTTTATATCGCTCATTTGCACGTCACATCATTGATATCATGTCACCATGTGGGACTATGGGTCAATTTAACTTCGGCGTCCTGATTGTAGTTCGTGAGCTAAGGTCTCCCACTCAGAAGTATGAGAAGGGGAGTGGGTGGGGGTAGGTTGACCTCAGGTCACTGGAAGCCCGAGGTAGGGGGAGTGGGGGAATCTATCAAATAGAGCACCTAAAACGTTGTACAGTACTAATGCAATTAGTTGTGCAATTTAGTTTGTGTGTTTCTTGTTTGAACTGCAATAGTGTAATAGTCTTCTTTATAAGTGTGTTATCTATTTGTGTATTTGTGTGATATAGGACCTTGTGGAATTTAGTTGAATTTGTGTGTTTTTTGTTAGCAATATTGCAATAGTGTAATAATTCGATACTCTTTAACATTTGTATTTATATAATACAATTTGTTTCTATTTGTCTTTGTTCTTTTTGATATTTATAAGTCTTATTTGTGTATATATAATTATATTTACATAGTTTGAAATGTTATGTTTATTTATTTGTGTGTCCCAAATGTCAACAGATGGAGGACTGAAGAGACTGAAGAGTCCTCTGATGTCTGAACTGGGAGGGACGTTTCCCTCAGTATTAAATTGATTCAAGACACATCTGTTACTTTTTATCGTCTTTGTTATTATTGAATCCAATGGTATTATCATTAGAGGGAGGAGTCTGTGTATTCTTCAAACATGTCTCCTGTCTTATACGGGGCACCATACAGGAAGGTATAATATTTGTTATATTAGCAGAACACTGCTTCTACAGTATTATGTGAAGGATGGTTTATTCTACATGAAACTGTTACACCTGAAAGTTAGCGAATCAAATGTATTTGAATTTGTCACATGCGCTGAATACAACAGGTGTAGACCTTACAGTGAAATGCTGAATACAACAGGTGTAGACCTTACAGTGAAATGCTTACTTACAAGCCCTTAACCAACAACGCAGATTTTAGAAAATACAACAAAAAAAGTAAGAGATAAGAAAAACAAATAATTAAAGAGCAGCAGTAAATAACAATAGCGGGGCTATATACAGGGGTTACTGGAACAGAATCAATGTGCGGGGGCATTGATTCTGAGGTAATATGTACATTTAGATAGTTATTAACCATTCTAGCGCAGCGGAACCCCTCAACAACATTCCGCTGAAAAGGAAATTACCCATCCCGGATCCGGGAGAATTGTCATCAACTGACACTAATTAGCATAATGCAACGGACAAAAAATATTACTAGAAAATATTCATATTCATGAAATCACAAGTGAAATATATTGAAACACAGCTTAGCCTTTTGTTAATCACCCTGTCATCTCAGATTTTGAAATTATGCTTTACAGCCAAAGCAAGACAAGCATTTATGTAAGTTTATCAATAGCCTAGTATAGCATTATGCCTAGCTACCAGCAGGCAACCTGGTCATGAAAATCAGAAAAGCAATCAAATTAAATCGTTTACCTTCGGATGTTTTCACTCACGAGACTCCCAGTTAGATAGAAAATGTTCCTTTTTTCCCATAAAGAGTATTTTTGTAGCCGAAATAGCTCCGTTAGTTCTTCACGTTTGGCTGAGAATTCGACCGGAAATTGCGGTCACGACAAAGCCAAAAAATATTCCAAATTAGCTCCATAATATCGACAGAAACATGGCAAACGTTGTTTATAATCAATCCTCAATGTGTTTTTCAAATTTCTATTTGATAATATATCAACTGGGACAGCTGTATTTTCAGTAAGACCGGGAGGAAAAATAGCTACCTTTGTCTATTACGCAAGAATTACTCTGAGAGCCCTCAGCCGGCCACTTACGCAATGTAGTCGTTTACGCTCATTCTTCAACATAAAGTGCTGTAGACACCTTGGGGAATACGTAGAAAAAGGAATCTGGTTGATAGCCCATTCACTGCTCAATCGGGACGCATCGGAACGCAGAGCTTTCAAAACATGAGTCACTTCCTGATTGGATTTTTCTCAGGCTTTCGCCTGCAATATCAGTTCTGTTATACTCACAGACAATATTTTTACAGTTTTGGAAACTTTAGAGAGTTTTCTATCCTAAGCTGACAATTATATGCATATTCTAGCATCTTGTCCTGACAAAATAGCCCGTTTACTTTGGGAACGTTATTTTTCCAAAAATGAAAATAGTGCCCCCTAGTTTCAAGAGGTTAAAGGTCTTACTCACATTGGCTGCGGAGAGTGTGATCACACAGTCGTCCGGAACAGTTGATGCTCTCATGGATGTTTCAGTGTTACTTGCCTTGAACCGAGCATAGAAGTTATTTAGTTCGTCTGGTAGGTTCATGTCACTAGGCAGCTCTCGGCTGTGCTTCCCTTTTTAGTCTGTAATAGTTTGCAAACTCTTCCACATCCAACGAGCGTCAGAGCCGGTGTAGTACAATTCGATCTTAGTCCTGTATTGACGCTTTGCCTGTTTGATGGTTAATCGGAGGGCATAGTGGGATTTCTTATAAGCTTCCGGGATAGAGTCCCGCTCCTTGAAAGTTGCAGCTCAACACTTTAGCTCAGTGCGAATGTTGCCTGTAATCCATGGCTTCTGGTTGGGGAATGTACGTTGAGTCAATGTGAGAGGGACGTCCTCGATGCACTTATAGATAAAGCCAGGTACTGATGTGGTGCACTCCTCAAAGCCATCGGAAGAATCCCGGAACATGTTCCAGTCTGTGTTAGCAAAACAGTCCTGTAGTTTAGCATCTGCATCATCTGACCGCTTCATCTGACCATCAAAACACTTTGTTTAGAATATTTACAAAAATTGCACTCTTCTCATATTAGTCTGTAGGCGACTGACCTATTCCTATCCTGGACATATTGATTTGGTCAGTAGCCTACAGAGTGGTATGATAAGAGTACCATCCTGCATCTCACATCTGCCTGTTGGTATTGAACGCTGCCTGCTGGACCCATGGGTTGTTGCATACTCTGTCATATCCAGGATGGGAGTGTAAAGCACTCCACCCATCTTGTGACCTGACTGTATCTGTCCATAATCTTTAAAACATTACATGGATGGAAGGAAATTCATCCCCCACTGGAGACTTGAAGACAGAACCTCACCCAGAGAGCTGTGCACGTCAGTGTGTGGTTAGACAGACAAATCCTTTGATTTGGACAAACAGACAAATAGAAAGCCATTCTTGTTGTGGACCAGGATGAGGAGGACCCAGCAGGGCAGGCTGTATGGAGCAGCACTATGCCGTCCAGGATGGCAGGGCCGACCACCAGGACTGAAGGAAGTGTCAGAGACAGGTCCAGACCTTCAAAGACTGTATGATGACCTTCCAGAAAGCCAGGAAGAAACAGCTGATGAGGCAGGCTAAAGCAGCATGGGACACAGAGTCTACTTAGAAGAGCAAAGACTGTATGACGACCTTCCAAAAATCCAGGAAAAACAGCTGATGAGGCAGCTGGATGGGACTGAAAGGTACTGTAGAACCTTCTCTAAGAAGGCAGCTGGATGGGACTGAAAGGTACTGTAGAACCTTCTCTAAGAAGGCAGCTGGATGGGACTGAAAGGTACTGTAGAACCTTCTCTAAGAAGGCAGCTGGATGGGACTGAAAGGTACTGTAGAACCTTCTCTAAGAAGGCAGCTGGATGGGACTGAAAGGTACTGTAGAACCTTCTCTAAGAAGGCAGCTGGATGGGACTGAAAGGTACTGTAGAACCTTCTCTAAGAAGGCAGCTGGATGGGACTGAAAGGTACTGTAGAACCTTCTCTAAGACTTTTCTCCAGAACACTGGTTCTGCATCCTTGGTGTGGGTCACAGGCAATAGATGGGTCACTTTGGGAACATGAAGATGTCATATCTACTCTCAGACAGAGCGAATTGAATGGTATGAAGTCATTAACACGAGCCAGTTCTCCCCAATTACAGTGGCACCAGCCTCCTGTGATGTGTGTGTGTGTGTGTGTGTGTTGGTCTTGAAAGAACACAACATTCACATTTCAAACCCCTTACGATCTAGAAAGCATTGGTTGTGGATGGATGTGTGTTGTTTCCTATCTGAAAGCATTGGTTGTGGATGGATGTGTGTTGTTTCCTATCTGCAAAGCATTGGTTGTGGATGGGTGTGTGTTGTTGTAATATAATAATAATATATGCCATTTAGCAGACGCTTTTATCCAAAGCGACTTACAGTCATGTGTGCATACATTCTACGTATGGGTGGTCCCGGGAATCGAACCCACTACCCTGGCGTTACAAGCGCCAAGAGATTGAGGGTGCCTTCAGTTTCCTGTGTTGGCAGGACACATTTGATGTGCTTCATTTATTTGGACAAGTACAACTACATAGATCACTGTCATTGGATGTTTTTTGTGTCTTATTTGAACTTCTACCAATCAAATTCTTCGTTTTGGTATAGTCAACACAGTGCCTTCAATACAGTCCCACATGTTGTTACGGACATTAGCCACAGGGGGACAGTATGACCTTAGTGTCCTCTGAGGTGAAGGAATATCATCCACACTCTCAGTCACATTGAGATTTGATATTTTATTTATCTGATTACTTTCATACTGAGGTGTGTAGATCTCCATATCATCATGTACACAGTTTACACTCGGTATAAAAGGTGTAGTGAAATGGTTGTGTGTCATCTCCCTCAACATTGCAGTACAATAATCAATATCAATAATTAGATTCAAAACCTCTCATCGAGTGACAGCTGTGGTCATTTTATAGACTCCAAGAATTCCTCTGTCTTGCTCTGTCTTTAGCGGATATAAGAATATTATATATAAACTCAGTGGCCAGTTTATTAGGTACACCACCCTGTTCACTAAAATGGTTCGCTCCTATACACAGTGAGTCATGTGGCCGTGGCTTGCTATATAAAGCAGGCAGACAGACATTGAGACATTCAGTTACTGTTCGATTGAACGTTCATCTTTGAGCATGGTATGATCTTCTGTGCCAGGCGTGCAGGTTCCACTACCTCCGAAACCAGGGGCGAAACTTTGGCTTTAGAGGTGTGGGGACATAACCTGGTGGGGGCTCTGGGGGTTCCTCCCTCAATATTTTTGGCATCTAAAGCTAATTTCCTGCATTTCTACGCAATCTAATATGACCCTTTTTTTGCGGTCATTTTTATTGTAAATAAGAATAGAATATGTTTCTCAACACGTCTACATGAATGTGGATGCTACCATGATTATGTATAATACTGAATTAATCGTGAATTATGATGACTGAGAAGGTTATAGGCTCACATATTGTAATGGTGAGAGGCTAACATATCTTGGGGGTGTGATGTTGTGTAGAGACAGACTGGAGAATCTTGAAGAAATTGACAAAGAACATGCTACTGAGACAGACCTGGTTGGAGATGTACTGCTTCTCAAACAGAAAGGTCTCTATGAGATTAGGGATGAGACACACAGGTCTGTCAGGTAGAAGACTACGACGTCCCTCTCTCTCTTTCGCATCGTCTGAGATTCCCAAAGATTGGAAAGCTGCAACAATCATCTCCCTCTTCAAAGGGGGAGACACTCTAGACCCAAACTGCTACAGACCTATATATATATTCTACTCTGCCTTTCTAAGGTCTTCGAAAGCCAAGTTAACAAACAGATTACCGACTATTTCGAATCCCACTGTACCTTCCCCACTATGCAATCATGTTTCAGAGCTGGTCCTGGGTGCACCTCAGCCACACTCAAGGTCCTAAACGATATCATAACCACCATCAATAAGAGACATTACTGTGCAGCTGTATTCATCAACCTGGCCAAGGCTGTCAATCACCACATCTTATTGGCAGACTCAAAAGCCTTGGTTTCTCAAATGACAGCGTCGCCTGGTTCACCAACTACTTCTTTGATAGAGTTCAGTGTGTCAAATCGGAGGGCCTGTTGTCCGGACCTCTGGCAGTCTCTATGGGGGTTCAATTCTCGGGCCGATTCTGTTCTCTGTATACATCAATGATGTCGCTCTTGCTGCTGGTGATTCTTTGATCCACCTCTACACAGATGACACCATTCTGTATACTTCTGGACCTTCTTTGGTCACTGTGTTAACTAACCTCCAGACGAGCTTCAATGCCATACAACTCTCCTTCTGTGGCCTCCAATTGCTCTTAAAAGCAAGTACAACTAAATGCATGCTCTTTCACCGATCACTGCCCTCACCTACCCGCCCATCCAGCATCACCACACTGGACGGCTCTGACATAGAATACGTGGACAACTACAAATACCTAGGTGTCTGGCTAGACTGTAAACTCTCCTTCCAGACTCACATTAAGAATCTCCAATCCAAAATTAAATCTAGAATCGGCTTCCTATTTCGCAACAAAGCATCCTTCACTCATGCTGCCAAACATACCCTCGTAAAACCGACCATCCTACCGATCCTTGACTACGGCGATGTCATTTATAAAACAGCCTCCAACACTCTACTCAACAAATTGGATGCAGTCTATCACAGTGCCATTCTGTCACCAATGCCCCATATACTACCCACCACTGCGACCTGTATGCTCTCTTTTGGCTGGCCCTCGCTTCGCCCTGCCTTATTTCAGCTCACTGGTCAACATAGCAGCTCCAACCCGTAGCACATGCTCCAGCAGGTATATCTCACTGGTCACCCCCAAAGCCAATTCCTCCTTTGGTCGCCTTTCCTTCCAGTTCTCTACTGCCAATGACTGGAACTGTCAGGACCCGGGTCTCCAGAGTGAGAAACAGTCACTAAACCAACTGAGCCACGAATAGTCGGCAGAACCCAGAAGATGAGGCAGACACAGCAGTACTTGAGACGGTGTATTTAATTAAGTAAAAAGTGAAGTTCTTCAGGAAAACATGTAACTCCACAACCTCAAAAGGAATTCCACAAGAACAAAGGTAATCCTCCAAGACAAAAAGGTAAATGCACAAGGTGGAAGGTAAAGCACAAAAAGCCTCAAAAGATACTCAAAAACAAACAAACAAGAACAAAAAACCAGAATTCCACAAGAGAGTCCACCGGGATCAACAAGCGTTCACAGAGTACTAGGGCTGGGTGCTAACATACAAACACAGAGCAAAGAACTGAGGCAAACAAAGGGTTTAAATACAATCAGGGGAAACGAGGCACAGGTGCAAATAATAATGGGGATCAAGGGAAAACAAAAGGTCAAAAGGCACAATGGGGGCATCTAGTGACCAAAAACCGGAACAACCCTGGCCAAATCCTGACAGGAACGAAATGCAAATATGAGACCCAATGAAGCTGGAGACCCATATCTCCCTCACTAGCTTTAAGCACCAGCTATCAGAACAGTTCAAAGATCACTGCACCTGGACATAGCCTATCTGTTAACAGCCCATCAAACTACCTCATCCCCATACTGTATGTATTAATTTATCTTGCTGCTTTGCACCCCAGTATCTCTACTTGCACATTCATCTTCTCCCCATCCACAATTCCAGTGTTAATTTCTATATTGTAATTACTTCGCCACCATGACCTATTTATTGCCTTACCTCCCTTATCTTACCTCATTTGCACTCACTGTATATACACTTTACTTTTCTCTACTGTATTATTGACTGTATGTTTGTTTATTCAATGTGTAACTCTGTGTTGTTGTATGTGTCAAACTGCTTTGCTTTATTTTGGCCAGGTTGCAGTTGTAAATTAAATGAAATAAAGGTGAAAAAAAAAGTTTAAGATAACAGAGGTTATAACAACGTTGGTGAGAAAACTGTTGAAAACTGTTGAAAGTGAACAGATTCATAGGACCAGCTCTATTGCTAAAATAACATATCCAGACCGTTTGTTAAGAAATTATACCGCATTTATGCAAAGAGTTATGTGACATTAGAATACTTGTGTTACTGGAGCTAACAACGTACTTAACCATGTGGAGGTTCCTGGCCAGGTAGATAACAGCCATGATGGAGTTAGCCATGACCGTCACGGCAAAGACCAGACACTAAAACACACGATTGTATTTCATGGACACTGTTGATGTAGAAATATCACTGGCGTTTTGAATGTTGCACTGTAAGACATTAGAACTGACTGCTCGTAAGCCATGTTCCAGGAAACTAGGAGGGTCCGTGGGCAAGAGCCCCTGGGTAGTTTTCTTTTGTAAAAGCAGCTGTTAATTGGTCACTGGAATCCTGGGAGGTTTAGGTCTGTGACCAAGATGGAATTACAATAAAATACCAATCTCAAGGCAGGTGTAATGAGGATGCTTTGAACATTGAATTAACTTGACTACTTGATTTGAAGTCCAAGATCATCGTCATATATCACTTCATATAATCAGGTAAATGTTTTCACCTTCAAAATCTTAAGCTATCAAGAGCTATATTTTTTGCCATTTTCTTTAACAAGGGTCTGGCATACCTCCACATACCCCCTGAATTCAAGCCCTGGTTATAGGACGTCTATGGTGAGTTCATCATGCAGGGGTTGGCTGACATACAGGTATCTATCTATATGGTAACTCCTGCTTGCTAAGCACTTTGTGAAACTGAGCTGTAGAAGGGGCTTTATAAATAGATTTGATTTGTATTTGGGTTTTATCCAGCCTTTTTATTATGACATTTTCTGTATGGCTTTAAAGGCATATTGCCAAAATAATATCAATATATCATTTCAGAAAAACATAATTCACTATGGCAGATACAGTATATCTTACACAGCATATCAATCAAAAACAAGTCAAATAGAGATATAAATAAATAGTAACACTTCATGTTGATTGGATCGGCACTACAGCTCTCTGTGCTCTTCTTTTACTAAGCAGCTTCTTGGCCGATTCCTTAAACTCCTCTGTCTTCAGAACATATATGATGGGGTTGAGCATGGGCGGAAGCACCGAGGTCAGGGAGAGGTTGATGATCCGGGCGTTGGTTGGTATGATTGAGTGAAGGAAGTATGTAAAATGAATAGGCAGGTAGAATATCGATACGAGTATCAGGTGTGAGGTACACGTCTTCAAGGCTCTGACTCTGAGAGAGGGAGAAAGAGACAGAGGGAGAGGGAGAGAAGTAGAGAGAGAAGTGAATAGAGGGAGAGAGAAGGAGAGAGAGGGAGAGGGAGAGAGAAAATTAGAGAAGGAGAGAGAGGGAGAGAAGTAGAGAGAGAGAAAGTGAGAGAAGGAGAGTGAAGGAGAGAAAGAGGGAGAGAGAGAGGGGGAGAGAGAGAGTGAGAGAGAGAGGGGGAGAGAGAGACAGACAGACAGAGACAGAGAGAGAGAGAGAGAGAGAGAGAGAGAGAGAGAGAGAGAGAGAGAGAGAGAGAGAGAGAGAGAGAGAGAGAGAGAGAGAGAGAGAGAGAGACTCGTTTAAGCAACAGGCCAAAGCAATGGGTTTAGAGAGTGAGAGAAAGGGACAAAAGTGTCAGTAAGTCATCATCTATCCAGTTCAATGACATTCTCAGTATTTACAGCATTTATCACCAGAACAACATACACTATTTAAACAAAGGTATGTGGACACCCCTTGAAATTAGTGGATGCGGCTATTTCAGCCACACCCAGGTGTATAAAACTGTATAAAATGTTATAGGATGCTACCTTTCCAACCAGCCAGTCAGCTGCCCCGGTCAACTGTAAGTGTTGTTATTGGAGATTGCCAATGTCTAGGAGCAAGAACGGCTCAGCCATAAAGTGGTAGGCAACACAAGCTCACAGAACCGCCGAGTAATGAAGCACATAAAAATCATCTGTCCTCACTACTGAGTTTCAAACTGCCTCTGGAAGTAATGAACTGTTCTTCAAGGAGCTTCATGAAATGGGTTGCCATGGCTAATCAACCGCAAACAAGCCTATGCTCACTGTGATCAAGACCAAGTGTCTCCTGGAGTGCTGTAAAACTCGTAGATATTGGACTCTAGAGGAGTGGAAACACGTTCTCTGGAGTGATGAATCACGCTTTATCATCTGGCAGTCCGATGGACGTTTCTGGGTGTGGCAGACTGCAGGAGAACTCTACCTGCCCCAATGCATAGTTCCAACTGTAAAGTTTAGTGGAGGACGAATAACGTTCTGGGGCTGTTTTTCATGGTTCGGGCTAGGCCTCTTAGTTGCAGTGAAGGGATATCCTAACGCTACAGCATACAATGACATTCTGGATTCTGTGCTTCCAACTGTGTGACAACAGTTTGGAGAAGGACCTTTCCTATTTCAGCATGACAATACCCCAGTGCACAAAGCGAGGTCCATACAGAAGTGGTTTGTCGAAATCAGTGTGGAAGAACTTGACTAGTTTGCACAGAGCCCTAACCTCAACCCCATCGAACACCTTTGGGATGAATTGGAACGCCGACTGCAAGCCAGGCCAAATCGCCCAACATCAACGTCCGACATCACTAATGCTCTTGTTGCTCTTGTGCCTGAATGGAAGCAAGTCCCTGCAGCGATGCTCCAACATCTAGTGGAAAGCCTTCCCAGAAGAGTGGGGGCTGTTATAGCAGCAATGCTCCAACATCTAGTGGAAAGCCTTCCCAGAAGAGTGGAGGCTGTTATAGCAGCAATGCTCCAACATCTAGTGGAAAGCCTTCCCAGAAGAGTGGAGGCTGTTATAGCAGCAATGTTCCAACATCTAGTGGAAAGCCTTCCCAGAAGAGAGGAGGCTGTTATATCAGCAATGCTCCAACATCTAGTGGAAAGCCTTCCCAGAAGAGTGGAGGCTGTTACAGTAGCAAAATCCAACATCTAGTGGAAAGCCTTCCCAGAAGAGTGGAGGCTGTTATATCAGCAATGTTCCAACATCTAGTGAAAAGCCTTCCCAGAATAGAGGAGGCTGTTATATCAGCAATGTTCCAACATCTAGTGGAAAGCCTTCCCAGAAGAGTGGAGGCTGTTACAGTAGCAATGTTCCAACATCTAGTGGAAAGCCTTCCCAGAAGAGTGGAGGCTGTTATAGCAGCAATGTTCCAACATCTAGTGGAAAGCCTTCCCAGAAGAGAGGAGGCTGTTATAGCAGCAATGTTCCAACATCTAGTGGAAAGCCTTCCCAGAAGAGTGGAGGCTGTTATAGCAGCAATGCTCCAACATCTAGTGGAAAGCCTTCCCAGAAGAGTGGAGGCTGTTATAGCAGCAATGCTCCAACATCTAGTGGAAAGCCTTCCCAGAAGAGTGGAGGCTGTTATAGCAGCAATGTTCCAACATCTAGTGGAATGCCTTCCCAGAAGAGAGGAGGCTGTTATATCAGCAATGCTCCAACATCTAGTGGAAAGCCTTCCCAGAAGAGTGGAGGCTGTTACAGTAGCAATGTTCCAACATCTAGTGGAAAGCCTTCCCAGAAGAGTGGAGGCTGTTATAGCAGCAATGTTCCAACATCTAGTGGAAAGCCTTCCCAGAAAAGAGGAGGCTGTTATAGCAGCAAATGGGGGACCAACTCCATTTTAATGCCCATGATTTTGAATGAGATGTCTGATGAGCAGATGTCCACATACTTTTGGTCCTGTAGTGTATATCTGAGACAGCACAACAATCAGTATCAGAGCTATATGTTTAGGTATATAAACTAAATCTCTGGCTAAATCTCTGACTCTGATCAGTATGACTTCTCACCTGTCCTGGGGCAGTGTGATGGTGAACAGGGCGTGTGTGATACAGATGTATGATGATATGATGAAGACCATGGGGAACAATAGGATTATACTGGGGTTGAGATAAGATATTACTATGTTAGGGACCACATCCGAACAGGGGGCCGCCAGACGGAACAGGGGACCGTGGTCACAGAAGTAGCTGTTGATCACCAGAGACCTACAATACAATACATTTTCATTGTCCACATGTTACAGTAATCAACTGATCATTTATTTTTACAGCACCCGGCCCGGGATTCAAACCGGGAACCTTTCGGCAACAGGTTCACCTCCTCAGCCACCTACCGGCAGAAGGAGAGTCGGGTGATGAGGCACACAGCCAGCAACACCAGGAACACAGCAAACGCCCAGGCAGCACCTGTCAGCTGGAACATGGACCTGTGAGTCACCATCATATGGTACCTGTGTGGACAGTGGAAAGAAGCTGTTATCAGGGATTTTAGATGCAGTGTATCCATATATCAGGTTGAATTGTCAGTGAGAGCACATTATTATCACACAAGGGGAAATTATGAAGGCCTTTTAAATTGTATTTTTTGAATTATTAGATTTGATGTAATATCTGAGACCTGAGCGGGCAGCAGATGGCCACCAGTCTGTCGTAAGAGAGGATGGTGAGGTTGAAGGACTGCATGTTGAGGAAGAGGAAGATGAAGAAGAGGCTAGTGAGGCAATGGTCGTAGGAGATGAGATGTCTGCTGAAGAGGAACATATCCAGGAGCTTGGGGACCATGGCAGTGCTCCCACACACGTCTGTGAAGGCCAGGTTGAACACAGCAATGTACTTTGGGCTGTAAGGGTAAGATTCTGACTTGATTATCTCCATGGGGAAATGTTTGTTTGTGCACTTGACACAGGACATAGACAATTACAGAGAAGGTAAATACAATCAATCAGTGAAGAAGTAGACAAAAAGTGGAGATCCTAAACATCTTTACACTGTCATCTGTAATGTGTAAGTTATCAACTATAGACCATCCAGCTGAACCAAATGGTGGTTTCCATTCAGAATCAACTACAGACCATCCAGCTGAACCTAATGGTGGTTTTCATTCAGAATCAACTATAGACCATCCAGCTGAACCTAATGGTGGTTTCCATTCAGAATCAACGATAGACCATCCAGCTGAACCTAATGGTGGTTTTAATTCAGAATCAACTATAGACCATCCAGCTGAACCTAATGGTGGTTTTCATTCAGAATCAACTATAGACCATCCAGCTGAACCTAATGGGGGTTTTCATTCAGAATCAACTATAGACCATCCAGCTGAACCTAATGGTGGTTTTCATTCAGAATCAACGATAGACCATCCAGCTGAACCTAATGGTGGTTTTCATTCAGAATCAACTATAGACCATCCAGCTGAACCTAATGGTGGTTTTCATTCAGAATCAACTATAGACCATCCAGCTGAACCTAATGGTGGTTTTCATTCAGAATCAACTATAGACCATCCAGCTGAACCTAATGGGGGTTTTAATTCAGAATCAACGATAGACCATCCAGCTGAACCTAATGGGGGTTTTCATTCAGAATCAACTATAGACCATCCAGCTGAACCTAATGGGGGTTTTAATTCAGAATCAACGATAGACCATCCAGCTGAACCTAATGGTGGTTTTCATTCAGAATCAACTATAGACCATCCAGCTTTCACTGACAAAACCTAAAGGTGGTTTTCATTCAGATGCCTTATTTAGAGGCAGGCCGGTAACCAGGGATACAGTTGAAATCCCGAGCTGATGGGGGGAATCTAAAAGGAATGAACTAGCAGCCAAAGCCCCTGTGCTACTTCAGCTTGTGTTGTATGTGTTGTGGTTCATCTGGTTGGGTTCTGGAACTGCAAAAATACAGTCCAATAAAGGTAGAATTCTGCTGTATTATTACCACAGAGATAAAAGAGGACTGATTACCTGTGGAGACTGTTGTCCATGTAGATAACCATCATAACGAAGGTGTTGCCCACCTAGACCCAATACACACACACACACACACACACACACACACACACACACACACACACACACACACACACACACACACACACACACACACACACACACACACACACACACACACACACACACACACACACACACACACACACACACACACACACACACAGGAGGAACCATGACCCATAATGTATATACAGGTAAATTCATTTGGCCGTTGACTATATGTGGTGCTATAGGACACCAGCTGAAATGAAACTGTTAGCAGGTTTTCTTAAGTTCAAAAAAGCTTTTGATAGGAAAGTGAAACCTTTTCTAGTTAATCAAGTGGATAAAATCAAATCATTGTGGACTTCAGCTAGTTAGTAGCGCCCTGGACCAGAGCTAGTTTGTAACAACCTGGACCAAAGCTAGTTTGTAACAGCCTGGACCAGAGCTAGTTTGTAACAGCCTGGACCAGAGCTAGTTCGTAACAGCCTGGACTACAGCTAGTTTGTAACAGCCGGGACCAGAGCTAGTTAGTAACAGCCTGGATCACACATAGTTTGTAACATCGTAGACCAGAGCTAGTTTGTAACAGCGTATACCAGAGGTAGTTTGTAACAGCATAGACCAGAGCTATGGACTAACCAGAGAGATGATGTATACGAAGCAGAGGAAGATGTAATAGTAGTCCATGTGGGGGATGTCGATGAAACCACTGATGAAGAAGTAAGGGGGTCGGATAATGGGGTCAGTGTTCTCTGTCTGATTAGGGTCAGAGGTCAGGTAACTCATCCTGACTGGTGGTGTTATCAGTGATTCCTCCTGGCTCGTAATAATCTGCGGAAATATAAAATAAATACTTTACTGTTTTTTAATTCACCTGTTGAGACATTGCAATGAGTGAAACATCATCAATACAAAGGCAAACAGGCCTCCCGTGTGGCGCTGTACTGCAGCGCCAGCTGTGCCTCCAGAGACTCTGGGTTTGCGCCCAGGCTCTGTCGTAACCGGCATTGACCGGGAGGTCCGTGGGGCGACGCACAATTGGCCTAGCATCGTCCGGGTTAGGGAGGGTTTGGCCGGTAGGGATATCCTTGTCTCATCGCGCACCAGCGACTCCTGTGGTGGGCTGGGCGCAGTGCGCGCTAACCAAGGTTGCCAGGTGCACGGTGTTTCCTCTGACACATTGGTGCGGCTGGCTTCCAGGTTGGATGCGCGCTGTGTTAAGAAGCAGTGCGGCTTGGTTGGGTTGTGTATCGGAGGACGCATGACTTTAAACCTTCGTCTCTCCCTCAAGCCCGTACGGGTGTTGTAGCGATGAGATAGTAGCTACTAAGATAGTAGCTACTAACGATTGGATACCACAAAATTGGGGAGAAAAATGGGGTAAAACATTTTTTTTTTATTAAAAAAAGAACCTGTGTTGTATTCTGAACACCATCTCTTTTCTAAACTAGCCTAGAAAAAAGGGCTAAAATTCAAAAATAAAAAAATACAAAGGCAAATATCCACGTTCAATTGTCTATTGTTTACGTTATTGTATTTAAAAAAGAAGAAGACAATTAATTTAACTGACAACAAAGTAAAAAATAGAATCCATTTGACTTTTACCTCAGATACAGTTAAACAATTCTAATGAATAATCCAAGGAATAGCACTGGAAAGGTGAAATTGGTTTCACATTCCCTCCATTAGAATAACTCTTACCTGTTGAACCCACATACTGTATAGTCTAACATGGTACAACTACATGCTGCAGAAACTAAGTCTTACCTGGTCTTACCACAGACTTGATCCAAATGTCTCTCTTCAGTAGTCTGGTGATGTGTGTTGGACTGAAGACCAATTTGTGATGCTGGCTCTGAGTCCACCTCCACTGTTATACCTGCAGCCCCATGGTAAATCTGTAGTAGGATGTCCCCTGTGGACCACCGTAGTTGTGTATGACACACCTTGATTGAGTGAAGAAGACATGTCGGAGATGAATACCCTTGCTGAGAAGAGAGAGGAGGGAGCTGGTAGAAAGATGAGGAAAGATAGAGGAAGGAGGAGAGAAAAAAAGGAGAAAGCAGAGAGAAAGAGAGAAAGACAGGAGGGAGAAAGAGAGGATAAATTAGAGAGAAAGAGAAGAGAGTTGACCATTCAGATCTCATCAAATTAGATTTTTTATGTTTTGGTAATTGTGGTCATTTTAATAATTTAGCAGACACTCTCATCCAGTTGAGCTAATGAATTCAGCTAATGACAGTAGCGTAAAGTACTTAAGTTAAACTACTTTAAGGTGCTAATTAAGTCGTTTTTTGGGGTGAATCTGTACTTTCCTTTAATATTTATATTTTTGACAAGTTTTACTTTTACTTCACTACATTCCTTAAGAAAATATGAAACTTTTACTCCAGAATGATAACTAGACCTCTATCTATCTGTAGTATCATAGAGGATGATAACTAGACCTCTATCTATCTGTAGTATCACAGGGGATGATTACTAGACCTCTATCTATCTGTAGTATTATAGAGGATTATTACTAGACCTCTATATATCTGTAGTATCATAGAGGATGATTACCAGACCTCTATCTATCTGTAGTATTATAGAGGATGATTACCAGACCTCTATCTATCTGTAATATCATAGATGATGATTACTAGACCTCTATCTGTCTGTAGTATCATAGAGGATGATTACCAGACCTCTATCTATCTGTAGTATTATAGAGGATGATTACCAGACCTCTATCTATCTGTAGTATCATAGATGATGATTACTAGACCTTTATCTGTCTGTAGTATCATAGAGGATGATTACCAGACCTCTATCTATCTGTATTATCATAGAGGATTATTACGATATCTCTATCTATCTGTAGTATCATAGGGGATGATTACCAGACCTCTATCTATCTGTAGTATCATAGAGGATGATTACCAGACCTCTATCTATCTGTAGTATCATAGAGGATTATTACGATATCTCTATCTATCTGTAGTATCATAGGGGATGATTACCAGACCTCTATCTATCTGTAGTATCATAGAGGATGATTACCAGACCTCTATCTATCTGTAGTATCATAGAGGATGATTACCAGATCTCTATCTAGCTGTAGTATCATAGAGGATGATTACCAGACCTCTATCTATCTGTAGTATCATAGAGGATGATTACGATATCTCTATCTATCTGTAGTATCATAGGGGATGATTACCAGACCTCTATCTATCTGTAGTATCATAGAGGGTGATTACCAGACCTCTATCTATCTGTAGTATCATAGAGGATGATTACCAGACCTCTATATATCTGTCAACACGTGAGTATCCTTATGAGTACACAGTCAGGCTAATGAGATAACTAATGAGGACCGGCTTGTCCACATAGCTTAGAAACACTCTCTGCAGATGAAAGAGAGAGATAGATAGAAGGAGAGAGAGAGCACCTCGTGTAAGCAACAGGTCAAACCCAGCTAACAACAAATGTTCCCACATCTTTAGAGAATGTTCCCTTAGGAGTCTCATTACGTCATTAACTAACAATTTCATAGGAATGTTCCCGTGATGTGCAAGGAATTTTTTCAAGAGACCAATCCCTTAACTGAAATTCCACAACATACGGTGATCGCTACATAAATAGTCATATTAAACATTCATGAAAATACAAGTGTCTCACATGTATCGAAAGCCTAGAATCTTGCTAATCCAACTGCGTTGTAAAATTTAAAAAAGGATTTACTGCAAAATAATACGATGCGATTATCTGAGGATAGAGCCCCAGAAAAAAACTATTTCAACTAGCACAGGCGTAACAAAATCACAAACAGCATTAAAATAAATAGTTTACCTTTGACGATCTTCGTCTGTTTGCAATTCCAATGCTCATTGTTACACTATGAATGATCTTTTGTTTGATAAAATCCGTTTTTATAGCCTAACACGAAACATTTTGTGAACCGCTTGTGTCGTGAATTCCGTCTCATTCCATATTCGACGACACATTCGAGGGTAAATACCCCACACAGAACGTGACTTTTCCAGTCATGTTTGGTTTCATTGCAATCAACTGGTTTGTTTGTTTGTAACACAACCAAACCTGATGGGCCATTTCGCGGGACGTATTGACTGAAAGAAACCGATTTGAAGACAACAAGTAATGACATCACCGTGCAACAATGATATGACCACTGTTTCGTTGATTGACTGACTGTATTTTAACCCAATGACCACTGATCATCTTGAAATGTAGCTTGGTAGATAGCCAATGAGCTGAGGTAAACGGCAATATGCCATTTTTATGTGTTGGAAGACCAACCCATGTAGTAAACTCCGACATAAAGAGAGTCATTCGCTATTTACGTTTCATACCGGAAGGAGCTACGCATATTAGGCACAGCATTGTTTGGTAAATACGCAGATTTAGCTGTTTATATATCAATCAGTATGGCGACAAAGTCAGGGAAAGCTAAATCTAAGTCTAGATATACAGATGTACACACAATTTTAGAAGAAATTGATCGAAAAAGTGAGACAGAGATTGTTATAGGATGATAAATTTAGCGATTCCCAAGTGGAGGAATATTTTTTGAACAGAGAGGACATGTTTTGGACTGGTAAGTTCTTCTCATGCTAATGCCCTTGTTTGAAATTATTAATATAAAACATTATTTGTGATTTTTATTTTATTTTATAAGCAATATATAAAAATGTAATGTAATGAAATGTGAGATGCGTGTGTCTGCCGCCCCACCCCAACCCACATGAAATAGCCTATTTGAGGCTGTTGAGGGGAGGGCAGGCCCAGAACAATGGCCAAAGTGAAATGGAGACAGTAGATACAGCTGGTCCGTTGTAATATAATAAAGACAGTAGATCTTGCTGGTCTGTCATAATATAATAGAGACAGTAGATCTAGCTTAAATGTCATAATATAATAGAGACAGTAGATCTAGCTGAAATGTCATAATATAATAGAGACAGTAGATCTAGCTGAAATGTCATAATATAATAGAGACAGTAGATCTAGCTGAAATGTCATAATATAATAGAGACAGTAGATCTAGCTGAAATGTCATAATATAATAGAGACAGTAGATCTAGCTGAAATGTCATAATATAATAGAGACAGTAGATCTAGCTGAAATGTCATAATATTAAAGAGACAGTAGATCTAGCAGGTCATAATAATATATTCAACCTTATGCTCCCTGTACTCTATATATTGTTATGCAGGTGAGTGAGGACCCAAAAGCGACTTAACAGAAACAGAGTTTATTCAAGTCCAAACAGAAAACGACAAATCCTGAATCCTTAACAGGAAATGTCCAAACGGGGAATAACAGAAATCCTCTAGTCTGTAGAGGGGAATAACAGGAGAAGAGGCCACAGACTGCAGGTCCCTTCGGGTAGGCGCAGGCCGTAGCTGACAGAGACACCTGCTCACATGCAGCATCTGATGAAGGCAAAAACACGACAGGACGGAACAAGAACACAGCACAGCAAACAAGGATCCGACAAGGACAGAAGCAGAAACAGAGAGAGAAATAGGAACTTAATCAGAGGGCAAAATAGGGGACAGGTGTGAAAGAGTAAACGAGGTAGTTAGGAGAATGAGGAACAGCTGGGAGCAGGAACGGAACGATAGAGAGAGAGAGGGATAGAGAGAGGGAAAGAACCTAATAAGACCAGCAGGGGGAAACGAATAGAAGAGAAAGCACAGGGACAAGACATGACAATCTATGACAAAACATGACATATATATATATATCTGTTTATTATACTTGTTGATACTCACTTTACAGCAGAAAGAGACTGCTATGGCACCTGGCATCAGCAGCACAATATTGTGTAGAGCTTTGGCAAAGTGGGTGGGGTTATATCCTTCTGTTAGAGGAATTAAATTCCTAAATGTTTATTACCCAATTCAATTAATACACTCAGCCCATTTCTAAGGATTTGTAAGAAACTTATTTGGATAAAATGGGCGGAGACCAGTCTCAGAATCACTAGCGTTTATTCTCGAGAGTACTGAACATGATACAATTTACAACAGGTTATAAACTGAAAATGACGTCATTAGGTTTCAAACTGTCCGGTCCCTCCACTCCGGTACAATGGCAGTATAGTTCTCAAGCCTCATCCTCTACCAGTTTAGATCATTTATGACTAGGCCAAGGCCTCCCTGTGTAGATAAGCATTCTAGCCAGTCTGACGATAAGTTCATTCGTTTCTACCAAAGAACATACAGTGTTTGTTCTAATTCTAGATTATAATTACACACATTATATTCAGTACTAGGATTAAAATAACATTCATACATCTATAGAGTAACATAATAGTATTCTGATTAGTCAGTCCTGATTGAAATGTATACATAATTAGTCATTATTGATAAAAAATCCCTTGACCTCTTGGAACCACACCCCCCGGATCCTGGATAGTTGTCATCAACTATGCTAAATAGCATAGCTCAACGGTCAAATAATCTTACTAGAAAATATTCATATTCATGAAATCACAAGTGAAATATAGCGAAACACAGCTTAGCCTTTTGTTAATCACCCTGTCGTCTCAGATTTTGAAATTATGCTTTACAGCGAAAACAATACAAGCGTTTGTGTAAGTTTATACTAGAAAAACATTATGTACACCTAGCGGCAGGTAACTTGGTCACGAAAATCAGAAAAGCAATCAAATTAATTGTTTACCTTTGATGAGCATCGGATGTTTTCACTTACGAGACTCCCGGTTAGACAGCAAATGTTCCTTTTGTTCCATAAAGATATTTTTTATATCCAAATACCTCCGTTAGTTTGATGCATTATGCCTAGGAATCCACCGGAAATAGCCCTCATGACAACGCAGACAAAAATTCCAAATTATATCCATAATATCGACAGAAACATGGCAAACGTTTTTTATAATCAATCCTCATGGTGTTTTTCAAATATCTATTCGATAATATATCAACCGGGACAGTTGGTTTTTCACTAGGACCGGAGGAAAAATGGCTACCTCTCTGTTTAGCGCAAAAATCACACTGAGAGCCAACAACTGACCACATACGCAATGTGGACGTTTACGCACATTCTTCAAAATAAAGGTCTGAAACTATATCTAAAGGCTGTAGACACCTTAGGGAAGCCACAGAACAAGGAATCAGGTTTATATCCATTTCAATGGGCAATAGGGATGCATAGAAAGACAGGGGTTTCATAATAAGAGTCACTTCCTGATTGGATTTTTCTCAGGATTTCGCCTGCACTATCTGTTCTGTTATACTCACAGACAACATTATTACAGTTTTGGAAACTTTAGAGTGTTTTCTACCCTAAGCTGTCAATTATATGCATATTCTAGCCTTTGGTCCTGAGAAATAGGCAGTTTACTTTGGAAATGTTATTTTTCCAAAAATAAAAATAGTGCCCCCTAGCTTCAAGAGGTTATTAACACCTTCCTGTTTGGCCCTGTCCGGGGGTCTCATCGCATGGAGCGATGGGTAACGATGCTTCGTGTGTGACTGTTGTTGATGTGTGCAGAGGGTCCCTGGTTCGCGCCCGGGTATGGGCGAGGGGACGGTCTAAAGTTATATTGTTACAATAGCTCAGATGTGTCTTTTAAAATACTATTTCAGCAAATGTTGGTGGGGCATCTGAACCTGTTTTAATGATACTCCCGAATCTCTATGATCAATCAAATATTTTCTTGATTATACTTTTAACAGAACTGGGATTTACTTCAATGTGCATTCACCCTATTGCTTCCACCTATCAAGTTGTTTCAGAGTGCTTAGTGAGGAGGGGTTAGAGATTCTTCTGGACAGGACCTAAATATACTGGCCTAATAACCACATGGTCTGGAGATATGCCTTATTGGGACAGTGGTTAGAGCGATCATTGGTGCTGGTGGGTTCGAGACCCAGGCCAGCAATATACAGTGCTCAAAAAAATAAAGGGAACACTTAAACAACACAATGTAACTCCAAGTCAATCACACTTCTGTGAAATCAAACTGTCCAATTAGGAAGCAACACTGATTGACAATACATTTCACATGCTGTTGTGTAAATGGAATAGACAACAGTTGGAAATGATAGGCAATTAGCAAGACACCCCCAATAAAGGAGTGGTTCTGCAGGTGATAACCACAGACCACTTCTCAGTTCCTATGCTTCCTGGCTGATGTTTTGGTCCCTTTTGAATGCTGGCGGTGATTTCACTCTAGTGGTAGCATGAGACGGAGTCTACAACCCACACAAGTGGCTCAGGTAGTGCAGCTCATCCAGGATGGGACATCAATGCGAGCTGTGGCAAGAAGGTTTGCTGTGTCTGTCAGCGTAGTGTCCAGAGCATGGAGTCGCTACCAGGAGACAGGCTAGTACATCAGGAGACGTGGAGGAGGCCGTAGGAGGGCAACAACCCAGCAGCAGGACCGCTACCTCCACATTTGTGCAAGGAGGAGCAGGAAGAGCACTGCCAGAGCTCTGAAAAATGACCTCCAGCAGGCCACAAATGTGCATGTGTCTGCTCAAACGGTCAGCAACAGACTCCGTGAGGGTGGTAATGAGGGCCAACGTCCACAGGTGTCAGAGAACACCAAGATTGGCAAATTCGCCACTGGCGCCCTGTGCTCTTCACAGATGAAAGCAGGTTCACACTGAGCACATGTGACAGACGTGACAGTCTGGAGACGCCGTGGAGAATGTTCTGCTGCCTGCAACATCCTCCAGCATGACCGGTTTGGCGGTGGGTCAGTCATGGTGTGGGGTGGCATTTCCTTGGGGAGCCGCACAGCCCTCCATGTGCTCGCCAGAGGTAGCCTGACTGCCATTAGGTACCGAGATGAGATCCTCAGACCCCTTGTGAGACCATATGCTGGTGCGATTGGCCCTGGGTTCCTCCTAATGCAAGACAATGCTAGACCTCATGTGGCTGGAGTGTGTCAGCAGTTCCTGCAAGAGGAAGGCATTGATGCTATGGACTGGCCCGCACGTTCCCCAGACCTGAATCCAATTTAGCACATCTGGGACATCATGTCTCGCTCCATACACCAACGCCACGTTGCACCACAGACTGTCCAGGAGTTGGCGGATGCTTTAGTCCAGGTCTGGGAGGAGATCCCTCAGGAGGCCATCCGCCACCTCATTAGGAGCACGCCCAGGCGTTGTAGGGAGGTCATACAGGCACGTGGAGGCCACACACACTACTGAGCCTCATTTCGACTTGTTTAAAGGACATTACATATAAGTTGGATCAGCCTGTAGTGTGGTTTTCCACTTTAATTTTGAGTGTGACTCCAAATCCAGACCTCAATGGATTGATAAATTTGATTTCCATTGATAATTTTTGTGTGATTTTGTTGTCAGCACATTCACCTATGTAAAAAAAAGTATTTAATAAGAATATTTCATTCATTCAGATCTAGGATGTGTAATTTTAGTGTTCCCTTTATTTTTTTGAGCAGTGTATATGATTCATTATTTGGCAGCAGTTACAACACACTTTTCTCTGTTAATTAAATGCAGTTTCTCATTTTACATTTGAAAACTTTACAGTCCAATATCAAACAACTACAAAGAGGTAGGCTCTCTCTCCCTTAGTTGTCTATGTACATCAACAACTAGCTAATGTTGGCCAGAGTGAGGTGAGCTCAACTCTAACGAGCAAACAGTAGATAAACACTATTTCTGCTTTTAGTTGGCCGTCAACATACCACTGATGAATGATGAATGATGGTGAATAGTTTCCTGCTTGCCCTCTGCAGCCTGCCAATGTGTGCATGTCCCAACCCACATTTTGACAACTGAATGTGAACTGCTCATTTGATCAATGCCAAATCCATTTGATTGATATTTAGAGATATGCTAACTGTTGACAACATTGCTAGCATAGCTAGCTAGCAAAGTGATTCACATTTCTTGCCAGTTACCCAAATGACACCTGCATCTGTAGCTGTAGCCACCGAAAAACGATATGGGGGGGAAAAGTCATTCACCCACTTGTCCAAGGACATGACATCCTCCCTAGCTAACATTAGGCCTTGTGTGTTTAGCTTGCTAAATAAATAGCTACATAAATAGATAAGCTAGCCTATTAGCCACATTACTCTGTCATGGAATTTTGATTCAAATTTAACCTCATTTTAAAACTTAATTTAAAGTTGGCTTTGAAGTATAAACTGGGAATTTTATATTTTTACTGAAATTGTGATTGTCTGTTGGATTCCAATCACCAAAGTAGTTCAAATGCTGTCCATCCAACTTTAAATTGTTGAAATAAGTAAGTTCCCATGAAATGTGTCTGGAACATTGATATCTTATATTATGAGGACATGGCAACCATGTCCTGTATATGTTCGGTAAACATGGTCACCATATTCACACACACAACAGCCAGGTATTATCATTACTGTAATGGCTTACAGATTGCAGTGACACTGATGACGCTATGACACTTACAATGGCTTGTTTTTATTGTTACTAAGCTTCAATAAAATAAATATAGCTATTTCATTAACAGCAATGCACAGTGACATAGTGGTCTTCTCTCATATAAACATTACCCATATTTTATATTTCTTTGTGTCTGTAACTTTAAATGTATTTTGTAAAAGGATCCTTTAAATGAGACCAAACTCTTTGGTCCTGTGTGGCTCAGACAGACTTCCCAGGATGCATCCCAAATGGTACCCTATTCCCTATATTATTTCATTTTTATACATTTTTATTTCATCTTTATTTTATTTAACCGGGTAGGCTAGTTGAGAACAAGTTCTCATTTGCAACTGCTACCAGTTCAAGATAAAGCATAGCAGTTCAACACATATAACAACACAGAGTTACACATGGAATAAACAAACATACAGTCAATAATACAGTAGAAAAAAGGAAAACAAAAAGTCTATATACAGTGAGTGTAAATTAATTAAGATAAGGGAGTTAAGGCAATAAAAAGGCCATGATGGCGAAGTAATCACAATTTCGCAATTCAACACTGGAATGGTAGATGTGCAGAAGATGAATGTACGACATAGTGCACTACTTTTGGTTCCTGGTCACCTGGCACTATAAAGGGAATAGGGTGTCATTTGGGACAAATGGTCTTCCAGCTTCTCCACTGCATCTCCGTAGGCCTCAATAACCAGGTCCTGACTCAATGAATGCAACCAATCATTATTAATGGTTCTTATGGGTGATGATGATACAGTGGGAATAGACATTAACTACTACGCTGGTGGGGATTGTGACCTACTAAAACTGTGTAGCATATTATAGCTATAAATTCTTGACTTCATTATTATATCACTTTATGCAGAGGGCCTGTGGATTCATTGATAAAGAGTCAGGTAACAATCAAGCTCCTTTCTATAGATGAATCGTTCCCAACTAGCAGCAGCACCAACTTTAGTTGCACAACAACATGTTATCTCCATCACTTCACTTCTCTGTCATTCACACATCTCTCATGTGAAACTCTTCTCACTCACAGATGAGTATGGGGAGGGTACTTTCAGAATAAAACCCAGACATAAATTCTAGATGGTGATGCCATAATAAAAGTCTTGATGGACCTTACATACAGCAGTGCTGATGACTAGACTATCGCTGAATACCATGGATCCACTAGTATTATTGACAGTCTCTTCATGGTGTGCTTGGGGCTATGGTCCTGGCCTAGTAGGCATAAGAAAGAACAAGATCCAGATCAATCTTTGCCGTGAAATAAGGAATAGTAAAATGTATACCGAGAGGGCTTCATCCTTGTCCAATTTTCATCCCCGTCCAATCTTTATCAGTGTTTAGACAAATGGGTGTTTGTTCAATTGGGTGTATATCGTGTGGTTGTGGTGTGCATCGTTGTTGCGGTGTGTGTCGGCCATAGGGCCCAACACAATTGGCCCAGCGTTGTCCGGGATTGGCTGGGGTAGGCCGTCATTATAAATAATAATTTGTTCTTAACAGACTTACCTAATTAAGTAAAGGTTAAATTAAAAAATATATATAAAGGGGTTATATAATCAAATCAAGTTTATTTGTCTTTTGAACAGGACACATGTTGTTTATACAGTATAATCAAATTCTAACTTGCATGTATAACTCTCGACATTGCAACAACAGTTAAATAATTATGTGGAATATACAATGTCATAAAAACATTTAGATACAATAGATACATGACAATAGACAGGTGTAGTAATGTAAATTGCAAACAGAAGAAGCTGGAAATATTTAAACCTTGGACTGTGGTTAATCAACAGAAATCGAATCTGATCTTTCTTGAAGACAAAGCAACTCTTAAAGGCAACGTAAACGCTGCTGATGTGAGCTGAATTGGAAATTATCTTTAAAATCTTTAAACACACATCAGTTCAGTTTCTGATTGAATTCTGGGCCATGTTGCAAAAAAATACTGTTCAAGACCTCATTTCATCACTGCAGTTCTTTTTCTAGACAGTATCTGAACCAATCTCTTTCTAATCTCCTTGGTCTTCAGACAGTAGACTACTGGGTTTATCAGAGAGGGTAACAGCGTGGCTATAATCAGTAAAGCGTTACGCTCCGTCAGATTCAGTCTCACCCCTATCCTCGTCAACAACACAGAGACTAACTTGGGAGCGTAGTAACAGGACACCACAAGGATGTGACAAATACAGGTATTAAACACCTGCACTCTGCTCTCGTTGTTTGGCAGTCTCAGTACTGTGTAGATCAGATTCACGTATGACAGCAGAATGAATATGAACTGTGCACCAATCAACCACAGACCCAGGATGGTGGGAAGCACCCAATAGGGTTCAGGGTTGACACAGGCGGCTCTGACCATAGCAGGATAGTCACAGAACACATATCTAATGATGGGCTGGCAGTATGGAAGGCTGTCTGCCTGAGCTGCTACTACCCCCATGACCCCTAACCCTATCAGCCAGGTAGCTGTGATCAACAGGAAGAGCCGTGGGTTAGTCAGGATGCTGTGGTACCTAAGAGGGGTGCTGATAGCGATGGTTCGGTCCAAAGCCATCAGGGACAGGGACAGAAATTCTTCGATGTCACCCAGGTGGTAGATGGACATGCTTGATATGCAGGAGTAGTAAGAGATGGTTTTGACCTCGGCCAGCAGGACAGAGATCATGGTGATGCTGGTGCTGGTGGTGAACATGATGTCCACCACGGCCAGGTTACAGATGAGAAGGTACATGGGCGTGTGCAGCCGTCTGTCCGTCAAAATGATGCAGATGTTGGTGCCGCTTCCCAGAAGCACAAGGAAATAGGTGATGAAGATGAGGAAGCCCAGGAGCTTCTGGTGAGAGAGGTGGTCGAAGCCTGTGATGGTAAACTCCTCCACATTCTTCCCAGTGAAATTCACTGAAGACATCCTACACAAGCATCCGCCCTACAGAGACATAAAGATAATATATAAACACAACAACTCTATAGTTAAACTAAGACACTAACAAGTGGTGACACAAGTCGCATGATCAAATATCTATTGAACCTAGCTGAGTAGACAGAACTCTTAACCCCCTAGGCTGTGTACTGTGACACTGTGACTGTCAGCACTTATACGTTAGGTGACCAAGCCACGTGGTGAAAAGGAGGGGGAGGTGTTTCCCAAATAATAGGTCAGGACCCACTGGTAGGAGACTTTGAATTTAGATTTTGAATACCCATCAGTGAATTCCCACTAAGAAAAAAGGCCAGCAGTACTGCGGATCTAGACTCCTAGATCTGAATACCCCTCAGGATATAGCATCTCCTTTAGTGAGTGGTATCGTATCTCTGGGGAGTAAACACCTACAGACCTCAGGTGTAATCATTAGACGCTATACTATGCTATGCTACGCTTTCTCTGGGGCTCAACACCTACAGTCCCCAGGTCCAGAGGTCTAATCATTAGACGCTGTGCTATGCTATGCTATGCTACACTTTCTCTGGGGCTCAACACCTACAGTCCCCAGGTCCAGAGGTCTAATCATTAGAAGCTGTGCTATGCTATGCTATGCTACACTTTCTCTGGGGCTCAACACCTACAGTCCCCAGGTCCAGAGGTCTAATCATTAGACGATGTGCTATGCTATGCTACACTTTCTCTGGGGCTCAACACCTACAGTCCCCAGGTCCAGAGGTCTAATCATTAGACGCTGTGCTATGCTATGCTATGCTACACATTCTCTGGGGCTCAACACCTACAGTCCCCAGGTCCAGAGGTCTAATCATTAGACTAATGGTGTCCCTGTCTTATTAAGGTTAATAAACATCATCAGGGAGCAGTATTACCACTTCCTCATTGAATTGATAGTCCCACTGATCCATCCAACTGGCTCCATGTGGACAAAGATGCAGTAGATGATTTACAATGTATACGCTATCTCTAGATATACCCTGGCAATTCACACAAGGAGGTACAACTTCGATGGCCTCACCTGCTTCATACTGCAAGAAAAAACTATGACTATCAGATTGTAATGTATCTCAAGGTAGTGGTAATAGTGAAAACATACAGCTGAAGTCACAAGTTTACATAAACCTTCGCCAAATACATTTAAACTGTCTTTCACAATTACTGACATTTAATCCTAGTAAACATTCCCTGTCGTAGGTCAGTTAGGCTCATCACTTTATTTTAAGAGTGTGAAATGTCAGAATAATAGTAGAGAGAATGATTTATTCCAGCTATTTCAGCATTATTTCATCACATTCCCAGTGGGTCAGAAGTTTGAATATGCTCAATTAGTATTTGGTAGCATTGCCTTTAAATTGTTTAACTTGGGTCAAGCGTTTCAGGTAGCCTTCCACAAGCTTCCCACATGGGTGAAATTTGGCCCATTGCACCTGACAGAGGTGGAGTGACTGAGTCATGTTTGTAGGCCTCCCTGCTCACATAAGCTTTTTCAGTTCTGCCCACATATTTTCCATTTGGTAGACCTGTTTGTGACCAAGATTTAACTTCTTGACTGAGGTCTTGATATATTGAAGCAACATCTCCACATAATTTTCCTTCTTCATAGTGCCATCTATTTTGTGACGTGCATCAGTCCCTCCTGCAGCAAAGCACCACCACAACATGATGCTGCCACCCTGGTTCTTCACGGTTGGGATGGTGTTCTTTGGCTTGCAAGCCTCCCCCTTTTTCCTACAAACATAATGATGGTCATTATGGCCAAACAGTTGTATTTTTGTTTCATCAGACCAGAGGACATTTCTCCAAAAAGTACGATCTTTGTTCCAGTGTGCAGTTGCAAACCGTAGTCTGGCTTTTTTATGGAAGTTTTGGGGCAGTGGCTTCTGATGGCTGTGTGGTCCCACGGTGTTCATACTTGCAAACTATTGTTTGTACAGATGAACAAGGTACCTTAAGGTGTTTGGAAATTGCTCCAAAAGCATGAACCAGACATGTGGAGGTCTACAATAGTTTTTTTGGCTGATGTTCCTATGATGTCAAGCAAAGAGGCACTGAGTTTGAAGGTAGGCCTTGAAATACATCCACAGGTACACCACCAATTGACTCAAATGATGTCAATTAGCCTATCAGAAGCTTCTAAAGCCATGACATCCTTTTCTGGAATTTTCCAAGCTGTTTAAAGACACACTAAGCTGACTGTATGTCAACTTCTAGCCAACTGAAATTGTGATACAGTGAATAATAAGTGAAATAATCTGCCTGTAAAGAATTGTTGAAAAAATGAAGTGTCATGCACGAAGTAGATGTCCTAACCGACTTGCCAAAAGTATAGTTTGTTATTAACAAGAAATGTGTGGAGTGGTTGAAAATTAGTTTTAATGACGCCAACATAAGTGTATGTAAACTTCCGACTTCAACTGTACATTTGGGCCTAACATTGTAGCCTAAAGACACAGGTCCCAACTACATCTGAAGCATAATGTAACTAATAACAGTTCCATCATCACCTGATGGCTACCTGTAAACAGGTGAGGTGATGATTCAGGATCCCAGGTCTACCAACACTCTAATTAGGTCTCTGATGACCACCTGTTTGTTGATCCTGAGTCTGAGGAGAGTGACAGGGACACTAGACCTGGTGGGAATACTGCTCTGCCATCATACCACTTGTTACTGTACACTCATTACGAGAGAGAGAGCCAGAGAGAGAGAGAGAGAGAGAGAGAGAGACTCGTTTAAGCAACAGGCCAAAGCAATGGTTTTAGGCAAGCTAATTAAATATTGCTGCTAAATGTACATTTGCTGAATCTTGCCAAAAGACTGTTAATCCATCTCTCTACAACACACAACAGTTAGTGTTTTGGTAATATGTTCAACACTGTAACATCAACCTTCTCATAGGATCTGATGTCACTCTGTACAGAGTTAACAAATAGGCAGTCATCAGAGAGCCAATTATAATGTTGATACACCTGAGAAGAGTGTTTACAGGTAGACAACTTAGGCTGGTGAAAGTTAGGACGATTAGGGTCAAAGGGCTACAGAACAAGGTAAATTCAAGTCAGCACTTTTGTTACTACCTTTCATGCTGTCTACTGCAAAGCACTTCAAAATAAACTACTGAAAATGTAGGACTAGACAAGGCTGTCCCATCTCCCCCTTTTATTCACTATTGTGAAAATCCACTGGTCATCTTAGTCCAGGTCAATGAGAAGATAAGGGGACTGAAACGGAAGGACATCCAGGTCAATGACAACATATCAGGAGCTGTGCCAGAAGGCTGAGGCAGTGGTCAAACAACAGTCCCACTTCAGAGTAATGGAGGACACTGGAATTTGGTTGGTCACATTGGATCTGATCAAGAGTCAAAATACTTTCCTGGATTTCACCGAACCACCATTGATAATATAATCAGTGCTGTGTCTATATGATTACAGTGTACGTTGCAAGGAGGTGCCCTTTTCTACTATGCCAATGGACTACTCCTGGCCCGAGTGAGTGATGCCAACCAGTAAGTGCCATGCTGGCACGTATCCAGTGGTGGATTTAGGCATAGACGACATGGGCATCCGCCCAGGGTGGCATCTTGCCAGGGGAGGCATGGGGTACCTGCACAAAATATTATATATTTACTGTATATACAGGTATTCATATATATATATATGAAAATAATATTCCGAATGGTGACATTTGCACAATAGGTGTTCTATCGCTCATTTTATTTATTTTTAATTTTTATTTTACCTTTATTTAACCAGGCAAGTCAGTTAAGAACATATTCTTATTTTCAATGACGGCCTGGGAACAGTGGTTTAACTGCCTGTTCAGGGGCAGAACGACAGATTTGTACCTTGTCAGCTCGTGGGTTTGAACTCGCAACCTTCCAGTTACTAGTCCAACGCTCTAACCACTAGGCTACGCTGCCGCCCCATGTCACGTCAATGATATCATGTCACCGTGTGGGACTGTGGGTCAATTAACCTTGTCGGAGTGGGTGTCCTGATTCTAGTTTGTGAGCTAAGCAGGCAAGGTCTCCCACTCAGAAGTATGAGATGGGGAGGGGGCGGGGGCGGGGGTAGGTTGACCTCAGGTCTCCATACTGGAAGCCCGAGGTAGGGGGAGCGGGGGAATCTATCAAATAGAGCACCTAAAACGTTGTACAGTACTAATGCAATTAGTTGTGCAATTTATTTTGTGTGTTTCTTGTTTGAATTGCAATAGTGTTATAATCAGGTTCTCTTCTTTGTAAGTGTGTTATCTATTTGTATATTTGTGTGATATAGGATTTGTGCAATTTAGATTAATTTGTGTGTTTTATGTTAGCAATAGGGGAATAGTGTAATAATTTGATTCTCTTTATCATTCATATTTATATACTACAATTTGTTTCTATTTCTTTTTGTTACTTACGTGGTCGGATGCCGAGCAGTTGCCATACCAGGCAGTGATGCATCCCATCAGGATGCTCTCGATTGTGCAGATGTAAAACCTTTTGTGGATCTGAGGACCCGTGCCAAACCTTTTCAGTCTCCTGAGGAGAATAGGTTTTGTCGTGCCCTCTTCACGACTGTCTTGGTGTGCTTAGACCATGTTAGTTTGCTGGTGATGTGGACGCCAAGGAACTTGAAGCTCTCAACCTGCTCCACTACAGCCTTGTCGATGAGAATGGATGCGTGCTCGGTCCTCCTTTTCCTGTTGTCCACAATCATCTGCTTTGTCTTAATCACGTTGAGGGATAGGTTGTTATTCTGGCACCACATGGTCAGGTCTCTGACCTCCTCAGCATAGTCTTATCATTGTCGGTGATCAGACCTACCACTGTTGTGTCAACAGAAAACTTAATGATGGTGTAGGGGTTGTGCCTGGCCTTGCAGTCATGAGTGAACAGTTAGTACAGGAGGGGCTGAGCACCACCCCTGAGGGGCCCCCGTGTTGAGGATCAGGATGGCGGATGTGTTGTTACCTACCCTTACCACCTAGGGGCAGCCCGTCAAGAAGTCCAGGATCCAGTTGCGGGGGGAGGTGTTTAATCCCAGGATCCTTAGCTTTGTGATGAGCTTGGAGCTATGGTGTTGAACGCTGAGCTGTAGTTAATGAATAGCATTCTCACATAGGTGTTCCTTTTGTCCAGGTGTGAAAGGGCAGTGTGGAGTGCAATAGAGAATGTATCATCTGTAGATCTGTTGGTGCAGTATGTAAATTGGAGTGGGTCTAGAGCTTCTAGGATAATGGTGTTGATCTGAGCCATAACCAGCCTTTCAAAGCATTTCATGGTTATAGACATGAGTGCTAAAGGTTGGTAGTCATTTAGGCAAGTTACTTTAGTGTTCTTTGGTATAGCGACTATGGTGGTCTGCTTGAGACATGTTGGTATTACAGACTCAGACAATGAGAGATTGAAAATGTCAGTGAAGACACTTGCCAGTTGGTCAGTGCATGCTCGGAGAATACGTCCTGGTAATCAGTCTGGCCCTGTGGCCTTGTGAATGTTGACCTGTTTAAAGTTCTCACGTTAGTCTCATTCCAAACATCATAAATTGTTGGTTATCTGCACAAACCTAGCCTTTACTATGAATCATCCATACACCAATTGTCCTAATAATTTATTTACTAACTATATAATCACAGAAATGCACAAACAAACTAACAGTAGATATGGTTACAAGGAAATGATAGGGGAGGTTCCCTAGTGGGCTAAGCCGATATGACGGCTTGATGGACAAAGAGAAGTGGGTGTGGACTGAGAAGGGCGCGAAAGACAAGAGTCACTGCACAGTTGATAATTAAATGAATTGAAATGCTAATCCTTTGCACATGAACGTACCTCCTTCCATATGTTTAGGGAGTCTCCCACATGCCACTTGGTGAGCACCAAACGTGTTTTCTTATTTTTCTCTTTGAGAAATTGCTTTTTTCTGGCCACTTTTCCGTAAAGCCTAGCTCTGTGGAGTGTACAGCTTAAAGTGGTCCTATGGAGATTGGCAGCTCCTTCAGGCTTTTCTTTGGTCTCTTTGTTTCCTCTCTGATTAATGCCCTCCTTGTCTGGTCTGTGAGTTTTGGTGGGCGGCCTTCTCTTGGGAGGTTTGTTTTGGTGCCATATTCTTTCAATTTTTAAATAATGGATTTGATGGTTCTCTGTGGGATGTTCAAAGTTTCTGATATTTTTTTATAACCCAACCCTGATCTGTACTTCTCTACAACTTTGTCCCTGACCTGTTTGGAGAGCTCCTTGGTCTTCATGGTGCCGCTTGCTTGGTGGTGCCCCTTACTTAGTGGTGTTGCAGAGTCTGGGGCCTTTCAGAACAGGTGTTTATATACTGAGATCAGGTGACATATCATGTGACACTTAAATTGCACACAGGTGGACTTTAACTAATTATGTGACTTCTGAAGGAAATTGGTTGGGGCTTCATAGCAAAGGGGGTGAATACATATGCACACACCACTTTTACGTTCATTTTATTTTTTTAAACATTCTTTTTTTTTTCATTTCACTTCACCAATTTGGACTATTTTCTGCATGTACATTACATGAAATCCAAATAAAAATCGATTTAAATTGCAGGTTGAAATGCAACGAAATAGGAAAAATGTCAAGGGGGATGAATACTTTTGCAAGGCACTGTATATCTTTATGTTTAAACTTTTGAGTCATGTCATGTTTACTTCATTAGAAAACTTTGAAAGCTTTCCCCTGTGTCCTCCATGTGTGTTTTTGCCACTCCCTGGGTGGATTGAGCCTCTTTACAATCTGCTCCACTAAATTCTACCGCAGGGCTTGGATTGGGTCCACAACTTAACAAGTTATGGACGGATTGCATTGTGGAGACTGCTTTGTTTGAAGAATCAAATATATTTGGATTTTTGTACTGTTGTACTGTTTTAAAATGAACTCATTTATATTTGATGCTATAGGAATATATTTAATTTTAATAACTCACAAGGGTTGATGCTTGAAGATGTTTTTTAGTGAACTTCTAGTGAATTTCACGGGGAAGAATGTGGAGGAGTTTACCATCACAGGCTTCGACCACCTCTCTCACCAGAAGCTCCTGGGCTTACTCATCTTCATCACCTATTTCCTTGTGCTTCTGGGAAGCGGCACCAACATCTGCATCATTTTGACGGACAAACGGCTGCACACGCCCATGTACCTCCTCATCTGTAACCTGGCCGTGGTGGACATCATGTTCACCACCAGCACCAGCACCACCATGATCTCTGTCCTGCTGGGCGAGGTCAAAACCATCTCTTACTACTCCTGCATATCACGCATGTACATTTACCACCTGGGTGGCATCGAAGAGTGTCTGGCCCTGTCCCTGATGGCTTTGGACCGAACCATCGCTATCAGAACCCCTCTTAGGTACCACAGCATACTGACTAACCCAAGGCTCTTCCTGTTGATCACAGCTACCTGGCTGATAGGGTTAGGGGTCATGGGGGTATTAACAGCTCAGGCAGACAGCCTTCCATACTGCCAGCCCATCATTAGATATGTGTTCTGTGACTATCCTGCTATGGTCAGAGCCGCCTGTGTCAACCCTGAACCCTATTGGGTGCTTCCCACCATCCTGGGTCTGTGGTTGGTTGGTGCACAGTTCATATTCATTCTGCTGTCATACATGAATCTGATCTACACAGTACTGAGACTGCCAAACAACGAGAGCAGAGTGCAGGTGTTTAATAACTGTATTTGTCACATCATTGTGGTGTCCTGTTACTTTGCCCCCAAGTTAGTCTCTGTGTTGTTGACGAGGATAGGGGTGATGCTGAATCTGACGGAGCGTAATGCCTTACTGATTATGGCCACGCTGTTACCTTCTCTGATCAATCCTACAGTCTACTGTCTGAAGACCAAAGAGATTAGAAAGAGATTGGTTCAGACAATGTATAGAAAAAGAACTGCAGTGATGAAATGAGGTTGAGAAAAGTTTTTTCATTTTTGTGACTTCGATTCAGTCAGGAATTGCACAGATGTGTGTTTAAAGATTTTAAAGATAAGCTCACATCAACAGCGTTTGCATTGCCTTTAAGAGTTGCGTTGTCTACAAGTAAGTTCAGATTGGATTTCTGTTGAATAACCACAGTCCAAGGTTTAAATAGTTTCAGGTTCTTCTGTTAGCACTTTACATTACTACACCTGTCTATTGTCCTGTATCTATTGTATCTAAATGGTGCAAGTTAGATGGTGCAAGTTAGATTTAATTGCGGTGTACACAACGTGTCCTTTGCAAATGACAAATAAACTAGATTTGATTATATGACCACTATATATATATATTAATTTAACTAGGCAAGTCAGTTAACCTCTGGCGACGAGCAATCCTGTATCCGGGAGCGTAATCATAGCCTCAAGCGCATTACCATAACGCATTCATGAAAATCGCAAATGAAATTAAATAAATATATTCAAACACAAGCTTAGCCTTTTGTTAACAACAATGTCATCTCAGATTTCAAAATATGCATTACAGCCAACGCTAGACAAGCATTTGTGTAAGTTTATCATGGCATAATGCTATGCTAGGCTGTGCTGGCAGCAGGCAACATTTTCACAAAAATAAGAAAAGCAACCAAATTAAATAATTTATCTTTGAAGAACTTCAGATGCTTTCACGTTGTTAAGAATCAATCCTCAAGGTGTTTCACATATCTATTCGATAATATATCAGTCATGACAGTTGGTTTCTCATCAGAAGCGAACGGGAAAAAACTGCAGCTGGAGATTACGCTGTCAATTATATAAATATAAATAGTCAAGCATCTTTTTGTGACAAAATATCTTGTTTAAAACGGGTACGTTTTTCATTCAAAAATTTAAATAGCGCCCCCTATATCCTAGAAGTTAAGAACAAATTCTTATTTACTTTGCCGGCCTACAACGCACAAACCCGGACAACGCTGGTCAATTGTGCACCGCCCTATGGGACTTCCAATCATGTCCGGATACAGCCTGGAATCAAACCAGGGACTGTAGTGATGCCTATTGAAGTGAGATGCAGTGCCTTAGAACTTATTTAACTAGGTAATAACCCCTATATATTGTGATAAACAGAGGGGGATAAAGTGTTGCCTTTCTCCTAGACTGCAAACTCAGGACCCAATAACAAACACACATTTGTTTTTCTGTCTGATATTTTTATGTATAAATACAGCCACCTGATACACACCACGATACCGATACAAAACACAACAACAAAACACACCACAACAATAATACACACCACAACAACGATACACACCACAACAACAATAAACAACACAACACCGATACACACCACAACACCGATACACACCACAACAAACACCCAACTGAACAAACACCCATTTGTCTAAACACTGATAAAGATTGGACGAGGATGAAAATTGGACAAGGATGAAGCCCTCTCGGAATACATTTTACTTTTCCTTATTTCACGGCAAAGATTGATCTGGATCTTGTTCTTTCTTATGCCTACTAGGCCAGGACCATAGCCCCAAGCACACCATGAAGAGACTGTCAATAGTACTAGTGTAGCCATGGTATTCAGTGATAGTTTAGTCATCAGCACTGCTGTATGTAAGGTCTATCAAGACTTTTATTATGGCATCACCATCTAGAATTTATGTCTGGGTTTTATTCTGAAAGTACCCTCCCATACTCATCTGTGAGTGAGAAGAGTTTCACATGAGAGATGTGTGGTTGGTGCTGCTGCTAGTTGGGAACGATTCATCTATAGAAAGGAGCTTGATTGTAACCTGACTCTTTATCAATGAATCCACAGGCCCTCTGCATAAAGTGATATAATAATGAAGTCAAGAATTTATAGCTATAATATGCTACACAGTTTTAGTAGGTCACAATCCAATCATTCATTGAGTCAGGACCTGGTTATTGAGGCCCACGGAGACGCAGTGGAGAAGCTGGAAGACAATTTGTCACAAATGGCACTCTATTCCCTTTATAGTGCCAGGTGACCAGGAACCAAAAGTAGTGCACTATATAGGGAATAGGGTGCCATTTGAGATGCATCCTGGGAAGTCTGTCTGAGCCACACAGGACCAAAGAGTTTGGTCTCATTTAAAGGATCCTTTTACAAAATACATTTAAAGTTACAGACACAAAGAAATATAAAATATGAGTCATGTTTATATGAGAGAAGACCACTATGTCACTGTGCATTGTTGTTAATGAAATAGCTATATTTATTTTATTGAAGCTTAGTAACAATAAAAACAAGCCATTGTAAGTGTCATAGCGTCATCAGTGTCACTGCAATCTGTAAGCCATTACAGTACTGAAAATACCTGGCTGTTGTGTGTGTGAATATGGTGACCATGTTTACCGAACATATACAGGACATGGTTGCCATGTCCTCATAATATAATATATCAATGTTCCAGACACATTTCATGGGAACTTACTTATTTCAACAATTTAAAGTTGGATGGACAGCATTTTAACTACTTTGGTGATTGGAATCCAACAGTCAATCATAATATCAGTAAAAATATAAAATTAGCAGTTTATGCTACCAAGCCAACTTTATATGAAGTTTTAAAATTTAAATTTAAATTTGAATCAAAATTCCATGACAGAGTAATGTGGCTAATAGGCTAGCTTATCTATTTATGTAGCTATTTATTTAGCAAGCTAAACACACAAGGCCTAATGTTAGATATAGGTCTGGTAATCATCCTCTATAATACTACAGATAGATAGATGTTTAGAAATGATCCTATATGTGTCATGCGGGACTACGTGTATGAGCAGGAATCAGACGCAGAGAGAGAGTAACGGAGTAAAGTGCTTTACTATTGCACACCAAACTGATAAGCCCAATACAATACAGGGCGCAGAACACTATACCAGACAACCCAAAACCACCGGGTGTCCAGTATAGAAAATAAAATACACCACAACCTAATATTTACACACGTAACAAAAGACAATCCCGCACAAAACAAGGGCGGGTCCAACTACTACATATAGGGAAGCTAATTAAACCAAAATACACACAGGTGAAACTAATAAGACAAAACCAACAGACAAATGAAAAAGGGATCGGTAGCGGCTAGTAGGACGGTGACGACGACCGCCGAGCACCGCCCAAACAGGCAGGGGAGCCAACTTCTAGTAGGACGGTGACGACGACCGCCGAGCACCGCCCAAACAGGCAGGGGAGCCAACTTCTAGTAGGACGGTGACGACGACCGCCGAGCACCGCCCCAACAGGCAGGGGAGCCAACTTCTAGTAGGACGGTGACGAGGACCGCCGAGCACCACCCCAACAGGCAGGGGAGCCAACTTCTAGTAGGACGGTGACGACGACCGCCGAGCACAGCCCAAACAGGCAGGGGAGCCAACTTCTAGTAGGACGGTGACGACGACCGCCGAGCACAGCCCAAACAGGCAGGGGAGCCAACTTCTAGTAGGACGGTGACGACGACCGCCGAGCACCGCCCCAACAGGCAGGGGAGCCAACTTCTAGTAGGACGGTGACGACGACCGCCGAGCACAGCCCAAACAGGCAGGGGAGCCAACTTCTAGTAGGACGGTGACGACGACCGCCGAGCACAGCCCAAACAGGCAGGGGAGCCAACTTCTAGTAGGACGGTGACGACGACCGCCGAGCACCACCCAAACAGGCAGGGGAGCCAACTTCTAGTAGGACGGTGACGACGACCGCCGAGCACCGCCCGAACAGGCAGGGGAGCCAACTTCTAGTAGGAGGGTGACGACGTCCGCCGAGCACTGCCCAAACAGGCAGGGGAGCCAACTTCTAGTAGGACGGTGACGACGACCGCCGAGCACAGCCCAAACAGGCAGGGGAGCCAACTTCTAGTAGGAGGGTGACGACGACCGCCGAGCACCACCCCAACAGGCAGGGGAGCCAACTTCTAGTAGGACGGTGACGACGACCGCCGAGCACCGCCCAAACAGGCAGGGGAGCCAACTTCTAGTAGGACGGTGACGACGTCCGCTGAGCACCACCCCAACAGGCAGGGGAGCCAACTTCTAGTAGGACGGTGACGACGTCTGCTGAGCACCACCCAAACAGGCAGGGGAGCCAACTTCGGCGGAAGTCGTGACAATATGATACTACAGATAGATAGAGGTCTAGTTATCATCCTCTATAATACTACAGATAGATAGAGGTCTAGAAATCATCCTGTAGTAAAAATTAAATATTTTCTTAAGGAATGTAGTGAAGTAAAAGTAAAACTTGTCAAAAATATAAATATTAAAGGAAAGTACAGATTCACCCCAAAAAACGACTTAATTAGCACCTTAAAGTATTTTCACTAAAGTACTTTACGCTACTGTCATTAGCTGAATTCATTAGCTCAACTGGATGAGAGTGTCTGCTAAATTATTAAAATGACCACAATTACCAAAACATAAAAAATGTAATTTGATGAGATCTGAATGGTCAACTCTCTTCTCTTTCTCTGTAATTTCTCCTCTCTTTCTCCCTCCTGTCTTTCTCTCTTTCTCTCTGCTTTCTCCTTTTTCTCTCTCCTCCTTCCTCTATCTTTCCTCATGTTTCTACCAGCTCCCTCCTCTCTCTTCTCAGCCTGTGTGGTTGGTAGTTCCAGAAGGGCATTGAGATGTGTCCTATGACAACCACACAACAACAACAACAACAGCAAGGGTATTCATCTCCGACATGTCTTCTACACTCAATCAAGGTCTGTCATACACAACTACGGTGGTCCACAGGGGACATCCTACTACAGATTTACCATGGGGCTGCAGGTATAACAGTGGAGGTGGACTCAGAGCCAGCATCACAAATTGGTCTTCAGTCCAACACACATCACCAGACTACTGAAGAGATACATTTGGATCAAGTCTGTGGTAAGACCAGGTAAGACTTATTTTCTGCAGTATGTAGTTGTACCATGTTAGACTATACAGTATGTGGGTTCAACAGGTAAGAGTTATTCTAATGGAGTGCTATTCTTTCCAGTGCTATTCCTTGGATTATTCATTAGAATTGTTTAACTGTATCTGAGGTAAAAGTCAAATGGATTCTATTTTGTACTTTGTTGTCAGTTAAATTAATTGTATTCTTAGTTTTTTAAATATTATTACATAAAAAATAGACAATTGAACTTGGATATTTGCCCTTGTATTGATGATGTTTCACTCATTGCAATGTCTCAACAGGTGAATTAAAAAACAGTAAAGTATTTATTTTATATTTCCACAGATTATTACGAGCCAGGAGGAATCACTGATAACACCACCAGTCAGGATGAGTTACCTGACCTCTGACCCTAATCAGACAGAGAACACTGACCCAATTATCCGACCCCCTTACTTCTTCATCAGTGGTTTCATCGACATCCCCCACATGGACTACTATTACATCTTCCTCTGCTTCGTATACATCATCTCTCTGGTTAGTCCATAGCTCTGGTCTACGCTGTTACAAACTAGCTCTGGTCCAGGCTGTTACTCAATAGGTGTGATCCAGGCTGTTACCTTAATAGTTTGTTACAGTCTGTTACTAACTAGCTCCAGTCCAGGGTGTTACGTACGGCTAGGGTCAGCTAGTTGAGCCTGTAAGTAAACATTTCATTGTAAGGTCTACACATGTTGTATTCAAGGAATGTGACAAATGAACTTTGATTTGATTTGATCCACTTTATTTACTAAAGTTTTCACTTTCCAATTGAAAGCACACATTTAGTTTTACTTAAGAAAACCTGATATGGTGCAGTAACATTTCAGCTGGGGGTCGCTCATAGTCAACAGGTGAAAAATGAAAAGTGAAAAATGAATTTACCTCTATTTACATTGTGGTTCATGTTTTCTCCTGTCTGTCTGTGTGTGTGTGTGTGTGTGTGTGTGTGTGTGTGTGTGTGTGTGTGTGTGTGTGTGTGTGTGTGTGTGTGTGTGTGTGTGTGTGTGTGTGTGTGTGTGTGTGTGTGTGTGTGTGTGTGTGTGTATTGGGTCTAGGTGGGCAACACCTTCGTTATGATGGTTATCTACATGGACAACAGTCTCCACAGGTAATCAGTCCTCTTTTATCTCAGTGGTAATAATTCAGCAGAATTCTACCTTTATTGGACTGTATTTTTGCAGTTCCAGAACCCAACCAGATGAACCACAACACACACAACACAAGCTGAAGTAGCACAGGGGCTTTGGCTGCTAGTTCACTCCTTTTAGATTCCCCCCATCAGCTCGGGATTTCAACTGTATCCCTGGTTACCGGCCTGCCTCTAAATAAGGCATCTGAAAGAAAACCACCATTAGGTTCAGCTGGATGGTCTATTGTTGATTCTGAATGAAAACCACCATTACGTCAGCTGGATGGTCTATAGTTGATTCTGAATGAAAACCACCATTAGGTCAACTGGATGGTCTATAGTTGATTCTGAATGAAAACCACCATTAGGTTCAGCTGGATGGTCTATAGTTGATTCTGAATGAAACCACCATTAGGTTCAGCTGGATGGTCTATAGTTGATTCTGAATGAAAACCACCATTAGGTTCAGCTGGATGGTCTATCGTTGATTCTGAATGGTCGGGGCCAGGGTGCGACATGGGTTTATTTTGTTGTGTTTCGTATTGGGGTTTTGTAGGCATTGTGATTGCGGCTGCGTAGGGGTGTAGCATAGGTTTGGCTGCCTGAGACGGTCCTCAATCAGAGTCAGGTGATTCTCGTTGTCTCTGATTGGGAACCATATTTAGGTAGCCGGGGTTTCACTGTGTATTTTGTGGGTGATTGTTCCTGTCTCTGTGTAGTTGTTCACCAGACAGGCTGTATTAGGTTTTCACGTTCCGTTTGTTGTTTTGTATTCGTAAAGTTATTTCATGTATCGCTATTCTACATTAAAGAACATGAGTAACCACCACGCTGCATTTTGGTCCGACTCTCCTTCAACAGACGAACGCCGTTACACGAACAGCAGTTTTCAGTTCTTTCCACAGATTCTCGATTGGATTCAGGTCTGGACTTTGACATTCTAACACCTGGATATGTTTATTTTTGAACCATTCCATTGTAGATTTTGCTTTATGTTTTGGATCATTGTCTTGTTGGAATACAAATCTCCGTCCCAGTCTCAGGTCTTTTGCAGACTCCATCAGGTTTACTTCCAGAATGGTCCTGTATTTGGCTCCATCCATCTTCCCATCAATTTTAACCATCTTCCCTGTCCCTGCTGAAGAAAAGCAGGCCCAAACCATGATGCTGCCACCACCATGTTTGACAGTGGAGATGGTGTGTTCAGGGTGATGAGCTGTGTTGCTTTTACTCCAAACATAACATTTTTCATTGTTGCCAAAAAGTTCAATTCTGGTTTCATCTGACCAGAGCACCTTCTTCCACATGTTTGGTGTGTCTCCCAGGTGGCTTGTGGCAAACTTTAAACAACACTTTTTATGGATATCTTTAAGAAATGGCTTTCTTCTTGCCACTCTTCCATAAAGGCCAGATTTGTGCAATATACGACTGATTGTTGTCCTATGGACAGAGTCTCTCACCTCAGCTGTAGATCTCTGCAGTTCATCCAGAGTGATCATGGGCCTCTTGGCTGCATCTCTGATCAGTCTTCTCCTTGTATGAGCTGAAAGTTTAGAGGGACGGCCAGGTCTTGGTAGATTTGCAGTGGTCTGATACTCCTTCCATTTCAATATTATCGCTTGTACAGTGCTCCTTGGGATGTTTAAAGCTTGGGAAATCTTTTTGTATCCAAATCCGGCTTTAAACTTCTTCACAACAGTATCTTGGACCTGCCTGGTGTGTTCCTTGTTCTTCATGATGCTCTCTGCGCTTTTAACGGACCTCTGAGACTATCACAGTGCAGGTGCATTTATACGGAGACTTGATTACACACAGGTGGATTGTATTTATCATCATTAGTCATTTAGGTCAACATTGGATCATTCAGAGATCCTCACTGAACTTCTGGAGAGAATTTGCTGCACTGAAAGTAAAGGGGCTGAATAATTTTGCACACCCAATTTTTCAGTTTTTGATTTGTTAAAAAAGTTTGAAATATCCAATAAATGTCGTTCTACTTCATTATTGTGTTCCACTTGTTGTTGATTCTTCACAAAAAAATACAGTTTTATATCTATGTTTGAAGCCTGAAATGTGGCAAAAGGTCGCAAAGTTCAAGGGGGCCGAATACTTTCGCAAGGCACTGTATATGGATACACTGCATCTAAAATCCCTGATAACAGCTTCTTTCCACTGTCCACACAGGTACCATATGATGGTGACTCACAGGTCCATGTTCCAGCTGACAGGTGCTGCCTGGGCGTTTGCTGTATTCCTGGTTTCTCTGGCTGTGTTCTTCATCACCCGACTCTCCTTCTGCCGGTAGGTGGCTGAGGAGGTGAACCTGTTGCCGAAAGGTTCCCGGTTTGAATCCCGGGCCGGGTGCTGTAAAAATAAATGATCAGTTGATCACTGTAACATGTGGACAATGAAAAGGTATTGTATTGTAGGTCTCTGGTGATCAACAGCTACTTCTGTGACCACGGTCCCCTGTTCCGTCTGGCGGCCCCCTGTTCTGATGTGGTCCCTAACATAGTAATATCTTATCTCAACCCCTGTATAGTCCTCTATTTCCCCATGGTCTTCATCATATCATCATACATCTGTATCACACACGCCCTGTTCACCATCACACTGCCCCAGGACAGGTGAGAAGTCATACTGATCAGAGTCAGAGATTTAACCGCATATAAATATAAATATATATTTTGATTATAAATATAAATATATAGCTCTTGTTCTGCTGCCTCAGACCTACACCTTATGACCAAAAGTATGTGGACACACATACTGCTCGTCAGACATCTCATTCCAAAATTATGGCCATTAATTTGGAGTTGGTCCCCCCACTACTGTTATAACACTCTCCATTCTTATGTTTGGTTTTTACCTTTATTTAACTAGGCAAGTCAGTTAAGAACAAATTCTTATTTTCAACGACAGCCTATGAACAGTGGGTTAACTGCCTTGTTCAGGGGCAGAATGACAGATTTGTACCTTGTCAGCTCGGGGATTTGAACTTGCAACCTTCCATTCACTAGCCCAACACTCTAACCACTAGGCTACCCTACCTCCCCATGTGAAGGCTTTCCGCTAGATGTTCGAACATCGCTGCAGGGACTTGCTTTAGTTTCAGCCACAAGAGCATTAGTGAGGTCGGGGACTGATGTGGGGCGATTAGGCCTGGCTTGCAGTCGGTGTTCCATTTCATCCCAAAGTTGTTTGATGGGTTTGAGGTCAGTGCTCTGGGCATTGTCATGCTGAAACAGAAAAGGGCCTTCCCCAAACTGTTGTCACATAGTTGGAAGCACAGAATCGATTAGAATGTCATGGAATGCTGTAGCGTTAAGATGTCCCTTTACTGGATCTAAGGGGCCTAGCCCGAACCATTAAAAAACAGCTTCAGGCCACTATTCCTCCTTCACCAAACTTTACAGTTGGCGCTATGCATTGGGGCAGGTAGCGTTCTCATGGCATCTGCCAAACCCAGATTAATCCGTCGGACTGCCGGTTTCCATTGTTCCAATGAGTCCAATGGCGGAAAGCTTTACACCACTCTAGCTGACGCGTGGCATTGCGCATGGTGATCTTTGGCTTGTGTGTGGATACTCCATTGTATTGAAATCCATTTCATGAAGCTCCTGACAGACAGTTATTGCACTGACGTTGCTTCCAGAGGCAGTTTGAAGCTAGGTAGCGTGTGTTGCAACTGAGGACAGACCATTTTTACGCTCTACATGCTTCAGCATTCGTCGGTCCCATTCTGTGACATTGTGTGGCCTACCACTTCGCGGCTGAGTCATTGTTGCTCCTAGTGTCACGTCCTGACCTTAGATATCTCTGATTTTCTATATATGTTGGTTAGGTCAGGGTGTGACTAGGGTGGGTACTCTAGTTTTTGTATGTCTATGTTGGCCTGATATGGTTCCTAATCAAAGACGGCTGTTAATTGTTGTCTCTGATTGGGGATCATATTTAGGTAGCCATTTCCCTAATTTGTGTTGTGGGATCTTGACTATGTTTAGTTGCCTGTCTGCACTAAGTTGTATAGCTTCACGTGTCGTTTGTGGGTTTTGTTAAGTGTTTCATTCATTCATTCATTTATTACTACGCTGGGCCTTGGTCTCACTCATACGACGATCGTGACACCTAGACGTTTCCACTTCACATTAACAGCACTTACAGTTCAGCTGGATGGCTCAAGCAGGTCAGACATGTGATGAACTGACTTGTTGGAGAAGTGGCATCCTATGGCAGTACTATGTTGGAAGTCACTGATCTCCTCAGGAAGGCCATTCTACTGCTGCCACTGCATGTTAATGGAGATTGCATGGCTGTGTGCTCCATTTTATACACCTGTCAGCAACGGGTGAGGCTGAAATAGCTGAATCTGTCATGCTGGTGAATGAGGACCCAAAAGCGACTTGGCGAAAACAGAGTATTTAATCCAGAATAAACATTACAAAACAAAAAGCATAATACTACACGTAAAGACGAGAACAGACTGGAGACTTGATCGAGAACTGCAGGTTGCCTCGGGAAGGCACTTGAACCTAGCAGACTCAGACACCTGCTCACCACGCAGCATCTGAGGGAAACACGACACGACAGGGCAAAACATAGACACAGCACGGTGAATATAAATGAGGATCCGACGGGGCAGGTACGGGAAACAAGGAGAGAAATAGGGACTCTAATCAGGGAAAAGGATCGGGAACAGGTGTGGGAAGGCTAAATGATGATTAGGGAATAGGAACAGCTGGGAGCAGGAACGGAACGATAGAGAGAAGAGAGAGCGAGAGAGTGAGAGAGGGAGGGGGAGAGAGAGGGATAGAAAGAGGGAAAGAACCTAATAAGACCAGCAGAGGGAAACGAATAGAATGGGAAGCACAGGGACAAGACATGATAATAAATGACAAAACATGACAGTACCCCCCACTCACCGAGCGCCTCCTGGCGCACTCGAGGAGGAATCCTGGCGGCAACGGAGGAAATCATCAATGAGTGAACGGTCCAGCACGTCCCGAGACGGAACCCAACTCCTCTCCTCAGGACCGTAACCCTCCCAATCCACTAAGTATTGGTGACCCCGTCCCCGAGAACGCATGTCCATGATCTTATGTACCTTGTAAATAGGTGCGCTCTCGACAAGGACGGGAGGGGGGAGGGAAGACGAACGGGGGTGCGAAGAAAGGGCTTAACACAGGAGACATGGAAGACAGGATGGACGCGACGAAGATGTCGCGCAAGAAGCAGTCGCACAGCGACAGGATTGACGACCTGGGAGACACGGAACGGACCAATGAACCGCGGAGTCAACTTACGAGAAGCTGTCGTAAGAGGAAGGTTGCGAGTGGAAAGCCACACTCTCTGGCCGCAACAATACCTAGGACTCTTAATCCTGCGTTTATTGGCGGCTCTCACAGTCTGTGCCCTGTAGCGGCAAAGTGCAGACCTCACCCTCCTCCAGGTGCGCTCACAACGTTGGACAAACGCTTGAGCGGAGGGAACGCTGGACTCGGCAAGCTGGGAAGAGAATAGAGGAGGCTGGTAACCCAGACTACTCTGAAACGGAGATAACCCGGTAGCAGACGAAGGAAGCGAGTTGTGAGCGTATTCTGCCCAGGGGAGCTGTTCTGCCCAAGACGCAGGGTTTCTGAAAGAAAGGCTGCGTAGTATGCGACCAATCGTCTGATTGGCCCTCTCTGCTTGACCGTTAGACTGGGGATGAAACCCGGAAGAGAGACTGACGGACGCACCAATCAAACGACAGAACTCCCTCCAAAACTGTGACGTGAATTGCGGGCCTCTGTCTGAAACGGCGTCTAACGGGAGGCCATGAATTCTGAACACATTCTCGATAATGATTTGTGCCGTCTCCTTAGCGGAAGGAAGTTTAGCGAGGGGAATGAAATGTGCCGCCTTAGAGAACCTATCGACAACCGTAAGAATCACAGTCTTCCCCGCAGACAAAGGCAGACCGGTAATGAAGTCTAGGGCGATGTGAGACCATGGTCGAGAAGGAATGGGAGCGGTCTGAGACGACCGGCAGGAGGAGAGTTACCCGACTTAGTCTGCGCGCAGTCCGAACAAGCAGCCACGAAACGGCGCGTGTCACGCTCCTGAGTCGGCCACCAAAATCGCTGGCGAATAGACGCAAGAGTGCCTCGAACACCGGGATGACCAGCTAACTTGGCAGAGTGAGCCCACTGAAGAACAGCCAGACGAGTGGAAACAGGAACGAAAAGGAGGTTACTAGGACAAGCGCGCGGCGACGCAGTGTGCGTGAGTGCTTGCTTAACCTGTCTTTCAATTCCCCAGACTGTCAACCCGACAACACGCCCATAAGGAAGAATCCCCTCGGGATCAGTAGAAGCCACAGAAGAACTAAATAGACGGGATAAGGCATCAGGCTTGGTGTTCTTGCTACCCGGACGGTAAGAAATCACAAACTCGAAACGAGCGAAAAACAACGCCCAACGAGCTTGACGGGCATTAAGTCGTTTGGCAGAACGGATGTACTCAAGGTTCTTATGGTCTGTCCAAACGACAAAAGGAACGGTCGCCCCCTCCAACCACTGTCGCCATTCGCCTAGGGCTAAGCGGATGGCGAGCAGTTCACGGTTACCCACATCATAGTTGCGCTCAGATGGCGACAGGCGATGAGAAAAATAAGCGCAAGGATGAACCTTATCGTCAGACTGGAAGCGCTGGGATAGAATGGCTCCCACGCCTACCTCTGAAGCGTCAACCTCGACAATGAATTGTCTAGTGACGTCAGGAGTAACGAGGATAGGAGCGGACGTAAAACGTTCTTTTAGAAGATCAAAAGCTCCCTGGGCGGAACCGGACCACTTAAAACACGTCTTAACAGAAGTAAGAGCTGTGAGAGGGGCAGCAACTTGACCGAAATTACGAATGAAACGCCGATAGAAATTAGCGAAACCTAAAAAGCGCTGCAACTCGACACGTGACCTTGGAACGGGCCAATCACTGACAGCTTGGACCTTAGCGGAATCCATCTGAATGCCTTCAGCGGAAATAACGGAACCGAGAAAAGTAACGGAGGAGACATGAAAAGAGCACTTCTCAGCCTTTACGTAGAGACAATTCTCTAAAAGGCGCTGTAGAACACGTCGAACGTGCTGAACATGAATCTCGAGTGACGGTGAAAAAATCAGGATATCGTCAAGATAGACAAAAACAAAGATGTTCAGCATGTCTCTCAGAACATCATTAACTAATGCCTGAAAAACAGCTGGCGCATTGGCGAGACCAAACGGCAGAACCCGGTACTCAAAATGCCCTAACGGAGTGTTAAACGCCGTTTTCCACTCGTCCCCCTCTCTGATGCGCACGAGATGGTAAGCGTTACGAAGGTCCAACTTAGTAAAGCACCTGGCTCCCTGCAGAATCTCGAAGGCTGATGACATAAGGGGAAGCGGATAACGATTCTTAACCGTTATGTCATTCAGCCCTCGATAATCCACGCAGGGGCGCAGAGTACCGTCCTTCTTCTTAACAAAAAGAACCCCGCCCCGGCCGGAGAGGAAGAAGGCACTATGGTACCGGCGTCAAGAGACACAGATAAATAATCCTCGAGAGCCTTACGTTCGGGAGCCGACAGAGAGTATAGTCTACCCCGAGGAGGAGTGGTCCCCGGAAGGAGATCAATACTACAATCATACGACCGGTGAGGAGGAAGGGAGTTGGCTCGGGACCGACTGAAGACCGTGCGCAGATCATGATATTCCTCCGGCACTCCTGTCAAATCGCCAGGTTCCTCCTGAGAAGTGGGGACAGAAGAAATGGGAGGGATGGCAGACATTAAGCACTTCACATGACAAGATACGTTCCAGGATAGGATAGAATTACAAGACCAATTAATAGAAGGATTATGACATACTAGCCAGGGATGACCCAAAACAACAGGTGTGAAAGGTGAACGAAAAATCAAAAAAGAAATAGTCTCACTGTGGTTACCAGATACTGTGAGAGTTAAAGGTAGTGTCTCAAGTCTGATACTGGGAAGATGACTACCATCTAAGGCAAACATGGGCGTAGGCTTGTCTAACTGTCTGAAAGGAATGTTATGTTTCCGAACCCATGCTTCGTCCATGAAACAACCCTCAGCCCCAGAGTCAATCAAGGCACTGCATGTAGCACCCGAACCGGTCCAGGATAGATGGACCGACATAGTAGTACAAGATCTAGATGAAGAGACCTGAGTAGTAGCGCTCACCAGTAGCCCTCCGCTTACTGATGGGCTCTGGCCTCTTACTGGACATGAATTAACAAAATGTCCATCAAATCCGCAATAGAGGCACAGGCGGTTGGTGATCCTCCGTTCCCTCTCCTTAGTCGAGATGCGAATCCCTCCCAGCTGCATGGGCTCAGTCTCAGAGCCAGAGGAGGGAGATGGTTGCGATGCGGAGCAGGGAAACACCGTTGATGCGAGCTCTCTTCCACGAGCCTGGTGACGAAGATCTACCCGTCGTTCTATGCGGATGGCGAGAGCAATCAAAGAGTCCACACTGGAAGGAACCTCCCGAGAGAGAATCTCATCTTTGACCACTGTGTGGAGTCCCTCCAGAAAACGAGCGAGCAGCGCCGGCTCGTTCCAGTCACTAGAGGCAGCAAGAGTACGAAACTCTATAGAGTAATCCGTTATGGATCGATCACCTTGGCATAGGGAAGCCAGGACCCTAGAAGCCTCCCCACCAAAAACTGAACGGTCAAAAACCCGAATCATCTCCTCTTTAAAGTTCTGGTAATTGTTAGAACAATCAGCCCTTGCCTCCCAGATAGCTGTGCCCCACTCTCGGGCCCGGCCAGTAAGGAGTGAAATGACGTAAGCAACCCGAGCTCTCTCTCTAGAGTATGTGTTGGGTTGGAGAGAGAACACAATCTCACACTGGGTGAGAAAGGAGCGGCACTCAGTGGGCTGCCCGGAGTAGCAAGGTGGGTTATTAACCCTAGGTTCTGGAGGCTCGGCAGGCCAGGAAGTAACAGGTGGCACGAGACGAAGACTCTGGAACTGTCCAGAGAGGTCGGAAACCTGAGCGGCCAGGCTCTCCACGGCATGGCGAGCAGCAGACAATTCCTGCTCGTGTCTGCCGAGCATGGCTCCTTGGATCTCGACGGCAGTGTTACGAGCGTCTGTAGTCGCTGGGTCCATTCCTCGGTCGGATCCTTCTGTCATGCTGGTGAATGAGGACCCAAAAGCGACTTGGCGAAAACAGAGTATTTAATCCAGAATAAACATTACAAAACAAAAAGCATAATACTACACGTAAAGACGAGAACAGACTGGAGACTTGATCGAGAACTGCAGGTTGCCTCGGGAAGGCACTTGAACCTAGCAGACTCAGACACCTGCTCACCACGCAGCATCTGAGGGAAACACGACACGACAGGGCAAAACATAGACACAGCACGGTGAATATAAATGAGGATCCGACGGGGCAGGTACGGGAAACAAGGAGAGAAATAGGGACTCTAATCAGGGAAAAGGATCGGGAACAGGTGTGGGAAGGCTAAATGATGATTAGGGGAATAGGAACAGCTGGGAGCAGGAACGGAACGATAGAGAGAAGAGAGAGCGAGAGAGTGAGAGAGGGAGGGGGAGAGAGAGGGATAGAAAGAGGGAAAGAACCTAATAAGACCAGCAGAGGGAAACGAATAGAATGGGAAGCACAGGGACAAGACATGATAATAAATGACAAAACATGACAGAATCCACTCATTTGAATGGGTGTCCACATTCGTTTGTCTTGACTTGTTATGGTGAGAAAGGCTGGTAAAGATTGAGAATGCCATTGAACTGGATAGGTTATGACCCACTGTACTGACACTTCTCTCTCTCTCTCTCTCTCTCTCTCTCTCTCTCTCTCTCTCTCTCTCTCTCTCTCTCTCTCTCTCTCTCTCTCTCTCTCTCTCTCTCTCTCTCTCTCTCTCTCTCTCTCTCTCTCTCTCTCTCTCTCTCTCTCTCTCTCTCTCTCTCTCTCTCTCTCTCTCTCTCTCTCTCTCTCTCTCTCTCTCTCTCTCTCTCAGAGTCAGAGGCTTGAAGACGTGTACCTCACACCTGATACTTGTAGCCATATTCTACCTGCCTATTAATATCACCTACCTCCTTCACCCAATCATACCAACCAACGCCCGGATATTCAACCTCTCCCTCACTTTGGTGCTGCCGCCCATGCTCAACCCCTTCGTATATGTTCTAAAGACAGAGGAGTTTAAGGAATCGGCCAAGAAGCTGCTTCGTAAAAGAGGAGCACAGAGAGCTGTAGTGCCGATCCAATCAACATGAAGTGTTACTATTTATTTATATCTCTATTTGACTTGTTTTTGATTGAAATGCTGTGTAAGATATACTGTATCTGCCATAGTGAATAATTATTTCAATTAAATGTAAAATTGTTTTTCTTCTAAATTAAATATTTATATTATTTTGGCGATATTCCTTTTAGAGCCACATAGAAAATGACGTAATAAAAAATCTGGATAGAACCCTAAAACAAATCAAATCTATTTATAAAACCCTTTCTACATCTCAGTTTTACAAAGTGCTCAGCAAGCAGAATTAGAAGCAATACATTAGAACCAGTAAAAACACCCTAGAAGGATTAACACCCAATAAGGAAAAACACCATAGAAGGATGAACACCCTAGAAGGATTAACACCCAATAAGGAAAAACACCATAGAAGGATGAACATCCTAGAAGGAAAAACACCCTAGAGAGAAACAAGGCTCGGATGGGAAGCCTGGGGTAGTTGTTAGGGGGATGCATTCTACTATAATATCTCTTACAGTATAAGGGTTGACCTGTTGACACCCAGGGGAGTGTTTGGCCCAGGTGAGTGTCCATCCCTGTTGGCTAGTAAAGCTACCATATAGATAGATACGTGTATGTCAGCCAATCCCTGCATGATGACCTCACCATTGACATCCTATAACCAGGGCCCCCCTAGATTCCTGGAACATGGCTTACGAGCAGTCAGTCCTAATCTCTTACACTGCTACATTCAAAACGCCAGTGATATTTCTACATGAAATACTATCATGTGTTTTAGTGTCTGGTCTTTGCCGTGACAGTCATGGCTAACTCCATCATGGCTGTTATCTACCTGGCCAGGAACCTCCACATGGTTAAGTACGTTGTTAGCTCCAGTAACACAAGTATTCTAATGTCACATAACTCTTTGCATAAATGAGGTATAATTTCTTAACAAGTAGCCTGGATATGCTATTTTAGCAATAGCGCTGGTCCTATGAATCTGTTCACTTTCAACAGTTTTCTCACCGACGTTGTTATAAACTCTGTTATCTTCAACTTAGGGACGTCGTAGCCTTCAACCTGACAGACCTGTGTGTCTCATCCCTAATCTCATAGAGACCTTTCTGTTTGAGAAGCAGTACATCTCCAACCAGGTCTGTCTCAGTAGCATGTTCTTTGTATATTTCTTCAAGACTCTCCAGTCTGTCTCTACACAATATTACACCCCCAAGATATGCTAACCTCTCACCATTACAATCAGTGAGCATATAACCTTCTCAGTCATCAAATTTGACGGTTAATTCAGTATTATACATAATCATGGAAGCATCCATTCATGTAGACGTGTTGAGAAACATATTCTATTCTTATTTACAATAAAAGTGTCCCCAAAAAAAGGGTTGTATTAGATTGTGTAGAAATGCAGGAAATTAGCTTTACATGCCAAAGAATACTGAGGGAGGAAGCCCCAGAGCCCCCACCAGGTTATGTCCCTCCACCTCTAAAGCAAAAGTTTTGCCTCTGGTTTCGGAGGTACTGGAACCTGCACGCCTGGCACAGAAGATCATACCACGCTCAAAGATGCTTAGGTTACTCGTTCCGCCCATTCTAACGGTCAATCGAATGGTAACTGAATGTCTCAATGCCTGTCTGCCTGCTTTATATAGCAAGCCACGGCCACATGACTCACTGTGTGTAGGAGCGAACCATTTTAGTGAACAGGGTGGTGTACCTAATAAACTGGCCACTGAGTTTATATATAATATTCTTATATCCGCTAAAGACAGAGCAAGACCGAGGAATTCTTGGAGTCTATGAACACCGCTTGTTCAGGGGCAGAACAATAGATGTTTACCTTGTCAGCTCAGGGATTCAATCTTGCAACCTCTCGGTTACTAGACCAACTCTCTAACCACCAGGCTACCTGCCGCCCCAAATAGGAAGGGATAGGATAGGAAACAACACACCAAAGATGATAAAAAGTAACAGATAAGTCTTGTATCAACTTAATACTGAGGGAAACATTCAGACAGCAGAGGACTCCATATCAAAAGCATCTCTTCAGTCCTCCATCTGTTGACATTTGGAACAACACAAATAGATAATCATAACATTTAAAAGTATGTAAATATAAATATATATACAAAAATAAGACTCATATATATACAAAAGAAGTAACAAAGACAAACAGAAACAAATTGTATTATATAAATACAAATGTTAAAGAATATCGAATTATTACACTATTACCCTATTGCTAACAAAAAACACACAAATAAAACTAAATTGCACAAATCCTATATCACACAAATACACAAATAGATAACACACTTATGAAGAAGATTATTACACTATTGCAGTTCAAACAAGAAACACACAAACTAAATTGCACAACTAATTGCATTAGTACTGTACAACGTTTTAGGTGCTCTATTTGATAGATTCCCCTGCTCCGGCTACCTCGGGCTTCCAGTGACCTGAGGTCAACCTAACCCCGCCCACTCCATATCTCATACTTCTGAGTGCGGGACCTTCCCAGGCAGTAGCCTGCTAAGCTCAGAAACTAGAATCAGGACACCCACTCCGACAAGTTTAATTGACCCACAGTCCCACACGGTGACATGATATCATTGACGTGACGTGCAAATGAGCGATATAAAACCGATCGCGCATATTTCACCATTCGGAATATTGTTTGTATATATATATATATATATATATATATATATCATTATTTAATTTATTTTAGCAGGCATCACATGCTGACCCCCGGCAGGATGCCCATGTCGCCTGTGCCTAAATCCGCCAATGGACATGTGCCAGCATGGCACTGACTGGATGGCATCACTCACTCATTACTCTGAAATGGGAATGTTGTCTGACCACTGTCTGAGCCCTCTGGAACAGCTCGTGATATGTTCTCAATGGTCTGGATGTCCTTCTGTTTCACTTCCCTTATGTTCTCAATGGTCTGGATGTCCTTCTGTTTCACTTCCCTTATGTTCTCAATGGTCTGGATGTCCTTCTGTTTCACTTCCCTTATGTTCTCAATGGTCTGGATGTCATTCTGTTTCACTTCCCTTATGTTTTAATTGACCTGAATGTCATTCTGTTTAAGTCCCCTTATCTTCTCATTGACCTGGACTGAGATGACCAGTGGCTTTTCACAATAGTGAATAAAAGGGGGGAGAAGGGACAACCTTGTCTAGTTCTACATTTTCAGTAGTTTATTTTCAAGTGATTTGCAGTAGACAGCATGCAAGGTAGTAACAAAAGTGCTGACTTGAATTTACCTTGTTCTGTAGCCCTTTGACCCTAAACCTCCTAACACATCAAATCAAATCAAATCACATTTTATTTGTCACATACACATGGTTAGCAGATGTTGATGCGAGTGTAGCGAAATGCTTGTGCTTCGAGGTCCGACAGTAATAACCAACAAGTAATCTAACTAACAATTCCAGAACTACTATGCATATGAGATGAATAATGTAGGGTATGTAACATTATATTAGGTAGCATTGTTTAAAGTGGCTAGTGATATATTTTACATAATTTCCCATCAATTCCCATTATTAAAGTGGCTGGATTTGAGTCAGTGCCAGTGTGTTGGCAGCAGCCACTCAGTGTTAGTGGTGGCTGTTTAACAGTCTGATGGCCTTGAGATAGAAGCTGTTTTTCAGTCTCTCGGTCCCAGCTTTGATGCACCTGTACTGACCTCGCCTTCTGGATGATAGAGGGGTGAACAGGCAGTGGCTCGGATGGTTGTTGTCCTTGATGATCTTTATGGCCTTCCTGTGACATCGGGTGGTGTAGGTGTCCTGGAGGGCAGGTAGTTTGCCCCCGGTGATGCGTTGTGCAGACCTCACTACCCTCTGGAGAGCCTTACGGTTGTGGGCGGAGCAGTTGCCGTACCAGGTGGTGATACAGCCCGCCAGGATGCTCTCGATTGTGCATCTGCTGTGAGTGCTTTTGGTGACAAGCCACATTTCTTCAGCCTACTGAGGTTGAAGAGGCGCTGCTGCGCCTTCTTCATGATGCTGTCTGTGTGAGTGGACCAATTCAGTTTGTCTGTGATGTGTATGCCGAGGAACTTAAAACTTACTACCCTCTCCACTACTGTTCCATCGATGTGGATAGGAGGGTGTTCCCTCTGCTGTTTCCTGAAGTCCACAGTCATCTTCTTAGTTTTGTTGACGTTGAGTGTGAGGTTATTTTCCTGACACCACACTCCGAGGGCCCTCACCTCCTCCCTGTAGGCCGTCTCGTCGTTGTTGGTAATCAAGCCTACCACTGTTGTGTCGTCCGCAAACTTGATGATTGAGTTGGAGGCGTGCGTGGCCACGCAGTCGTGGGTGAACAGGGAGTACAGGAGAGGGCTCAGAACGCACCCTTGTGGGGCCCCAGTGTTGAGGATCAGCAGGGTGGAGATGTTGTTGCCTACCCTCACCACCTGGGGGCGGCCCGTCAGGAAGTCCAGTACCCAGTTGCACAGGGCGGGGTCGAGACCCAGGGTCTCGAGCTTGATGACGAGCTTGGAGGGTACTATGGTGTTGAATGCCGAGCTGTAGTCGATGAACAGCATTCTCACATAGGTATTCCTCTTGTCCAGATGGGTTAGGGCAGTGTGCAGTGTGGTTGAGATTGCATCGTCTGTGGACCTATTTGGGCGGTAAGCATATTAGAGTGGGTCTAGGGTGTCAGGTAGGGTGGAGGTGATATGGTCCTTGACTAGTCTCTCAAAGCACTTCATGATGACGGAAGTGAGTGCTACGGGGCGGTAGTCATTTAGCTCAGTTACCTTAGCTTTCTTGGGAACAGGAACAATGGTGGCCCTCTTGAAGCATGTGGGAACAGTAGACTGGTATAGGGATTGATTGAATATGTCCGTAAACACACCGGCCAGCTGGTCTGCGCATGCTCTGAGGGCATGGCTGGGGATGCCGTCTGGGCCTGCTGCAGCCTATCAAGGGTTAACACTTTTAAATGTCTTACTCACCTCGGCTGCAGTGAAGGAGAGTCTGCATGTTTTCGTTGCAGGCCGTGTCAGTGGCACTGTATTGTCCTCAAAGCGGGCAAAAAAGTTATTTAATCTGCCTGGGAGCAAGACATCCTGGTCCGTGACTGGGCTGGTTTTCTTCTTGTAGTCCGTGATTAACTGTAGACCCTGCCACATACCTCTTGTGTCTGAGCCGTTGAATTGAGATTCTACTTTGTCTCTATACTGACGCTTAGCTTGTTTGATAGCCTTGCGGAGGGAATAGCTGCACTGTTTGTATTCGGTCATGTTACCAGTCACCTTGCCCTGATTAAAAGCAGTGGTTCGTGCTTTCAGTTTCACGCGAATGCTGCCATCAATCCACGGTTTCTGGTTAGGGAATGTTTTGATCGTTGCTATGGGAACGACATGAAAGGCAGAACACAGGATCCGCGTCGCGAAAATCATATTCTTGGTCGTACTGATGGTGAGTTGACGCTGATCTTATATTCAGTAGTTCTTCTCGACTGTATGTAATGAAACCTAAGATGACCTGGGGTACTAATGTAAGAAATAACACGTAAAAAAACTAAAAACTGCATAGTTTCCTAGGAACGCGAAGCGAGGCGGTCACTCTCACCAGCCTAAGTTGTCTACCTGTAAACACTCTTCTCAGGTGTATCAACATTATAATTGTCTCTCTAATGACTCCCTACTCCCTATCAGATCCTATGAGAAGGTTGATGTCACAGTGTTGAACATATTACCAACCCACTAACTGTTGGGTGTTTTAGGGACAATGTAGAGAGGTGGATAAACAGTCTTTTGGCAAGACTCAGCAAATTTACATTTAGCAGTAATATTTACTTAGCTTGCCTAAACCCATTGCTTTGGCCTGTTGCTTACACATGAGTTAGTCTCTCTCTCTCTCTCTCTCTCACTCTCTCTCTCTCTCTCTCGCTCTCTCTCTCTCTCTCTGGCTCTCTCTCTCCTAATGAGTGTACAGTAACAAGCTGTATGACAGAAAAGCAGTATTCCCACCAGGTCTAGTGTCCCTGTCACTCTCCTCAGACTCAGGCTCAACAAACAGGTGGTCATCAGAGACCTAATTAGAGTGTTGGTAGACCTGGGATCCTGAGTCATCACCTCACCTGTTTACAGGTAGCCATGCAGGTGATGATGGAACTGTTGTTAGCTACACCATGCTTCAGGAGAAGTGGCGGCCTATGTCTTTAGGCCACAATGTTAGGCCAAAATGTACAGTTGAAGTCGGAAGTTCACATACACTTAGGTTGGCGTCATTAAAACTGATTTTCAACCACTCCACAATTTTCTTGTTAAACAAACTATCGTTTTGGAAAGTCGGTTAGGACATCAAGTTTGTGCATGACACAAGTAATGTTTCCAACAATTGTTTACATACAGACTATTTCACTGATAATTCACTGTATCACAATTCCAGTTGGTCAGAAGTTAACATACACTAAGTTGACTGTTCCTTTAAACAGCTTGGAAAATTCCAGAAAATGATGTCATGGCTTTAGAAGCTTCTTACAGGCTAATTTATATCATTTGAGTTAATTGGAGGTGTACCTGTGGATGTATTTCAAGGCCTACCTTCAAACTCAGTGCCTCTTTGCTTGACATCATGGAAAAATCCAAAGAAATTGGCCAAAACCTCAGAGAAACAATTGTAGACCTCCACAAGTGTGGTTCATCCTTGGGAGCAATTTCCAAACGCCTGAAGGTACCATGTTCATCTGTACAAACAATAGTACGCAAGTATAAACACCATGGGACCACACAGCCGTCATACCGCTCCGGAAGGAGATGCGTTCTGTCTCCTAGAGATGAATGTACTTTGCTGCGAAAATTGCAAATCAATTCCAGAACAACAGCAAAGGACCTTATGAAGATGCTGGAGGAAAGAGTTGCAAAAGTATCTATATCCACAGTAAATTGAGTCCTATATCAACATCACCTGAAAGGTCACTCAGCAAGGAAGACGACACTGATCAAAAACCTCCATAATTAAGACAGACTACTGTTTGCAACTGCACATGGGTACAAAGATCATATTTTTTGGAGAAATGTCCTCTGGTCTGATGAAACAAAAATACAACTGTTTGGCCATAATGACCATCGTTATGTTTCTAGGAAAAAGTGGGAGGCTTGCAAGCCGAAGAACACCAACTGTGAAGAACAGGGGAGTCAGCATCATGTCGTGCGGGTGCTCTTCTGCAGGATGGGTCTGGTGCATGTCACAAAATAGATGGCAATATGAGGTAGGAAAATTATGAGGATATATTGAAGCAACATCTCAAGACATCAGTCAAGAAGTTAAAGCTTTGGTCGCAAATGGGTCTTCCAATGGACAATGTGTGGGCAGAACTGGAAAAGCGTTGGCGAGCAAGGAGACCTACAAACCTGACTGAGTTACACCACTTCTGTCAGGTGGAATGGGCCAAAATTCACCCAACTTATTTTGGGAAGCTTGTGGAAGGCTACCCAAATCGTTTGACCCAAGTTAAACAATTTAAAGGCAATGCTACCAATTACTAATTGTGCGTATGAAAAGTTCTGAGCCCCTGGGAATGTGATGAAATAAAAAGCTCAAATAAATCATTCTCTCTAATATTCTTCTGACATTTCAGAAGAATATAAAATAAAACAAAGATGTGATCCTAACTGACCTACGACTGTTATGCAGGTGAATGAGGACCCAAAAGCGACTTAACAGAAACAGAGTTTATTCCAGTCTTAACAAAAAACGATAAATCCTGAATTCTTCCACTGGTAATGTCCAAACAGGAATAACTGAAATCCTCTAGTCAGTAGAGGGGAACAACAGGAGATGCGACCACAGACTGCAGGTCGCTTCGGGTTGGCGCAGGCCGTAGCTGATTGAGACACCTGCTCACACGCAGCATCTGAAGAAGGCAAAAACACGACAGGACGGAACAAGGACACAGTACAGCAAACAAGGATCCGACAAGGACAGAAGCGGAAACAGAGGGAGAAATAGGGACTCTAATCAGAGGGCAAAATAGGGGACAGGTGTGAAAGAGTAAACGAGGTAGTTAGGAGAATGAGGAACAGCTGGGAGCAGGAACGGAACGAGAGAGAGAGGGAGAGAGATAGAGAGAGGAAAAAAACCTAATAAGACCAGCAGGGGGAAACGAATAGAAGAGAAAGCACAGGGACAAGACATGACAATCTATGACAAAACATGACAACGACAGGAAATCTTTACTAGGATTAAATGTCAATAATTGTGAAAAACTGAGTTTAAATGTATTTAGCTAAGGTGTATTTAAACTTTCCGACTTCAACTGTATGTTTTCACTATTACCACTACCTTGAGATACATTACAATCTGATAGTCATAGTTTTTTCTTGCAGTATGAAGCAGGTGAGGCCATCGAAGTTGTACCTCCTTGTGTGAATTGCCAGGGTATATCTAGAGACAGAGTATACATTGTAAATCATCTACTGCATCTTTGTCCACATGGAGCCAGTTGGATGGATCAGTGGGACTATCAATTCAATGAGGAAGTCGTAATACTGCTCCCTGATGATGTTTATTAACCTTAATAAGACAGGGACACCATTAGTCTAATGATTAGACCTCTGGACCTGGGGACTGTAGGTGTTGAGCCCCAGAGAAAGTGTAGCATAGCATAGCATAGCGCAGCGTCTAATGATTAGACCTCTGGACCTGGGGACTGTAGGTGTTGAGCCCCAGAGAAAGTGTAGCATAGCATAGCATAGCACAGCGTCTAATGATTAGACCTCTGGACCTGGGGACTGTAGGTGTTGAGCCCCAGAGAAAGTGTAGCATAGCATAGTATAGCGTCTAATGATTAAACCTCTGGACCTGGGGACTGTAGGTGTTGAGCCCCAGAGAAAGTGTAGCATAGCATAGCATAGCACAGCGTCTAATGATTAAACCTCTGGACCTGGGGACTGTAGGTGTTGAGCCCCAGAGAAAGTGTAGCATAGCATAGCACAGCGTCTAATGATTAAACCTCTGGACCTGGGGCCTGTAGGTGTTGAGCCCCAGAGAAAGTGTAGCATAGCATAGTATAGCGTCTAATGATTAAACCTCTGGACCATGGGACTGTAGGTGTTGAGCCCCAGAGAAAGTGTAGCATAGCATAGCATAGTATAGCGTCTAATGATTAAACATGTGGTCTGAAGGTGTTTACACCCCAGAGATACGATACCACTCACTTAAGGAGATGTATTCAGATCTAGGAGTCTACATCCACAGTACTGCTGGCCTTTTTTCTTAGTGGTAATTACCTGATGGGTATTCAACATTAGAGAGGAGAGATGAAAGCCAGTAGTGTTGCAATCTGTGGTTGTCCCAATTGTAATCCTCTTCTGATGAAGAGGAGTAGTAGGAAGGATTGGAGGACCAATGCGCAGCGTGCTAAGTGTCCATTTTAATATATAAAACTGAACACTACAAAAATACAAAATAACAACGTGAATGAACAAACGAAAATCGAAACAGACACAGGAAACAATCACCCACAACTCAAAAGTGAAACCAGGCTACCTAAGTATGGTTCTCAATCAGGGACAACGAATGACAGCTGTCTCTGATTGAGAACCATACCAGGCCAAACACAGAAATACCAAATCATAGAAAAAGGAACACAGACAACCCACCCAACTCACACACACGCCCTGACCATACAAAAACAAAGACATAACAAATGAACTAAGGTCAGAACATGACAGTGGTATTATTGGTTGATTACGTTTTGATCTGGGCATTGACTATAAAGTGTGATGGCATTGACTATAAACTGTGATGGTTTTGTTAAAATGTTCTTATGTCAAACTATATAGGTTTCCAAATAATGATATCCAAGACCAAAACTTAGGCCATGATTCAAAACCAATTGGCTGTCTCCTCCCAGTGGATCCTGACCTATAATTGGGGAAACAACCCCCCCTCCTTTTCACCACGTGGGTTGGTCACCTAATGTATAAGTGCCGACAGCTTCACAGTGTCTCAGTACACAGCCTAGGGGTTTAAGAGTTCTGTCTACTCAGCTAGGTTCAATAGATATTTGATCGTATGACTTGTGTCACCACTTGTTAGTGTCTTAGTTTAACTATAGAGTTGTTGTGTTTATATATCATCTTTATGTCTCTGTAGGCTGATGCTTGTGTAGGATGTCTTCAGTGAATTTCACTGGGAAGAATGTGGAGGAGTTTACCATCACAGGCTTCGACCACCTCTCTCACCAGAAGCTCCTGGGCTTCCTCATCTTCATCACCTATTTCCTTGTGCTTCTGGGAAGCGGCACCAACATCTGCATCATTTTGACGGACAGACGGCTGCACACGCCCATGTACCTCCTCATCTGTAACCTGGCCGTGGTGGACATCATGTTCACCTCCAGCACCAGCACCACCATGATCTCTGTCCTGCTGGGCGAGGTCAAAACCATCTCTTACTACTCCTGCATATCAAGCATGTACATCTACCACCTGGGTGACATCGAAGAGTGTCTGGCCCTGTCCCTGATGGCTTTGGACCGAACCATCGCTATCAGAACCCCTCTTAGGTACCACAGCATACTGACTAACCCAAGGCTCTTCCTGTTGATCACAGCTACTTGGCTGATAGGGTTAGGGGTCATGGGGGTAGTAGCAGATCAGGCAGACAGCCTTCCATACTGCCAGCCCATCATTAGATATATGTTCTGTGACTATCCTGCTATGGTCAGAGCTGCCTGTGTCAACCCTGAACCCTATTGGATGCTTCCCACCATCCTGGGTCTGTGGTTGGTTGGTGCACAGCTCACATTCATTCTGCTGTCATACGTGAATCTGATCTACACAGTACTGAGACTGCCAAACAACGAGAGCAGAGTGCAGGTGTTTAATACCTGTATTTGTCACATCATTGTGGTGTTCTGTTACTACGCTCCCAAGTTAGTCTCTGTGCTGTTGACGAGGATAGGGGTGATGCTGAATCTGACGGAGCGTAACGCTTTAATGATTATAGCCACGCTGTTACCTTCTCTGATCAACCCTACAGTCTACTGTCTGAAGACCAAGGAGATTAGAAAGAGATTGGTTCAGATACTGTCTAGAAAAAAAAGAACTGTATCAATAAAATGTCAAAAAGGGTGAGTTATTTATTTGTTATTATATATTTTGGGATACACATAATCAAATACAGATGTGACTTGAATGACATGTTTTATCAAATCTCAATTGTAAAATGAATGTATAGAGTCGTGTATGAAGAGGTATGAACCCTCACTAACATATATGAAAGTGCACTCTTCTTTTAAATATCAACAAATTAAAAAACCAACAGAAAAAGAACGTCAGTGATGAAATGAGGTAGTGAAAAGTATTATTTTGTGACTTCAAATCAGTGTGTTTAAAGGTTTTAAAGGTAATTTCAGCTCACATCAGCAGCATTTACTTTGCCTTTAAGAGTTGCTTTGTCTTCAAGAAAGATCAGATTGAATTTCTGTTGAATAACCACAATCCAAGGTTTAAATATTTCCAGCTTCTTCTCTGACAGCACGTTCGTTACATTACACCTGAAAATATCTAAATGGTTTTATTTTATTACACTGAATATTCAACGTACTTTTAAAAATTGTTGTTGCAATGTCGAGTGTTAAACATGCAAGTTAGAATTTCAATGTACGTTATAGTGTACATAACGTTTGTCCTGTGGAAATCACAAATAAACTTGATTTGATTATATAACTATCTATTTATATACATTTATTTAACTTGAAAAGTCAGTTAAGAACAGATTTTTTTTTTTACTATGACGGCCAACATCGGACAAACACGGAAGATGCTGGGCCAATTGTGCGCCACCCTATGGGACTTCCAATCACATCCGGATGTGATACAGCCGGGAATCGAACCAGGGACTGTAGTGACGCCTCTTGCAGTGGGATGCAGTGCCTTAGAACGCTGTGCCACTTGAGAGCCCTTATATTGTGATGAACAACATGAATAGTGTTGACTCTCTTCCAGGTAGCTCCTTACGACTGACCGATTATCAAACTTTCTGTCTGTGTATAGATACAACCACCCGACTCACACCACAACACTGATATACACCACAACACTGATATACACCACAACCACCTGAAACACACCACAACACTGATACACACCACAACACTGATACACACCACAACCACCTGAAACACACCACAACACTGATACACACCACAACCACCTGAAACACACCACAACACTGATACACACCACAACACTGATACACACCACAACACTGATACACACCACAACACTGATACACACCACAACGCTGATACACACCACAACACTGATACACACCACAACACTGATACACACCACAACACTGATACACACCACAACGCTGATACACACCACAACACTGATACACACCACAACACTGAAACACACCACAACACTGATACACACCACAACACTGATACACACCACAACACTGATACACACCACAACAACAATACACACCACAACACTGATACACACCACAACACTGATACACACCACAACGCTGATACACACCACAACACTGATACACACCACAACACTGAAACACACCACAACACTGATACACACCACAACACTGATACACACCACAACACTGATACACACCACAACAACAATACACACCACAACACTGATACACACCACAACACTGATACACACCACAACACTGATACACACCACAACACTGATACACACCACAACACTGATACACACCACAACAACAATACACACCACAACACTGATACACACCACAACACTGATACACACCACAACACTGATACACACCACAACGCTGATACACACCACAACACTGATACACACCACAACACTGAAACACACCACAACACTGATACACACCACAACACTGATATACACCACAACACTGATACACACCACAACAACAATACACACCACAACACTGATACACACCACAACCACAATACACACCACAACACTGATACACACCACAACACTGATACACACCACAACAACAATACATACCACAACACTGATACACACCACAACCACCTGAAACACATCACAACCACCCGATACACACCACAACAACAATACACACCACAACACTGATACACACCACAACCACCTGAAACACACCACAACACTGATACACACCACAACAACAATACACACCACAACACTGATACACACCACAACACTGAAACACACCACAACACTGATACACACCACAACACTGATACACACCACAACACTGATACACACCACAACAACAATACACACCACAACACTGATACACACCACAACACTGATACACACCACAACACTGATACACACCACAACGCTGATACACACCACAACACTGATACACACCACAACACTGAAACACACCACAACACTGATACACACCACAACACTGATATACACCACAACACTGATACACACCACAACAACAATACACACCACAACACTGATACACACCACAACACTGATACACACCACAACACTGATACACACCACAACCACCCGATACACACCACAACACTGATACACACCACAACAACAATACACACCACAACACTGATACACACCACAACACTGATACACACCACAACACTGATACACACCACAACACTGATACACACCACAACACTGATACACACCACAACCACAATACACACCACAACACTGATACACACCACAACACTGATACACACCACAACAACAATACATACCACAACACTGATACACACCACAACCACCTGAAACACATCACAACCACCCGATACACACCACAACAACAATACACACCACAACACTGATACACACCACAACCACCTGAAACACACCACAACACTGATACACACCACAACAACAATACACACCACAACGCTGAAACACACCACAACGCTGATACACACCACAACACTGATACACACCACAACACTGATACACACCACAACACTGATACACACCACAACACTGATACACACCACAACACTGATACACACCACAACACTGATACACACCACAACCACCTGATACACACCACAACACTGATACACACCACAACACTGATACACACCACAACACTGATACGCACCACAACCACCTGAAACACACCACAACAACCTGAAACACACCACAACACTGATATACACCACAACACTGATACACACCACAACAACAATACACACCACAACGCTGATACACACCACAACACTGATACACACCACAACACTGATACACACCACAACACTGATACACACCACAACGCTGATACACACCACAACACTGATACACACCACAACACTGAAACACACCACAACACTGATACACACCACAACACTGATACACACCACAACACTGATACACACCACAACAACAATACACACCACAACACTGATACACACCACAACACTGATACACACCACAACACTGATACACACCACAACGCTGATACACACCACAACACTGATACACACCACAACACTGAAACACACCACAACACTGATACACACCACAACACTGATACACACCACAACACTGATACACACCACAACAACAATACACACCACAACACTGATACACACCACAACACTGATACACACCACAACACTGATACACACCACAACACTGAAACACACCACAACCAACCGATACACACCACAACACTGATACACACCACAACACTGATACACACCACAACACTGATACACACCACAACCACAATACACACCACAACACTGATACACACCACAACACTGATACACACCACAACAACAATACACACCACAACCACCCGATACACACCACACCACTGAAACACACCACAACGCTGATACACACCACAACACTGATACACACCACAACACTGATACACACCACAACACTGATACACACCACAACACTGATACACACCACAACCACCTGATACACACCACAACACTGATACACACCACAACACTGATACACACCACAACACTGATACACACCACAACACTGATACACACCACAACAACAATACACACCAAAACACTGATACGCACCTCAACCACCTGAAACACACCACAACCACCTGAAACACCACAACACTGATACACCACAACACTGATACACACCACAACACTGATACACACCACAACACTGATACACACCACAACAACAATACACACCACAACACTGATACACACCACAACCACCTGATACACACCACAACACTGATACACACCACAACACTGATACACACCACAACAACAATACACACCACAACACTGAAACACACCACAACCACCTGAAACACACCACAACCACCCGATACACACCACAACACTGAAACACACCACAACGCTGATACACACCACAACACTGATACACACCACAACACTGATACACACCACAACACTGATACACACCACAACACTGATACACACCACAACCACCTGATACACACCACAACACTGATACACACCACAACACTGATACACACCACAACAACAATACACACCACAACACTGATACGCACCACAACCACCTGAAACACACCACAACACTGATACACACCACAACACTGATACACACCACAACACTGATACACACCACAACACTGATACACACCACAACAACGATACACACCACAACACTGATACACACCACAACCACCTGATACACACCACAACACTGATACACACCACAACACTGATACACACCACAACAACAATACACACCACAACACTGAAACACACCACAACCACCTGAAACACACCACAACCACCCGATACACACCACAACACTGAAACACACCACAACGCTGATACACACCACAACACTGATACACACCACAACACTGATACACACCACAACACTGATACACACCACAACACTGATACACACCACAACCACCTGATACACACCACAACACTGATACACACCACAACACTGATACACACCACAACAACAATACACACCACAACACTGATACGCACCACAACCACCTGAAACACACCACAACACTGATACACACCACAACACTGATACACACCACAACACTGATACACACCACAACACTGATACACACCACAACACTGATACACACCACAACCACCTGATACACACCAACAACACTGATACACACCACAACACTGATACACACCACAACACTGATACACACCACAACACTGATATACACCACAACCACCTGATACACACCAACAACACTGATACACACCGCAACACTGATACACACCACAACACTGGTACACACCACAACAACAATACACACCACAACCACCCGATACACACCACAACACTGAAACACACCACAACGCTGATACACACCACAACACTGATACACACCACAACACTGATACACACCACAACACTGATACACACCACAACCACCTGATACACACCACAACACTGATACACACCACAACACTGATACACACCACAACACTGATACACACCACAACACTGATACACACCACAACAACAATACACACCAAAACACTGATACGCACCTCAACCACCTGAAACACACCACAACCACCTGAAACACCACAACACTGATACACCACAACACTGATACACACCACAACACTGATACACACCACAACACTGATACACACCACAACAACAATACACACCACAACACTGATACACACCACAACCACCTGATACACACCACAACACTGATACACACCACAACACTGATACACACCACAACAACAATACACACCACAACACTGAAACACACCACAACCACCTGAAACACACCACAACCACCCGATACACACCACAACACTGAAACACACCACAACGCTGATACACACCACAACACTGATACACACCACAACACTGATACACACCACAACACTGATACACACCACAACCACCTGATACACACCACAACACTGATACACACCACAACACTGATACACACCACAACAACAATACACACCACAACACTGATACGCACCACAACCACCTGAAACACACCACAACACTGATACACACCACAACACTGATACACACCACAACACTGATACACACCACAACACTGATACACACCACAACAACGATACACACCACAACACTGATACACATCACAACACTGATACACACCACAACACTGATACACACCACAACACTGATACACACCACAACACTGATACACACCACAACCACCTGATACACACCAACAACACTGATACACACCACAACACTGATACACACCACAACACTGATACACACCACAACACTGATATACACCACAACCACCTGATACACACCAACAACGCTGATACACACCGCAACACTGATACACACCACAACACTGGTACACACCACAACACTGATACACACCACAACCACCTGAAACACACCACAATGCTGATACGCACCACAACCACCCGATACACACCACAACACTGATACACACCACACCACTGATACACACCACAACACTGATACACACCACAACACTGATACACACCACAACACTGATACACACCACACCACTGATACACACCACAACGCTGATACACACCACAACACTGATACACACCCCAACACTTATACACACCACAACCACCTGATACACACCAACAACACTGATACACACCACAACACTGATACACACCACAACACTAATACACACCACAACACTGATACACACCACAACCACCTGATACACACCAACAACCACCCGATACACACCACAACAACAATACACACCAACAACCAACCGATACACACCACAACCAACCGATACACACCACAACAACAATACACACCAACAACCACCCGATACACACCACAACAACAATACACACCAACAACCACCCGATACACACCACAACAACAATACACACCAACAACCAACCGATACACACCACAACCAACCGATACACACCACAACAACAATACACACCAACAACCACCCGATACACACCACAACAACAATACACACCAACAACCACCCGATACACACCACAACAACAATACACACCAACAACCAACCGATACACACCACAACCAACCGATACACACCACAACAACAATACACACCAACAACCAACCGATACACACCACAACCAACCGATACACACCACAACAACAATACACACCAACAACCACCCGATACACACCACAACAACAATACACACCACAACCAACGGATACACACCACAACAACAATACATACCACAACCACCCGATACACACCACAACACTGATACACACCACAACACTGATACACACCACAACACTGATACACACCACAACAACAATACATACCAACAACCACCCGATACACACCAACAACCACCCGATACACACCACAACAACAATACACACCAACAACCACCCGATACACACCACAACAAACACCCAATTGAACAAACACCCAATTATCTAAACACAGATAAAGATTAGACAAAGATGAAAATTGGACAAGGATGAAGCCCTCTCGGAATACATTGAACTTTTCCTCATTTCACGGCAAAGATTGATCTGGATCTTGTTCTTTCTTATGCCTACTAGGCCAGGACCATAGCCCCAAGCACACCATGAAGAGATTGTCAATAGTACTAGTGGATCCATGGTATTCAGTGATAATTTAGTCATCAGAATGACAGTATGTAAGATCTATCAAGACTTTTATTATGGCATCACCATATATAATTTATGTCTGGGTTTTATTCTGAAAGTACCCTCCCATACTCATCTGTGAGTGAGAAGAGTTTCACATGAGAGATGTGTGAATGACAGAGAAGTGAAGTGATGGAGATAACATGTTGTTGTGCAACTAAAGTTGGTGCTGTTGCTAGTTGGGAACGATTCATCTGTAGAAAGGAGCTTGATTGTAACCTGACTCTTTATCAATGAATCCACAGGCCCTCTGCATAAAGTGATATAATAATGAAGTCAAGAATTTATAGCTATAATATGCTACACAGTTTTAGTAGGTCACAATCCCCACCAGCGTAGTAGTTAATGTCTATTCCCACTGTGTCATCATCATCACCCATAAGAACCATTAATAATGATTGGTTGCATTCATTCATAAATTCATGAACTTCTTTGAGGAAAAGATTATGATTATTAGAAAGCAAATTACGGACTCCTCTTTAAACCTGCGTATTCCTCCAAACCTCAGTTGTCCTGAGTCTGCACAACTCTGCCAGGACCTAGGATCAAGAGAGACGCTCAAGTGTTTTAGTACTATATCTCTTGACACAATGATGAAAATAATCATGGCCTCTAAACCTTCAAGCTGTATACTGGACCCTATTCCAACTAAACTACTGAAAGAGCTGCTTCCTGTGCTTGGCCCTCCTATGTTGAACATAATAAACGGCTCTCTATCCACTGGATGTGTACCAAACTCACTAAAAGTGGCAGTAATAAAGCCTCTCTTGAAAAAGCCAAACCTTGACCCAGAAAATATAAAAAACTATCGGCCTATATCAAATCTTCCATTCCTCTCAAAGATTTTAGAGAAGGCTGTTGCGCAGCAACTCACTGCCTTCCTGAAGACAAACAATGTATACGAAATGCTTCAGTCTGGTTTTAGACCCCATCATAGCACTGAGACGGCACTTGTGAAGGTGGTAAATGACATTTTGATGGCATCGGACCGAGGCTCTGCATCTGTCCTCGTGCTCCTAGACCTTAGTGCTGCTTTTGATACCATCGATCACCACATTCTTTTGGAGAGATTGGAAACCCAAATTGGTCTACACGGACATGTTCTGGCCTGGTTTAGGTCTTATCTGTCGGAAAGATATCAGTTTGTCTCTGTGAATGGTTTGTCCTCTGACAAATCAACTGTACATTTCGGTGTTCCTCAAGGTTCTGTTTTAGGACCACTATTGTTTTCACTATATATTTTACCTCTTGGGGATGTTATTCGAAAACATAATGTAAACTTTCACTGCTATGCGGATGACACACAGCTGTACATTTCAATGAAACACGGTGAAGCACCAAAATTGCCCTCGCTAGAAGCATGTGTTTCAGACATAAGGAAGTGGATGGCTGCAAACTTTCTACTATTAAACTCGGACAAAACAGAGATGCTTGTTCTAGGTCCCAAGAAACAAAGAGATCTTCTGTTGAATCTGACAATTAATCTTAATGGTTGTACAGTCGTCTCAAATAAAACTGTGAAGGACCTCGGCGTTACTCTGGACCCTGATCTCTCTTTTGAAGAACATATCAAGACCATTTCGAGGACAGCTTTTTTCCATCTACGTAACATTGCAAAAATCAGAAACTTTCTGTCCAAAAATGATGCAGAAAAATGAATCCATGCTTTTGTCACTTCTAGGTTAGACTACTGCAATGCTCTATTTTCCGGCTACCCGGATAAAGCACTAAATAAACTTCAGTTAGTGCTAAATACGGCTGCTAGAATCCTGACTAGAACCAAAAAATTTGATCATATTACTCCAGTGCTAGCCTCTCTACACTGGCTTCCTGTCAAAGCAAGGGCTGATTTCAAGGTTTTACTGCTAACCTACAAAGCATTACATGGGCTTGCTCCTACCTACCTCTCTGATTTGGTCCTGCCGTACATACCTATACGTACGCTACGGTCACAAGACGCAGGCCTCCTAATTGTCCCTAGAATTTCTAAGCAAACAGCTGGAGGCAGGGCTTTCTCCTATAGAGCTCCATTTTTATGGAACGGTCTGCCTACCCATGTCAGAGACGCAAACTCGGTCTCAACCTTTAAGTCTTTACTGAAGACTCATCTCTTCAGTGGGTCATATGATTGAGTGTAGTCTGGCCCAGGAGTGGGAAGGTGAACGGAAAGGCTCTGGAGCAACGAACCGCCCTTGCTGTCTCTGCCTGGCCGGTTCCCCTTTTTCCACTGGGATTCTCTGCCTCTAACCCTGTTACGGGGCTGAGTCACTGGCTTGCTGGGGCTCTCTCGTGCCGTCCCTGGGGGGGTGCGTCACCTGGGTGGGTTGATTCACTGTTGTGGTCGGCCTGTCTGGGTTTCCCCCACCCGGGTTGTACCGTGTCGGAGATCTTTGTGGGCTATACTCGGCCTTGTCTCAGGATGGTAAGTTGGTGGTTGTAGATTTCCCTCTAGTGGTGTGGGGGCTGTGCTTTGGCAAAGTGGGTGGGGTTATATCCTTCCTGTTTGGCCCTGTCCGGGGGTGTCCTCGGATGGGGCCACAGTGTCTCCTGACCCCTCCTGTCTCAGCCTCCAGTATTTATGCTGCAGTAGTTTATGTGTCGGGGGGCTAGGGTCAGTTTGTTTATCTGGAGTACTTCTCCTGTCCTATTCGGTGTCCTGTGTAAATCTAAGTGTGCGTTCTCTAATTCTCTCCTTCTCTCCTTCTTTCTCTCTCTCGGAGGACCTGAGCCCTAGAACCATGCCCCAGGACTACCTGACATGATGACTCCTTGCTGTCCCCAGTCCACCTGGCCATGCTGCTGCTCCAGTTTCAACTGGCCTGGGCCCTAGGACCATGTCCCAGGACTACCTGACATGAGGACTCCTTGCTGTCCCCAGTCCACCTGGCCATGCTCCTGCTCCAGTTTCAACTGTTCTGCCTTACTATTATTCAACCATGCTGGTCATTTATGAACATTTGAACATCTTGGCCACGTTCTGTTATAATCTCCACCCGGCACAGCCAGAAGAGGACTGGCCACCCCACATATGCTCTCTCTAATTCTCTCTTTCTTTCTCTCTCTCGGAGGACCTGAGCCCTAGGACCGTGCCCCAGGACTACCTGACATGATGGCTCCTTGCTGTCCCCAGTCCACCTGACTGTGCTGCTGCTCCAGTTTCAACTGTTCTGCCTTATTATTATTTGACCATGCTGGTCATTTATGAACATTTGAACATCTTGGTCATTTTCTGTTATAATCTCTACCCGGCACAGCCAGAAGAGGACTGGCCACCCCACATAGCCCGGTTCCTCTCTAGGTTTCTTCCTAGGTTTTGGCCTTTCTAGGGAGTTTTTCCTAGCCACCGTGCTTTTACACCTGCATTGTTTGCTGTTTGGGGTTTTAGGCTGGGTTTCTGTACAGCACTTTGAGATATCAGCTGATGTACGAAGGGCTATATAAATAAATTTGATTTGATTTGATTTGATTTGATTCATTGAGTCAGGATCTGGTTATTGAGGCCTACGGAGACGCAGTGGAGAAGCTGGAAGACAATTTGTCCCAAATGGCACCCTATTCCCTTTATAGTGCCAGGTGACCAGGAACCAAAAGTAGTGCACTATATAGGGAATAGGGTGCCATTTGAGATGCATACTGCTTCCGGTGCCGACATGATACTTCCGGCGCCGACAGAGATGGCCTCCTCGCTTCGCGTTCCTAGGAAACTATGCAGTTTTTTGTTTTTTTACGTGTTATTTCTTACATTAGTACCCCAGGTCATCGACATACAGTCGAGAAGAACTACTGAATATAAGATCAGCGTCAACTCACCATCAGTACGACCAAGAATATGTTTTCCGCGACGCGGATCCTGTGTTCTGCCTTACAAACAGGCCAACGGAATTGATTCCATGCAGCGACCCTAAAAAAAAACAACTTTGTAAAAGAGGGAAACGTAGCGGTCTTCTGGTCAGACTCCGGACAAGGGCACATCGCGCACCACTCCTTAGCATTCTTCTTGCCAATGTCCAGTCTCTTGACAACAAGGTTGATGAAATCCGAGCAAGGGTAGCATTCCAGAGGGACATCAGAGACTGCAACGTTCTCTGCTTCACGGAAACATGGCTCACTGGGAAGACGCTATCCGGGGCGGTGCAGCCAGCGGGTTTCTCCACGCATCGCACTAAACAGAAACAAACATCTTTCTGGTAAGAAGAGTGGCGGGGGCGTATGCCTCATGACTAACGAGACATGGTGTGATGAAAGAAACATACAGGAACTCAAATCCTTCTGTTCACCTGATTTAGAATTCCTCACAATCAAATGTAGACCGCATTATCTACCAAGAGAATTCTCTTCGATTATAATCACAGCCGTATATATCCCCCCCCCAAGCAGACACATCGATGGCTCTGAACAAACTTTATTTAACTCTTTGTAAACTGGAAACCATTTATCCGGAGGCAGGCCTGAAGACCACAGCTAAGATTGATCTTTTTCTCTCTCTTTCTCTTCGCTCTCATTCCAGTGCTTTACCCTGCAACAGACTCTCTATTTGTTAAATGCACTGCCCATTGAAGTTCATTAGAGCTGGACTATTATTTCCCTGCCAGAAGTATTTGGATGGACATTTTAGTAGGTTACTTGCAAGTTGTATATTATGTGAACTGTATTGAGGTGGGGTGTACTAATGACATGTGGCCGAGAAGACTGTGGACATTTTTAAGGCCTTTGTTGTGTCAATGAACACCCCCCACATTCATACCCTCTGCACTCATCCACTAGAAAATAATACAGATTATTGCAAATCCTATGTTGATGACTGGGTTCGTTCTTGTATGAAGTTGCTGTTGAATTGCTCTGCCATTATTAGTATTAGTATTATTGTATGAGGTATTCGTGTTTGGGTTACCCCTGTGCTGTGATGTGGGTTTTATATGGTGTGTATTATTTTTTCTCTCCACTGGCTATCTGGTATACAGGCTACACTCTAGGCAGTCTCTTCTGCTGATGTGTGTGGGTCTGGTAGTGGTACTCTCTCTATTCTACTCTTTTCCTTTCGGGAGGGTTAATACCTGCCTGGCGCCCGAACAAAATCTTTCTTTACCCCTCTCTTTTTTTATTTTTTTTATTTTTATTTCACCTTTATTTAACCAGGTAGGCTAGTTGAGAACAGGTTCTCATTTGCAACTGCGACCTGGCCAAGATAAAGCATAGCAGTGTGACCAGACAACACAGAGTTACACATGGAGTAAACAATTAACAAGTCAATAACACAGAGAAAAAAAGGGGAGTCTATATACAATGTGTGCAAAAGGCATGAGGAGGTAGGCGAATAATTACAATATTGCAGATGAACACTGGAGTGATAAATGATCATGTACAGGTAGAGATATTGGTGTGCAAAAGAGCAGAAAAGTAAGGAGTGTTGTATGGCATTGAAGCTCGATTGGAGGTTAGATAGCACAGTGTCCAATGACGGGCCGAAAGTGTATACAATGGCGTCGTCTGCGTAGAGGTGGATCAGGGAATCGCCCGCAGCAAGAACAACATCATTGATATATACAGAGAAAAGAGTCGGCCCGAGAATTGAACCCTGTGGCACCCCCATAGAGACTGCCAGAGGACCGGACAACATGCCCTCCGATTTGACACACTGAACTCTGTCTGCAAAGTAATTTGTGAACCAGGCAAGGCAGTCATCCGAAAAACCGAGGCTACTGAGTCTGCCGATAAGAATATGGTGATTGACAGAGTCGAAAGCCTTGGCAAGGTCGATGAAGACGGCTGCACAGTACTGTCTTTTATCGATGGCGGTTATGATGTCGTTTAGTACCTTGAGTGTGGCTGAGGTGCACCCGTGACCGGCTCGGAAACCGGATTGCATAGCGGAGAAGGTACGGTGGGATTCGAGATGGTCAGTCACCTGTTTGTTGACTTGGCTTTCGAAGACCTTAGATAGGCAGGGCAGGATGGATATAGGTCTGTAACAGTTTGGGTCCAGGGTGTCACCCCCTTTGAAGAGGGGGATGACTGCGGCAGCTTTCCAGTCCTTGGGGATCTCAGACGATATGAAAGAGAGGTTGAACAGGCTGGTAATAGGGGTTGCGACAATGGCGGCGGATAGTTTCAGAAATAGAGGGTCCAGATTGTCAAGCCCAGCTGATTTATACGGGTCCAGGTTTTGCAGCTCTTTCAGAACATCTGCTATCTGGATTTGGGTAAATGAGAACCTGGAGAGGCTTGGGCGAGGAGCTACGGGGGGGGGCCGGGGCTGTTGGCCGAGGTAGGAGTAGCCAGGCGGAAGGCATGGCCAGCCGTTGAGAAATGCTTGTTGAAGTTTTCGATCATCATGGATTTGTCGGTGGTGACCGTGTTCCCTAGCCTCAGTGCAGTGGGCAGCTGGGAGGAGGTGCTCTTATTCCGCTACAGAATTGGCACCCAAACAGGGACTTGAAGAGAAACATCCATGACACCATCCACACAAGGTTGAATCATGTCTTTTGTTGGAACCCCATACTGTGTCAATGTGGACACACCTGATGGTAATCATGTTCGGAATTATTTCATTGTGGAAGGACTCGATGAACTAATGGAGTTGGATAGCACTGCCCCTAATCCCCAGGCTTCTGGCTCACCTATAACATCTCCACCATTACCCTCCCCTCAAACCCTTCCGGTTACCCTGTCCAGAGAGACTGGGAGAGGTGTCTCTGTGATCACTGGACAACTGGAACATCAATGGACACACACCAATCATAGTTTGACAATGCAGGAGAATGCCATTCTCAAACTCAGTGAATGTGTGGAGGCTCATCAGACAGATGTGCAGAGGAGGTTGGATTACCTTCCCTGTCAAATGGAGAAAAACCAACAACAAATTGTTCAGAAATAGACAGAAATATTTGCAAGATTCTCTGAAGCAGGATATTCAAGGAAAACTGCACCGGTTCAAAACACAAATGGAAACTAACCATCATCAAGTCATAATCTTTCTTGAGGAGGAACAAAAACAGAGGGCAGAGGAGTCGACCTCTGTTGTGAAGGGAGTGTGTTCTTATCTGAAGGAAGTTCTGGAGGACATGAAGAACTCTCTCACAGGGGAACTACGATGTTTGAATGAACAGACTCAAAAGGACACCGTTAATGAGATGGAAAAAGCACAGAAGGCCACAGACCTTCAACTGGAAGGGCTGCACCAGGAGGTAATACAGTGCTTTTCCCTTCTGGACAAATCTTCTGCACCTCCCTCAGGTTTTACCTCTGCCACTGGCTTGGCCAGTAATGGAATAGGAACAGGTAGCACTACAAAAACCCCTCTGAAGATATTGTTAAACAACAGAACTCCCTCTGCCACTGTCATGCCTCCTATAGAGCGCTCCCTCCCTATAAAACTACTTTTCCCCACTTTTGGAAGTCCAGAAGATGATGTTGATCCACTGTTTTTCTTATCTAAGTGTAATGATTTTCTTTCTATCCGGCCCCTTACTGACTTGGAGGTTCTTGCCACCCTCCGCAGTGTTCTCCATGGTACAGCAAGAGACTGGTGGGAGATAGCCCGTGAACATGTGTCAACCTGGGAGGAGTTTCAAAAAATATTCCTCTTAGCCTTCCTTTCAGAGGACTATGGGGATGAACTGGCGGAACGTGTTCGTAACAGAGTCCAGGGTGAAGCAGAGCCAATACGGGACTTTGCCTTCTCCTATCAAGTTCTATGTAGGAGATGGAAGGCTGACATTACTGAGCAGGAGATGGTCAAACTCCTTCTTAAGAACATGGTTCCCCGCCTTACTAGTCAACTTCGAGAACATGTGCAAAATGTGGATGATCTGGTGCGTCTTGGGACTCAGTTTGAGAAGGACTGGAAGCACCACCTCCAAACTAAAAACACCGTTCCCTCATCCCAGTATACCCATAACTCTCCTGGGGCTAAACCGTCTCAGATATTTGTACCCAAGATCCAGGACAAAAGTCCTGTTATGTGTTGGAGGTGTAAAGTCCTACATCCTCCAGATTCTTGCCCGCTCTATGTCCAGCGTCAGGATTCAGGAAAAGGTCAGAAAGGACAGACTGAAAGTCTACACAGGTGTGGTGGCTTGCATACAATTGGGTCAGCCTTAATGCCCACCATGAAGCCTTTAGACAGCACAGCTAGCGGTCTTATTCCTATTCCGCAACAACTATTGGTTCCTCTGACTGTTAGGAACTGGAGAGGGAAGGCCATAATCGACACAGGGGCATCTTACATCCTGATGCAAGAGGCCCTGTGGCAGAACATGGCATTACCTCATGAGGAGCTACGAACATGGGAGGAGGAACCATTGTACTTGGCCAATGGAGAACCTACCACCCCCTTGGGCTGGATTAGTATAATAATAAAACTGCATGGTGAGACTATTAACCTTCCTGTGGCAATACTTGCAGATTCAAGCCTTGCATTTGCTGTAGTCCTTGGCCTAGACTTCCTGTTCTTCAGTGGACTGACCATCTCTATGTCCGAACCCTCCTATCGGCTACACTCTGACTATTCCCAGCCTCATCCATTTCAACCTGGTAATGCACTGATTTCAGGTTGGAGCCTGCTACATTATGCAGAGTCCGGACAAGGTCAAGTCAGAAACAGAGAAAATATAAAGAGACAAAGACAAAAACATGTTCCACCAGTGAAGTCTGAGAACCCAACTATCACCCTGATTACCGCCGTACCCCCCCTTCTATCCGAGAGCAAAAACAAACCTGATGCGGATTTCTACATCAAACAAGCAGTGGAACAGGCATATCTGTCGGATGATGAAAGGTGGCAGCTCTCCCAGATGTCGGACGTGAACAGTGAGGTCTGTACTCTTACACTTGGCCGTACAACCGTCTTCAAACACAAAATCTATACCCGGCATGAGGTCCCCATTAAGCAGCGTCCCTACAGGCTGTCCCCCGCCAAACTGGAAATTCTCAATGAACAGCTCAAAAGCATGTTGGAGAATGGAATTGTGGAACCTTCTTTTTCCAGATGGGCTTCTCCGGTTGTCCTGATTCCTAAGAAAGATGGTGGATATCGATTCTGTGTGGACTACAGGAAGCCAAATACCATAACAGAAAGCGATGCCTACCTTCTACCAAACATAAATGACATACTGGAATCTCTGGCAGGAGCATCCATCTTTAGTAATCTGGATCTGAACAGTGGCTATTGGCAGGTGTCAATGGATCCCGCTAGTCAGGACAAGACTGCTTTTGTCACCCCTGCTGGGTTGTACTCCTTCAAAGTCATGCCTTTTGGTTTGAAGAATGCTCCCGCAACCTTCCAACGGTTGACGGAGACTGTCCTGGGAGATCTGAGGGGTAGAAATTGTCTCGTGTATCTGGATGACATCATAATCTACTCCTCCTCTGTTGCGGATCATCTGCAAGACATTCAGTCCGTCTTCGACAGACTAAAGGCTGCAGGTTTGACCTTGAACTTGAAGAAGTGTCGTTTCTGTCTGCCAGAACTCAAGTTCCTTGGTCATGTGGTTAATGCTGAAGGTATCCATGCAGATCCAGCCAAAGTTGCAGTCGTGCAGGAATTCCCCATTCCTACCTCCCTCAAGGCTGTTCAGCGGTTTCTGGGTATGGCTGGATGGTACCACAGGTTTGTGCCTGATTTTTCAAAGGTAGCTGAACCTCTCAACCACCTTAAAAAGAAAGGTGTGAAATTCCAATGGACCCCTGCATGCCAAGGTGCATTTGAAGCACTCAAAAACAGTCTAATTACTCCTCCAGTGCTTGGACATCCTAACCTGAATGCTCATTTCATTGTGTACACGGATGCAAGTCAAACAGGACTTGGAGCAGTCTTGGCTCAACAAACAGGACTTGGAACAGAAGAAGTTCTTGCCTATGCAAGTCGCACCCTTAATTCAGCCGAGAGGAATTATTCAACGACTGAAAGGGAGTGCCTCGCTGTGGTCTGGGCTTTGGAGAAATGGAGCTACTACTTGGAGGCAAAGATCTTCACCGTTGTCACAGACCATGCTGCTCTGCAGTGGGTTCTGGCATCAGGCAAGACCAACAGCCGTCTTATTCGCTGGTCTATCAGACTGCAGAAGTTTGACTTCATCATTGAGTATCGCAAAGGAAAACTGAACGTTGTGCCAGATGCCCTTTCTCGGATTACAGAGACTGCCAATGTTTGTCCTCCCTTGTGCAGTACTTATACTACCGCTAAATGTCTGGATGATTCCTTTCCTCTGGATGATGAGAGTGTATGGAGAGCACAGCAGAAGGATGCTGCCATCATGGCGATCCACAAGAGTCTGTCTGAAGAAGACTCCAAGAGTCGCTTCAATGGTAAGTATAGCATAATTCAGGATAAAGTGTATCGAAAAACTCCAAGAGGAGATGGAATACACAGCATCCATTATGGCGTCTTCATTCCCTCTACATTGTGTGACCAGATAATCCAAGCTTATCATGCCAATCCCATGAGTGGCCATCTTGGAGTTTTTAAAACTTATCGAAGACTACAAGAGGTGGTTTACTGGCCAGGCATGTGGGTTGATACCCGGAAGTTTGTACAGCAGTGTGAAGTCTGCCAGAAATACAAACCAGACATTGGCAGACCTGCCGGGAAAATGCAGCAGACCGTGGTGAACCATCCAAATGAAATGTTGGGAATTGACCTCATGGGACCTTTTCCTCCCAGCCGGGGGACACGGAATGAATTTTTATTGGTGGTAGTGGACTACTACACACACTGGGTGGAGTTGTTTCCCCTCCGCAAAGCTACTGCATCAGCCATTGCTCTAATTTTGCGAAGGGAGGTTTTTACCAGATTTGGAATTCCAGACCAAATCCTCTCTGACCGAGGTCCGCAGTTCATATCAGGAATCTACAAAGAGCTCTGTACCTACTGGGGTGTAATTGCCAAGTTGACCACAGCCTATCGTCCTCAGACCAACCTGACCGAGAGGGTAAACCGAACCCTGAAGGGGATGATTGCTTCATTCGTGGGGGATCAGCACACAAGGTGGGATCAGCATCTCCCTGAATTTCGCTTTGCACTGAACTCTGCCGTGCAGGAGACTTCTGGGGTCACTCCCACCGAACTCCACCTAGGAAGACCACTAAAAGGTCCGATGGACAGGGTCTTGCAAAGTTCAAATGTTTCACCTGACTGCCCTGCGTTTGATGCCGTACAACACCACCACACCTTGCTAGCCAGAGTGGAGGCCAGCAAAACCAAAGCTAAACAACGACAGCTGAGAAACTATGACAAACATAGACGAGACGTGTGTTTTCCACCCCAGTCTCGTGTCTGGGTACGTTCACATCTGTCAAAGGCGTCTAAGAAGTTCACTGCCAAGCTAGCTTCGAGATGGAAAGGTCCATACCGTGTAGTGCAGCAGTTGGGACCAGTGAACTACTTGGTCTGTTTGGAGGACACTGGGGAAGATGTCAGGACAGTGCATGTTGTTGACCTAAAGCCCTGCTACCCTACGGCAGAAGAGCTGGATCGCAGGCAAAAGCAACACCTGCAGGACCTCTTCGTGGAGGACTCTGATGAGGAGGACTTCCCTGGTTTTGTGTAGCAGGAGAGCTCGTTCAGCTCTTTGGGGAGGAGCTCTTGGGTGGCACGACAGTTTGATTGTGTGTGCGGTGCTGCAAAAGTTTTGTTTGTTTTCAGCGTTTGTAGTTTATAAAGTATTTAACTCAATCATCGGTGTGATCGCTTTAGATCGTGGTTGTTTTTGTATGGGACCGCGCCCGTTATGGATCGCATGGATCAGTAGCAACATTGTTGCGAAGCTTTAACAAACAAACCAACAAACCATCGGACAGTCAGACACCGGCAGGCCTGAAGACCACAGCTAAGATTGATCTTTTTCTCTCTCTTTCTCTTCGCTCTCATTCCAGTGCTTTACCCTGCAACAGACTCTCTATTTGTTAAATGCACTGCCCATTGAAGTTCATTAGAGCTGGACTATTATTTCCCTGCCAGAAGTATTTGGATGGACATTTTAGTAGGTTACTTGCAAGTTGTATATTATGTGAACTGTATTGAGGTGGGGTGTACTAATGACATGTGGCCGAGAAGACTGTGGACATTTTTAAGGCCTTTGTTGTGTCGATGAACACCCCCCACATTCATACCCTCTGCACTCATCCACTAGAAAATAATACAGATTATTGCAAATCCTATGTTGATGACTGGGTTCGTTCTTGTATGAAGTTGCTGTTGAATTGCTCTGCCATTATTAGTATTAGTATTATTGTATGAGGTATTTGTGTTTGGGTTACCCCTGTGCTGTGATGTGGGTTTTATATGGTGTGTATTATTTTTTCTCTCCACTGGCTATCTGGTAAACAGGCTACACTCTAGGCAGTCTCTTCTGCTGATGTGTGTGGGTCTGGTAGTGGTACTCTCTCTATTCTACTCTTTTTTTCCTTTCGGCAGGGTTAATACCTGCCTGGCGCCGGAACAAAATCTTTCTTTACCCCTCTCTTAAGAAATACCGCTACACTACAGATAGATAGATGTTTAGAAATGATCCTATATGTGTCATGCGGGACTACGTGTATGAGCAGGAATCAGACGCAGAGAGTAACGGAGGAAAGTGCTTTACTATTGCACACCAGACTGATAAGCCCAATACAATACAGGGTGCAGAACACTATACCAGACATCCCAAAACCACCGGGTGTCCAGTATAGAAAATAAAATACACCACGACCTAATATTTACACACGTAACAAAAGACAATCCCGCACAAAACAAGGGCGGGTCAAACTAATAAATAATATAATAATAATAATATAATAATAATAAATAATAAACTACTACAATAATAAACTACTACATATAGGGAAGCTAATTAAACCAAAATACACACAGGTGAAACTAATAAGACAAAACCAACAGACAAATGAAAAAGGGATCGGTAGCTGCTAGTAGGACGGTGACGACGACCGCCGAGCACCGCCCAAACAGGCAGGGGAGCCAACTTCGGCGGAAGTCGTGACAATATGATACTACAGATAGATAGAGGTCTGGTAATCATCCTCTGTGATACTACAGACAGATAGAGGTCTGGTAATCATCCTCCATAATACTACAGTGAGATATAGGTCTGGTAATCATCCTCTGTGATACTACAGATAGATAGAGGTCTGGTAATCATCCTCTGTGATACTACAGATAGATAGAGGTCTGGTAATCATCCTCTGTGATACTACAGATAGATAGAGGTCTGGTAATCATCCTCTGTGATACTACAGATAGATAGAGGTCTAGTTATCATCCTCTATGATACTACAGATAGAGGTCTGGTAATCATCCTCTATGATACTACAGATAGAAATAGGTCTGGTAATCATCCTCTGTGATACTACAGAGAGATAGAGGTCTGGTAATCATCCTGGAGTAAAAAGTACAATATTTTCTAAAGGAATGTAGTGAAGTAAAGGTACTTTACACCACTCATTAGCTCAACTGGATGAGAGTGCCTGCTAAATTATTAAAATTACCACAATTACCAAAACATAAAATGTTTAATTTGATGAGATCTGAATGGTCAACTCTCTTCTCTTTCTCTGTAATTTCTCCTCTCTTTCTCCCTCCTGTCTTTCTCTCTTTCTCTCTGCTTTCTCCTTTTTCTCTCTCCTCCTTCCTCTATCTTTCCTCATCTTTCTACCAGCTCCCTCCTCTCTCTTCTCAGCCTGTGTGGTTGGTAGTTCCAGAAGGGCATTGAGATGTGTCCTATGACAACCACACAACAACAACAACAACAACAGCAAGGGTATTCATCTCTGACATGTCTTCTTCACTCAATCAAGGTGTGTCATACACAACTACGGTGGTCCACAGGGGACATCCTACTACAGATTTACCATGGGGCTGCAGGTATAACAGTGGAGGTGGACTCAGAGCCAGCACCACAAATTGGTCTTCAGTCCAACACACATCACCAGACTACTGAAGAGAGACATTTGGATCAAGTCTGTGGTAAGACCAGGTAAGACTTAGTTTCTGCAGCATGTAGTTGTACCATGTTAGACTATACAGTATGTGGGTTCAACAGGTAAGAGTTATTCTAATGGAGGGAATGTGAAACCAATTTCACCTTTCCAGTGCTATTCCTTGGATTATTCATTAGAATTGTTTAACTGTATCTGAGGTAAAAGTCAAATGGATTCTATTTTGTACTTTGTTGTCAGTTAAATTAATTGTATTCTTAGTTTTTTAAATATAATTACATAAAAAATAGACAATTGAACTTGGATATTTGCCCTTGTATTGATGATGTTTCACTCATTGCAATGTCTCAACAGGTGAATTAAAAAACAGTCATGTATTTATTTTATATTTCCACAGATTATTACGAGCCAGGAGGAATCACTGAAAACACCACCAGTCAGGATGAGTTACCTGACCTCTGACCCTAACCAGACAGAGAACACTGACCCCATTATCCGACCCCCTTACTTCTTCATCAGTGGTTTCATCGACATCCCCCACATGGACTACTATTACATCTTCCTCTGCTTCGTATACATCATCTCTCTGGTTAGTCCATAGCTCTGGTCTACGCTGTTACAAACTAGCTCTGGTCTACGCTGTTACAAACTAGCTCTGGTCTACGATGTTACAAACTATGTGTGATCCAGGCTGTTACTAACTAGCTCTGGTCCAGGCTGTTACAAACTAGCTGTAGTCCAGGCTGTTACAAACTAGCTCTGGTCTACGCTGTTACAAACTAGCTCTGGTCTACGATGTTACAAACTATGTGTGATCCAGGCTGTTACTAACTAGCTCTGGTCCAGGCTGTTACAAACTTTAATCCACTTGATTAACTAGAAAATGTTTCACCTGATATGGTGCAGTTTCATTTCAGCTGGGGTCCTATAGCACCACATATAGTCAACGGCCAAATTAATTTACCTGTGTGCGTGTGTGCGTGTGTGCGTGTGTGCGTGTGTGCGTGTGTGCGTGTGTGTGTGTGTGTATTGGGTCTAGGTGGGCAACACCTTCGTTATGATGGTTATCTACATGGACAACAGTCTCCACAGGTAATCAGTCCTCTTTTATCTCTGTGGTAATAATACAGCAGAATTCTACCTTTATTGGACTGTATTTTTGCAGTTCCAGAACCCAACCAGATGAACCACAACACATACAACACACGCTGAAGTAGCAGCTTTGGCTGCTAGTTCATTCCTTTTAGATTCCCCCCATCAGCTCGGGATTTCAACTGTATCCCTGGTTACCGGCCTGCCTCTAAATAAGGCATCTGAAAGAAAACCACCATTAGGTTCAGCTGGATGGTCTATTGTTGATTCTGAATGAAAACCACCATTAGGTTCAGCTGGATGGTCTATAGTTGATTCTGAATGAAAACCCCCATTAGGTTCAGCTGGATGGTCTATAGTTGATTCTGAATGAAAACCACCATTAGGTTCAGCTGGATGGTCTATTGTTGATTCTGAATGAAAACCACCATTAGGTTCAGCTGGATGGTCTATAGTTGATTCTGAATGAAAACCACCATTAGGTTCAGCTGGATGGTCTATAGTTGATTCTGAAAGAAAACCACCATTAAGTCAGCTGGATGGTTTATAGTTGATTCTGAATGAAAACCACCATTAGGTTCAGCTGGATGGTCTATAGTTGATTCTGAATGAAAACCACCATTAGGTTCAGCTGGTCTATAGTTGATAACTTACACATTACAGATGACAGTGTAAAGATGTTTAGGATCTCCACTTTTTGTCTACTTCTTTACTGATTGATTGTATTTACCTTCTCTGTAATTGTCTATGTCCTGTGTCTAGTACACAAACAAACATTTCCCCATGGAGATAATCAAGTCAGAATCTTACCCTTACAGCCCCAAGTACGTTGCTGTGTTCAACCTGGCCTTCGCAGACGTGTGTGGGAGCACTGCCATGGTCCCCAAGCTCCTGGATATGTTCCTCTTCAGCAGACAGCTCATCTCCTACAACCAGTGCCTCACTAGCCTCTTCTTCATCTTCCTCTTCCTCACCATGCAGTCCTTCAACCTCACCATCCTCTCTTATGACAGACTGGTGGCCATCTGCTGTCCACTCAGGTCTCAGATATTACATTAAAACAAATAATTTAAAAAATACAATTCAAAAGACCTTCATAATTGCCCCTTGCGTGATAATAATGTGCTCTCACTGACAATTCAACCTGATATATGGATACACTGCATCTAAAATCCCTGATAACAGCTTCTTTCCACTGTCCACACAGGTACCATATGATGGTGACTCACAGGTCCATGTTCCAGCTGATGGGTGCTGCCTGGGCATTTGCTGTGTTCCTGATGTTGCTGGCTGTGTGCCTCATCACCCGACTCTCCTTCTGCCGGTAGGTGGCTGAGGAGGTGAACCTGTTGCCGAAAGGTTCCCGGTTTGAATCCCGGGCCGGGTGCTGTAAAAATAAATGATCAGTTGATCACTGTAACATGTGGACAATGAAGATGTATTGTATTGTAGGTCTCTGGTGATCAACAGCTACTACTGTGACCACGGTCCCCTGTTCCGTCTGGCGGCCCCCTGTTCTGATGTGGTCCCTAACATAGTAATATCTTATCTCAACCCCTGTATAGTCCTCTATTTCCCCATGGTCTTCATCATATCATCATACATCTGTATCACACACGCCCTGTTCACCATCACACTGCCCCAGGACAGGTGAGAAGTCATACTGATCAGATTCAGAGATTTAGCCAGAGATTTAGTTTATATACCTAAACATATAGCTCTGATACTGATTGTTGTGCTGTCTCAGATATACACTACAGGACCAAAAGTATGTGGACACCTGCTCATCAGACATCTCATTCCAAAATCATGGGTGTTAATAGGGATGTTTTTCATTTTTTTGCCTTAAATGACATAACCACATCGAACCGCCTGTAGCTTAGGCCCTGAAGCAACGATATGCATTTTCTTGATACCATTTGAAAGGAAACACTTTGAAGTTTGTGGAAATGTGAATGTAGTAGAAAATAACACATTAGGTCTGGTAAAAGATTATATAAAGAAAAAACAACTGTTTTTTGGTACCATAATCTTTTAAATGCAAGAGAAAGGGAGGGCATAATGACTATTTCTAACCCAGGCCCAATTTAGACTACCACTAGATGGCAGCACTGTATGTGTAAAGCTTTAGAGGGGATCCAGTGAAAAAGTGCATATTTATTCAAAATGTTGTATCAAGAAATGTGCCCAAATGTGCCTAATTGGTTTATTTATACATTTCCAAGTTCATAATTGTGCACTCTCCTAAAACAATAGCATTGTATTATTTCACTCTAATAGCTACTGTAAATTGAACAGTGCAGGTAGATTAACAATAATTGAAGCATTCTGCTTTTCTGAAATATGTCTCTTTTTTTCTTCTTCTTTCAACTTCATGCTAATTGCTTTAGCCTACATAAGCTCAACCATCACGTGGACGGGACACCAATCCTAAATATTGAGTTGGTCTCCCCTTTGCTGCTATAACAGCCTCCACTCTTCTGGGAAGGCATTCTACGGAAATCTAGTTGGGACTTGCTTCCATTCAGCCACAAGAGCATTAGTGATGTTGGCCACTGATGTTGGGCGATTAGGCCTGACTTGCAGTCTGCGTTCCAATTCATCCTAAAGGTGTTCGATCGGGTTGAGGTCAGTGCTCTGTGCAAGCTAGTCAAGTTCCTCCACACTGATTTCAACAAACGATGTCTGCAAGGACCTCGCTCTGTGCACTGAGGCATTGTCATGCTGAAACAGGAAAGGGCCTTCTCCAAACTGTTTCCACAAAGTTGAAAGCACAGAGTCTAGAATGTCATTGTATGCTGTAGTGTAAAGGTTTCCCTTCACTGGAACTAAGAGGCCTCGCTCGAACCATGAAAAACAGCCCCATACCATTATTCCTCCTCCACCAAACTTTACAGTGGGCGCTATGTATTTGAGCAGGTAGTGTTCTCCTGGCATCCACCAAATGCAGATTCGTCCTCCGTACTGCCAGATGGTGAAGTGTTGTTCATCACTCCAGAGAAGTGTTTCCACTGCTCCAGAGTCCAGTGTCGGCGAGCTTTACACCACTCCAGCCGACACTTGGCATTGTGCACGGTGATCTTCGGCTTGTGTATGGTTGCTTGGGCCAAGAAAACCCATTTTATTAAGCTCCCGACGCACAGTTATTGTGCTGACATTGCTTCCAGAGGTAGTTTTAAACTCGGTAGTGAGAGTTGCAACCGAGGACAGACGATTTCTACGTGCTACGTGCTTCAGCACTCGGTGGTCCCGTTCTGTGAGCTTATGTTGCCTACTACTTTGCGGCTGAGCCGTTGTTGCTCCTAGACGTTTCCACTTCACAGTAACAGCACTTACAGTTGACTGGGGCAGCTCTAGCAGGGCAGAAATGTTATGCTTAGTGTATGACTTGTTGGAAGGATACCATCCAATGACAGTGCCACATTGAAAGTCATTGATCACTTCATTGAGGCCATTCTATTGCCAATGGTTAACAATGGAGATTGAATGGCTGTGTACGCAATTTTATACACCTGTTAGCAATGGGTGTGGCTGAAATAGCCGAATCCACTAAGTTGAAAGGGTGTCCACATACCTTTGTTTATACAGTGGAAGTCGGAAGTTTACATACACCTTAGCCAAATACATTTAAAGTTAGTTTTTCACAATTCCTGAGTGGGTCAGAAGTTTACATACACTCAATGAGCATTTGGTAGCATTGCATTTAAATGGTTTAATTTGGGTTAAACGTTTCAGGTAGCCTTCCACAAGCTTCCCACAATACGTTGGGTGAATTTTGGCCCATTCCTCCTGACAGAGCTGGTGTAACTGAGTCAAGTTTGTAGGCCTCCTTGCTCGCACACACTTTTTAAGTTCTGCCCACAGATTTTCAATTGGTTTGAGGTCAGGGCTTTGTGATGGCCACTCCAATACCTTACATTTGTTGTCCTTAAGCCATTTTTCCACAACTTTGGAAGTATGCTTGGGGTCATTGTCCATTTGGAAGACAAATTTGTGGCCAAGCTTTAACTTCGTGACGGATGTCTTGAGCTGTTGCTTCAATATATCCACATAATTTTCCTACCTCATGATTCTATCTATTTTGTGAAGTACACCAGGCTCTCCTGCAGCAAAGCACCCCAACAACAGGATGCTACCACCCCGTGCTTCACTTTTGGCGTGCAAGCTTCCCCCTTTTTCCTACAAACATAACGATGGTCATTATGGCCAAACAGTTCCATTTTTGTTTCATCAGACCAGAGGACATTTCTCCAAAAAATATTATCTTTGTATCCATGTGCAGTTGCAAACAGTAGTCTGTATTAATTCTGGAGGTGTTGGATCAGTGGCGTCTTCCTTGCTGAGCGGCCTTTCAGGTTATGTTGATATAGGACTCGTTTTACTGTGGAAATAGATACTTTTGCACCTGTTTCCTCCAGCATCTTCACAAGGTCCTTTGCTGTTGTTCTGGGATTGATTTGCAATTTTCGCAGCAAAGTACATTCATCTCTAGGAGACAGAACGCATCTCCTTCCGGAGCGGTATGATGGCTGCGTGGTCCCATAGTGTTTATACTTGCGTACTATTGTTTGTACAGATGAATATGGTACCTTCAGGCGTTTGGAAATTGCTCCCAAGGATGAACCAGACTTGTGGAGGTCAACAATTGTTTTTCTGAGGTCTTGGCTGATTTCTTTTAATTTTCCCATGATATCAAGCAAAGAGTCACTGAGTTTGAAGGTAGGCCTTGAAACACATCCACAGGTACACCGCCAATTGACTCATATGATGTCAATTAGCCTATCAGAAGCTTCTAAAGCCATGACATCATTTTCTTGAACTTTCCAAGCTGTTTAAATGCACAGTCAGCTTAGTGTATGATAACTTCTGACCCACTGGAATTGTGATACAGTGCATTTTAAGTGAAATAATATGCCTGTAAACAATTTTGGAAAAATTACTTGTGTCATGGACAAAGTAGATGTCCTAACTGACTTGCCAAAACAATAGTTTGTTTAACAAGAAATTTGTGGAGTTGTTGAAAAACGAGTTTTAATGGCACCAACCTAAGTGTGTGTAAACTTCCAACTTCAACTGTATAGTGTATGTTGTTAGAGTGATACATGCTGGGAAATATGGAGAATGCCACTGAACTGGATAGATGATGACTTACTGTATTGGCACTTTTATCCTTTATTCTTTAATCTCTCCTCTCTCTCACACACACACTCTCTCCTCTCTCTCTTCTCATTTTCTCTCCCTATCTTTCTCCCTCTCTCTCCCTGTCTCTCCTATCTCCTTCACTGTCTTTTCCTCTCACTACCTCTCTCTTCTTCTCTCTCCTTCTGTTTCTCCCTCTCTCTCCTTCTCTCTCCCCTTCTCTACTTTTCTCTCTCTCTCATTCTCTCTCTCCTCCTCTTTCTCTCTCTCTCCCTCTCTACTTCTCTCTCTACTTCTCTCCCTCTCTCTCCTTCTCTAATTTTCTCTCTCTCTCTCATTCTCTCTCTCCTTCTCTTTCGTTCTCTCTACTTCTCTCTCTCTACTTCTCTCCCTCTCTCTCCTTCTCTAATTTTCTCTCTCCCTCTCCCTCTGTCTCTCTCTCTCCCTCTCAGAGTCAGAGCCTTGAAGACGTGTACCTCACACCTGATACTTGTAGCCATATTCTACCTGCCTGTTAATATCACCTACCTCCTTCACCCAATCATACCAACCAACTCCCGGATCATCAACCTCTCCCTGACCTCGGTGCTGCCGCCCATGCTCAACCCCATCATATATGTTCTGAAGACAGAGGAGTTTAAGGAATCGGCCAAGAAGCTGCTTACTAAAAGAAGAGCACAGAGAGCTGTAGTGCCGATCCAATCAACATGATGTGTTCAACTTCATTTATATCTCTATTTGACTTGTTTTTGATTGATATGCTGTGTAAGATATACTCTATCTGCCATAGTGAAAAACTGTTGCTTCACTTTAAATGAAAACATTTTTTTTCTTCAAAATGAAGTATTTATATTGTTGTCTATATGCCTTTAAAGCCATACAGAAAAAGTCATAATAAAAAGGCTGGATAAAACCCAAATTAGAATCACATCAATATGTAATATTTTTATTTAACTAGGCATATCAGTTAAGAACAAATAATTATTTTCAATGACAGCCTAGGGACAGTGGGTTAACTGCCTTGTTCAGGGGCAGAACGACAGATGTTTGCCTTGTCAGCTCAGGGATTCGATCTTGCAACATTTCAGTTACTAGTCCAATGCTGTAACCACTAGGCTACCCTACCGCTAATACATCTCACTTTCACAAAGTGCTTAGCAAGCAGAATTAGAAGCAGTAAAACACCCTGGAAGGAAAAACACCCTACACCCTAGAAGGAAAACAATCTACACTTTAGAAGGAAAACCACCCTAGAAGGAAAAACACCCTAGATGGCATAACACCGTAGAGAGGAACCAGGCTCGGATGGGAATCCCGGGGTAGTTGTTAGGGGGATGCATTCTACTATAATATCTCTTACAGTATAAGGGTTGACCTGTTGACACCCAGGGGAGTGTTTGGCCCAGGTGAGTGTCCATCCCTGTTGGATAGAGAAGCTACCATATACAGTCGTATGAAATAGTTTGGGCACCCCTGACAATTTCCATGATTTCCACTTATAAATAATTGGGTGTTTGGATCAGCAATTACATTTTGATCTATCAAATAACTGATGGACACAGTAATATTTCAGTAGTGAAATGAGGTTTATTGGATTAACAGAAAATGTGCAATATGCATTCAAATAAATTAGACAGGTGAATAAATTTGGGCACCCCAATAGAAAAATCACATCAATATTTAGTAGAGCCTCCCTTTGCTAAAATAACAGCCTCTAGACACTTCCCATAGCCTCTAATGAGTGTCTGGATTCTGGATGAAGGTATTTTGGACCATTCCTCATTACAAAACATTATCAGTTCAGTTAGGTTTGATGGTTGCCGAGCATGGACAGTCCGCTTCAAATCATCCCACAGATTCTCAAGGATATTCAGGTCTGGGGACTGGGATGGCCATTCCAGAACATTGTACTTGTTCCTCTGCATAAATGCCCGGGTAGATTTTGAGCAGTGTTTTGGGTTGTTGTCTTGTTGAAATATCCAGCCCCGGCGTAACTTCAACTTTGTTAATGATTCTTCAACATTATTCCCAAGAATCTGCTGATATTGAGTGGAATCCATGCGACCCTCAACTTTAACAAGATTCCCAGTAACAGCAATGGCCACACAGCCCCACAGCATGATGGAACCCCCACCATATTTGACTGTGGGTAGCAAGTGTTTTTCTTGGAACGCTGTGTTCTTTTGCCGCCATGCATAACGTCCCTTGTTATGACCAAATACCTCAATCTTTGTTTCATCAGTCCACAGCACCTTATTCCAAAATGAAGCTGGCTTGTCCAAATGTGCGTTTGCATTCCTCAAGCGTGTGTGCAGAAAAGGCTTCTTCCGCATCACTCTCCCATACAGCTTCTCCTTGTGCAAAGTGCGCTGAATTTTTTGAACGATGCACAGTGACACCATCTGCAGCAAGATGATGTTGTAGGTCTTTGGAGGTGGTCTGTGGGCTGTTTCTGACCGTTCTCACCATCCTTCGCCTTTGCCTCTCTGATATTTTACTTGGCCTTCCACTTCTGGCCTTAACAAGAACTGTGCCTGTGTTCTTCCCTTTCCTCACTATGTTCCTCACAGTGGACACTGACAGCTTAAATCTCAGCGATAGCTTTTTGTAGCCTTCCTCTAAACCATAATGTTGAACAATCTTTGTTTTCAGGTCATTTGAGAGTTGTTTTGAGGCCCCCATGTTGCCACTCTTCAGAGGAGAGTCAAAGAGAACAACAACTTGTAATTGGCCACCTTAAATACCTTTTTTTTCATGATTGGATGCACTTGTCTATGAAGTTCAAGGCTTAATGAGCTCACCAAACCAATTGTGTGTTCCAATTAATCAGTGCTAAGTAGTTACAGGTATTCAAATCAACAGAATGACAAGGGTGCCCACATTTCTGCATAGCCTATTTTTCACATCTGATTTAATTTCATACAACTTAATATTGCTACACTAAAAATCTTTGTCTGGACAATACCCAAGTACTCAGCTTTTATTAGAAAATGAATGGCATTCCACTGTGATCATTTTCTGTGATGACAGTTAATTATTATGCAGCCTCAGAGGGGTGCCCAAACTTTTTCATACGACTGGAGATAGATACCTGTATGTCAGCCAACCCCTGCATGATGACCTCACCATAGACCCATAGCCAGACCCTTGTTAAAGAAAATGGCAAAAAAAAATAGCTCTTGATAGCTTAAGATTTTGAAGGTGAAAACATTTACCTGATTATATGAAGTGATATATGACGATGATCTTGGACTTCAAATCAAGTAGTCAAGTTAATTCAATGTTCAAAGCATCCTCATTACACCTGACTTGAGATTGGTATTTTATTGTAATTCCATCTTGGTCACAGACCTAAACCTTCCAGGATTCCAGTGACCAATTAACAGCTGCTTTTACAAAAGAAAACTACCCAGGGGCTCTTGCCCACGGACCCTCCTAGTTTCCTGGAACATGGCTTACGAGCAGTCAGTCCTAATCTCTTACACTGCAACATTCAAAACGCCAGTGATATTTCTACATCAACAGTTTCCATGAAATACTATCATGTGTTTTAGTGTCTGGTCTTTGCTGTGACGGTCATGGCTAACTCCATCATGGCTGTTATCTACCTGGCCAGGAACCTCCACATGGTTAAGTACGTTGTTAGCTCCAGTAACACAAGTATTCTAATGTCACATAACTCTTTGCATAAATGCGGTATAATTTCTTAACAAAGGGCCTGGATATGTTATTTTAGTTATAGCGCTGGTCCTATGAATCTGTTCACGTTCAACAGTTTTCTCACCGACGTTGTTATAAACTCTGTTATCTTCAACTTAGGGACGTCGTAGTCTTCAACCTGACAGACCTGTGTGTCTCCTCCCCAATCTCATAGAGACCTTTCTGTTTGAGAAGCAGTACATCTCCGACCAGGTCTGTCTCAGTAGCATGTTCTTTGTCTATTTCTTCATGACTCTCCAGTCTGTCTCTACACAACATCATACCCCCAAGATATGCTAACCCCATTTTTTGGGGGTATGATATTCGTGAGTTATAACTCATCATAATTCACGGTTAATTCAGTATTATACATAATCATGGTAGCGTCTACATTCATGTAGATGTGTTTGGGAACATATTATATTCTTATTTACAATAAAAGTGACCCCCCCCAAAATTGTAATATTAGATTGTGTAGAAATGCAGGAAATAAAAAAAAATACTGAGGGAGGAACCCCCAGAGCCCCCCACCAGGTTATGTCCCCCCCACCTCTAAAGCCAAAGTTGCGCCCCTGGTTTCGGAGGTACTGGAATCTGCACGCCTGGCACAGAAGATCATACCACGCTCAAAGTCTCTTAGGTCACTTGTTTTGCCTGTTCTAACGTTCAATCGAACAGTAACTGAATGTCTCAATGCCTGTCTGCCTGCTTTATATAGCAAGCCACGGCTACATGACTCACTGTGTGTAGGAGCGAACCATTTTAGTGAACAGGGTGGTGTACCCAATAAACTGGCCACTGAGTTTATATATAATATTCTTATACCCGCTAAAGACAGAGGAAGACAGAGTAATTCTTGGAGTCTATAAAATGAACATAGCTGTCACTCGATGAGAGGTTGCGGTGGGATTGACTCTTATTATTGATATTGATTATTGTACTGCAATGTTGAGGGAGATGACACACAACCATTTCACTACACCTTTTATACCGACTGTAAACTGTGTACATGACGATTTGGAGACCTACACACCTCAGTATGAAAGTAATCAGATAAATAAAATACTTACAAGATATAACGTTTTTCCACCATTCCATCCTAGCCTCTCTCAATGTGACTGAGAGTGTGGCTGTCTTTGATACAGTTCCTTCAGCTCAGTGGACACTGAGGTCATACTGCCACCCCGTGGTTAATGTCTGTAACAACATGTGGGACTGTACTGGAGGCCTTGTGCTGAACTACACAAAAAGGGGAATTTGATTGGTAGAAGTTAAAATAAGACAAAATGTCCAATGACAGGGATCTATTCAGTTGTAATTGTCAAATAAATAAATTCACATCAAATGTGTCCTGCCAATACAGGAAACTGAAGGCACACTCTCTCTCTTGGCAACAACACACACCCATCTGCAACCAATGCTTTACAGATAGGCAACAACACACACCCATCCACAACCGATGCATTATAGATAGGAAACAACACACACCCATCCACAACCAATGCTTTCTAGATCGTAAAATGTGAATGTTGTGTTCTTT
>NC_060192.1:34958051-34973051 GCF_021184085.1 Oncorhynchus gorbuscha | reverse complement strand
ATATCGGATGTTGATATCTGCTGTTGATATGCTGTTGATATCTGCTGTTGATATGTTGTTGATATGCTGTTGATATCTGCTGTTGATATGCTGTTAATATCTGATGTTGATATGCTATTGATATGCTGTTGATATGCGGTTGATATCTGTTGTTGATATCTGCTGTTGATATGCTGTTGATATCTGTTGATATGTTGTTGATATGTTGTTGATATGCTGTTGATATCTGCTGTTGATATGCTGTTGATATGCTGTTGATATCTGTTGATATGCTGTTGATATGTTGTTGATATGCTGTTGATATGCTGTTGATATCTGTTGATATGCTATTGATATGTTGTTGATATGCTGTTGATATCTGCTGTTGATATGCTGTTAATATCTGATGTTGATATGCTGTTGATATGCTGTTGATATCTGTTGTTGATATCTGCTGTTGATATGCTGTTGATATGTTGTTGTTATCTGTTGATATGCTGTTGATATACTGTTGATATATGTTGTTGATATGCTGTTGATATGCTGGTGATATGCTGTTGATATGCTGTTGATATCTGTTGTTGATATGCTGTTGATATCTGCTGTTGATATGCTGTTGATATCTGTTGTTGATATGCTGTTGATATGCTGTTGATATTTGCTGTTGATATGTTGTTGATCTGCTGTTGATATGTTGTTGATATGCTGTTAATATCTGTTGTTGATATCTTATGTTGATATGCTGTTGATATCTGATGTTGATATCTGCTGCTGATATGCTGTTGATATCTGTTGTTGATATGCTGTTGATATCTGCTGTTGATATGCTGTTGATATCTGCTGTTGATATGCTGTTGATATCTGCTGTTGATATCTGCTGTTGATACCTGTTGTTGATATCTGATGTTGATATCTTCTGTTGATATGCTGTTGATATGCTGTTGATATCTGCTGTTGATATGTTGTTGATATGTTGTTGATATGCTGTTGATATGCTGTTGATATGCTGTTGATATCGGATGTTGATATCTGCTGTTGCTATGCTGTTGATATGCTGTTGATATCTGCTGTTGATATGCTGTTGATATCGGATGTTGATATCTGCTGTTACTATGCTGTTGATATGCTGTTGATATCTGCTGTTGATATGCTGTTGATATGCTGTTGATATCTGCTGTTGATATGCTGTTGATATCTGCTGTTGATATTCTGTTGATATGTTGTTGATATCTGCTGTTGATATGCTGTTGATATCTTTTGTTGATATGCTGTTGATATCTGCTGTTGATATTCTGTTGATATGTTGTTGATATCTGCTGTTGATATGCTGTTGATATGCTGTTGATATCTGCTGTTGATATGTTGTTGATATGTTGTTGATATGCTGTTGATATGCTGATGATATGCTGTTTATATCAGATGTTGATATCTGCAGTTGATATGCTGTTGATATCTGCTGTTGATATCTGCTGTTGATATGCTGTTGATATGCTGTTGATATCTGTTGATGATATCTGCTGTTGATATGCTGTTGATTAGTTGTTGATATGCTGTTGATATGCTGTTGATATGCTGTTGATATCGGATGTTGATATCTGCTGTTGATATGCTGTTGCTATCTGCTGTTGATATGCTGTTGATATCTGCTGTTGATATGTTGTTGATATGTTGTTGATATGCTGTTGATATGCTGATGATATGCTGTTGATATCGGATGTTGATATCTGCTGTTGATATGCTGTTGATATCTGCTGTTGATATGCTGTTGATATCTGCTGTTGATATGCTGTTGATATGCTGTTGATATGCTGTTGATATCTGTTGTTGATATCTGCTGTTGATATGCTGTTGATTAGTTGTTGATATGCTGTTGAAATCGGATGTTGATATCTGCTGTTGATATGCTGTTGATATCTGATGTTGATATCTGCTGTTGATATGCTGTTGATATGCTGTTGATATGCTGATGATATGCTGTTGATATCGGATGTTGATATCTGCTGTTGATATGCTGTTGATATCTGCTGTTGATATGCTGTTGATATCTGCTGTTGATATGCTGTTGATATGCTGTTGATATGCTGTTGATATCTGCTGTTGATATGCTGTTGATATCTGATGTTGATATGCTGTTGATTAGTTGTTGATATGCTGTTGATATGCTGTTGAAATCGGATGTTGATATCTGCTGTTGATATGCTGTTGATATCTGATGTTGATATGCTGTTAATATCTGCTGTTGATATGCTGTTGATATCTGTTGTTGATATCTGTTGTTGATATCTGCTGTTGATATGCTGTTGATTAGTTGTTGATATGCTGTTGGTATCTGCTGTTGATATGCTGTTGATATCTGTTGATATGCTGTTGATATCTGTTGATATGCTGTTGATATCTGCTGTTGATATATGTTGTTGATATGTTGTTGATATGCTGTTGATATCTGTTGCTGATATGCTGTTGATATCTGTTGTTGATATGCTGTTGATATGCTGTTGATATGCTGTTGATATCTGTTGATATGCTGTTGATATGCTGTTAATATGCTGTTGATATCTGATGTTGATATGCTGTTGATATCTGTTGATATGCTGTTGATATGCTGTTGATATGCTGTTGATATCTGCTGTTGATATGCTGTTGATATGTTGTTGATATCTGCTGTTGATATGCTGTTGATATGTTGTTGATATCTGTTGTTGATATGTTGTTGATATGTTGTTGATATCTGCTGTTGATATGCTGTTGATATGCTGTTGATATCTGCTGTTGATATGTTGTTGTTATGTTGTTGATATGCTGTTGATATGCTGTTGATATCTGATGTTGATATGCTGTTGATATGCTGTTGATATCTGTTGTTGATATGCTGTTGATATGCTGTTGATATCTGCTGTTGATATGCTGTTGATATGCTGTTGATATCTGTTGTTGATATGCTGTTGATATGCTGTTGATATCTGCTGTTGATATGCTGTTGATATGTTGTTGATATGTTGTTGATATGCTGTTGATATGCTGTTGATATCTGATGTTGATATGCTGTTGATATGCTGTTGATATCTGCTGTTGATATGCTGTTGATATGCTGTTGATATGCTGTTGATATGCTGTTGATATCTGATGTTGATATGCTGTTGAAATGCTGTTGATATGCTGTTGATATGCTGTTGATATGCTGTTGATATGCTGTTGATGTGTTGTTGATATGTTGTTGATATGTTGTTGATATGCTGTTGATATGTTGTTGATATGTTGTTGATATGCTGTTGATATGCTGTTGATATCTGATGTTGATATGCTGTTGATATGCTGTTGATATCTGCTGTTGATATGCTGTTGATATCTGCTGTTGATATGCTGTTGATATGTTGTTGATATGCTGTTGATATGCTGTTGATATGCTGTTGATGTGTTGTTGATATGTTGTTGATATGTTGTTGATATGCTGTTGATATGTTGTTGATATGTTGTTGATATGCTGTTGATATGCTGTTGATATCTGATGTTGATATGCTGTTGATATGCTGTTGATATGCTGTTGATATGCTGTTGATATGCTGTTGATATGCTGTTGATATCTGATGTTGATATGCTGTTGAAATGCTGTTGATATGCTGTTGATATGCTGTTGATATGCTGTTGATATGCTGTTGATATGTTGTTGATATGCTGTTGATATGCTGTTGATATGCTATTGATGTGTTGTTGATATGCTGTTGATATGCTGTTGATATGCTGTTGATATGTTGTTGATATGCTGTTGATATGCTGTTGATATGCTGTTGATATGTTGTTTATATCTGCTGTTGATATGCTGTTGATATCTGCTGTTGATATGCTGTTGATATCTGATGTTGATATGCTGTTGAAATGCTGCTGATATGCTGTTGATATGCTGTTGATATGCTGTTGATATGCTGTTGATATGTTGTTGATATCTGCTGTTGATATGCTGTTGATATGCTGTTGATATCTGCTGTTGATATGCTGTTGATATGCTGTTGATGTGTTGTTGATATGCTGTTGATATGTTGTTGATATGCTGTTGATATGCTGTTGATATGCTGTTGATGTGTTGTTGATATGTTGTTGATATGTTGTTGATATGCTGTTGATATCTGATGTTGATATCTGATGTTGATATGCTGTTGATATCTGATGTTAATATCTGATGTTGATATCTGCTGGTGATATGCTGGTGATATGCTGTTGATATCTGATGTTGATATCTGATGTTGATATGCTGTTGATATGCTGTTGATATGCTGTTGATATGCTGTTGATATCTGATGTTAATATCTGATATATCTGCTGGTGATATGCTGTTGATATGCTGTTGATATGCTGTTGATATGATATATCTGATGTTGATATCTGATGTTGATATCTGCTGTTGATATGCTGTTGATATCTGATGTTGATATCTGATGTTGATATGTTGTTGATATCTGATGTTGATATCTGTTGAAATGCTGCTGATATGCTGTTGATATGCTGTTGATATGCTGTTGATATGCTGTTGATATGTTGTTGATATCTGCTGTTGATATGCTGTTGATATGCTGTTGATATCTGTTGATATGCTGTTGATATCTGCTGTTGATATATGTTGTTGATATGTTGTTGATATGCTGTTGATATCTGTTGCTGATATGCTGTTGATATCTGTTGTTGATATGCTGTTGATATGCTGTTGATATGCTGTTGATATCTGTTGATATGCTGTTGATATGCTGTTAATATGCTGTTGATATCTGATGTTGATATGCTGTTGATATCTGTTGATATGCTGTTGATATGCTGTTGATATGCTGTTGATATCTGCTGTTGATATGCTGTTGATATGTTGTTGATATCTGCTGTTGATATGCTGTTGATATGTTGTTGATATCTGTTGTTGATATGTTGTTGATATGTTGTTGATATCTGCTGTTGATATGCTGTTGATATGCTGTTGATATCTGCTGTTGATATGTTGTTGTTATGTTGTTGATATGCTGTTGATATGCTGTTGATATCTGATGTTGATATGCTGTTGATATGCTGTTGATATCTGTTGTTGATATGCTGTTGATATGCTGTTGATATCTGCTGTTGATATGCTGTTGATATGCTGTTGATATCTGTTGTTGATATGCTGTTGATATGCTGTTGATATCTGCTGTTGATATGCTGTTGATATGTTGTTGATATGTTGTTGATATGCTGTTGATATGCTGTTGATATCTGATGTTGATATGCTGTTGATATGCTGTTGATATCTGCTGTTGATATGCTGTTGATATGCTGTTGATATGCTGTTGATATGCTGTTGATATCTGATGTTGATATGCTGTTGAAATGCTGTTGATATGCTGTTGATATGCTGTTGATATGCTGTTGATATGCTGTTGATGTGTTGTTGATATGTTGTTGATATGTTGTTGATATGCTGTTGATATGTTGTTGATATGTTGTTGATATGCTGTTGATATGCTGTTGATATCTGATGTTGATATGCTGTTGATATGCTGTTGATATCTGCTGTTGATATGCTGTTGATATCTGCTGTTGATATGCTGTTGATATGTTGTTGATATGCTGTTGATATGCTGTTGATATGCTGTTGATGTGTTGTTGATATGTTGTTGATATGTTGTTGATATGCTGTTGATATGTTGTTGATATGTTGTTGATATGCTGTTGATATGCTGTTGATATCTGATGTTGATATGCTGTTGATATGCTGTTGATATGCTGTTGATATGCTGTTGATATGCTGTTGATATGCTGTTGATATCTGATGTTGATATGCTGTTGAAATGCTGTTGATATGCTGTTGATATGCTGTTGATATGCTGTTGATATGCTGTTGATATGTTGTTGATATGCTGTTGATATGCTGTTGATATGCTATTGATGTGTTGTTGATATGCTGTTGATATGCTGTTGATATGCTGTTGATATGTTGTTGATATGCTGTTGATATGCTGTTGATATGCTGTTGATATGTTGTTTATATCTGCTGTTGATATGCTGTTGATATCTGCTGTTGATATGCTGTTGATATCTGATGTTGATATGCTGTTGAAATGCTGCTGATATGCTGTTGATATGCTGTTGATATGCTGTTGATATGCTGTTGATATGTTGTTGATATCTGCTGTTGATATGCTGTTGATATGCTGTTGATATCTGCTGTTGATATGCTGTTGATATGCTGTTGATGTGTTGTTGATATGCTGTTGATATGTTGTTGATATGCTGTTGATATGCTGTTGATATGCTGTTGATGTGTTGTTGATATGTTGTTGATATGTTGTTGATATGCTGTTGATATCTGATGTTGATATCTGATGTTGATATGCTGTTGATATCTGATGTTAATATCTGATGTTGATATCTGCTGGTGATATGCTGGTGATATGCTGTTGATATCTGATGTTGATATCTGATGTTGATATGCTGTTGATATGCTGTTGATATGCTGTTGATATGCTGTTGATATCTGATGTTAATATCTGATGTTGATATCTGCTGGTGATATGCTGTTGATATGCTGTTGATATGCTGTTGATATCTGCTGTTGAAATGTTGTTGATATCTGATGTTGATATCTGATGTTGATATCTGCTGTTGATATGCTGTTGATATCTGATGTTGATATCTGATGTTGATATGTTGTTGATATCTGATGTTGATATCTGTTGAAATGCTGCTGATATGCTGTTGATATGCTGTTGATATGCTGTTGATATGCTGTTGATATGTTGTTGATATCTGCTGTTGATATGCTGTTGATATGCTGTTGATGTGTTGTTGATATGCTGTTGATATGCTGTTGATATGTTGTTGATATGTTGTTGATATGCTGTTGATATCTGATGTTGATATCTGATGTTGATATGTTGTTGATATCTGCTGTTGATATGTTGTTGATATGTTATTGATATCTGATGTTGATATCTGATGTTGATATCTGTTGTTGATATGCTGTTGATATGCTGTTGATATCTGCTGTTGATATGCTGTTGATATCTGATGTTGATATCTGTTGTTGATATGCTGTTGATATCTGCTGTTGATATGCTGTTGATATCTGATGTTGATATCTGTTGTTGATATGCTGTTGATATCTGCTGTTGATATCTGCTGTTGATATGCTGTTGATATCTGCTGTTGATATCTTCCTTCAGTCCAGATGCAGAAGGAAACAACTAAGGATGGGGCCAATAGTCTGAGAGTAGATATGACATCTTCATGTTCCCAAAGTGACCCATCTATTGCCTGTGACCCACACTGCTGTTGATATGTTGTTGATATGCTGTTGATATCTGATGTTGATATCTGATGTTGATATCTGATGTTGATATCTGCTGTTGATATCTGCTGTTGATATGTTGTTGATATCTGATGTTGATATCTGATGTTGATATCTGTTGTTGATATGCTGTTGATATCTGATGTTGATATGCTGTTGAAATGCTGCTGATATGCTGTTGATATGCTGTTGATATGCTGTTGATATGCTGTTGATATGTTGTTGATATCTGCTGTTGATATGCTGTTGATATCTGCTGTTGATATGCTGTTGATATGCTGTTGATGTGTTGTTGATATGCTGTTGATATGTTGTTGATATGCTGTTGATATGCTGTTGATATGCTGTTGATATGCTGTTGATATGTTGTTGATATCTGCTGTTGATATGCTGTTGATATGCTGTTGATATCTGATGTTGATATCTGATGTTGATATGCTGTTGATATCTGATGTTGATATCTGCTGTTGATATGCTGTTGATATCTGATGTTGATATCTGTTGTTGATATGCTGTTGATATCTGCTGTTGATATGCTGTTGATATCTGATGTTGATATCTGTTGTTGATATGCTGTTGATATCTGCTGTTGATATCTGCTGTTGATATGCTGTTGATATCTGCTGTTGATATCTTCCTTCAGTCCAGATGCAGAAGGAAACAACTAAGGATGGGGCCAATAGTCTGAGAGTAGATATGACATCTTCATGTTCCCAAAGTGACCCATCTATTGCCTGTGACCCACACCAAGGATGCAGAACCAGTGTTCTGGAGAAAAGTCTTAGAGAAGGTTCTACATCCACTCATGGGAGGACATCAGACGCTTCTCTGAGGTGTACATGTGGCCTCCACTCACGGGAGGGCATCAGATGCTTCTCTGAGGTGTGCATGTGGCCTCCACTCACGGGAGGGCATCAGATGCTTCTCTGAGGTGTACATGTGGCCTCCACTCACGGGAGGGCATCAGACGCTTCTCTGAGGTGTACATGTGGCCTCCACTCATGGGAGGGCATCAGACGCTTCTCTGAGGTGTACATGTGGCCTCCACTCATGGGAGGGCATCAGACGCTTCTCTGAGGTGTACATGTGGCCTCCACTCATGGGAGGACATCAGACGGTTCTCTGAGGTGTACATGTGGCCTCCACTCATCTCACTTCAGTCTCTCGGTGGACCCACTCTCCCCAAGTTGACCCTAAACAGCCATTATATTTAAATTTAATTTACAAGGTAATACAAACTCACCACAATACTTACATTGAAGAAAGAATTCAACTTATGTACAATGACATAATCTACAGACTGGTGGTACATTAGGAGAGAAGTTGGATTTTATAAGCCCTAAAAAGGCATAACGCCTCAAAGCACAAATCAATACTTTGCTTTCTGTTTTCTGATAAATGTCTTCTCATCACACACGCTCTATATACACTACATGATCAATGTATGTGGACACCTGCTCGTCGAACATCTCATTCCAAAATCATGGCCATTAATCTGTAGTTGGTCCACCCCCCTTTGCTGCTGTAACATTCTCCACTCTTCTGGGAAGGCTTTCGGCTAGATGTTTGAACATTGCTGCGAGGACTTACTTCCATTCAGCCACAAGAGCATTAGTGAGGTCAGGCACTGATGTTGGGCGATTAGGCCTAATATTGATATAGCGGGTAGTATTGAATACGCTGGAAATGGTTATAAAAATGTACAAGTTTGAGCATATAATTAAAACAATCTATAGCGCATTAATCAACTAAATTAACTCAGTAGGTTTGGTGCTACTGTCTGTGCACACAGGTTTCCGTAGGCTACAGCGCGTGTCAAACTCATTCCACGGAGGGACGAGTGTTTTTTCGCTTCTCTCTTTTACTTGACTGATGAGTTAGTAAAGAACTCACCGTGCCTGGTCTTCACTGAAAGAAAGAAACAACACCTCACAGACACTAGGCCCTCCATGGAATGAGTGTGATACCGCTGGGCTACAGCCTCGGCTTGGGTCTCCAACACCTCACAGACACTAGGCCCTCCATGGAATGAGTGTGATACCGCTGGGCTACAGCCTCGGCTTGGGTCTCCAACACCTCACAGACACTAGGCCCTCCATGGAATGAGTGTGATACCGCTGGGCTACAGCCTCGGCTTGGGTCTCCAACACCTCACAGACACTAGGCCCTCCATGGAATGAGTGTGATACCGCTGGGCTACAGCCTCGGCTTGGGTCTCCAACACCTCACAGACACTAGGCCCTCCATGGAATGAGTGTGATACCGCTGGGCTACAGCCTCGGCTAGAGTCTCCAACACCTCACAGACACTAGGCCCTCCATGGAATGAGTGTGATACCGCTGGGCTACAGCCTCGGCTTGGGTCTCCAACACCTCACAGACACTAGGCCCTCCATGGAATGAGTGTGATACCGCTGGGCTACAGCCTCGGCTTGGGTCTCCAACACCTCACAGACACTAGGCCCTCCATGGAATGAGTGTGATACCGCTGGGCTACAGCCTCGGCTAGAGTCTCCAACACCTCACAGACACTAGGCCCTCCATGGAATGAGTGTGATACCGCTGGGCTACAGCCTCGGCTTGGGTCTCCAAATTTCACACCAACTTCTGCATCTCCACCCCACATGAATACCTTGCTGACACATGTGTTTCCCTTAAAACTTCTTGGTGACAGGGGGGCAGTATTGAGTAGCTTGGATGAATAAGATGCCCAGAGTAAACTGCCTGCTACTCTGTCCCAGATGCTAATATATGTATATTATTAGTAGTACTGGATAGAAAACACTCTGAAGTTTCTAAAACTGTTTGAATGATGTAGGAGTATAACAGAACTCACATGGCAGGTGAAAACCTGAGAAAAATCCAACCAGGAAGTGGGAAATCTGAGGCTTGTAGTTTTTTAAACTCAGCCCCTATTGTAGATACAGTGGGATATTGGTTATGTTGCACTTCCTAAGGCTTCCATCAGATGTCAACAGTCTTTAGAACTTTGTTTGAGGATTCTACTGTGAGGTGGGACCGAATGAGAGAGGAATTAGCCAGGGGTCTGGCAGAGAGTTAGCTCTCGTTCCATTCCTTTTCTACAGACATAGGTATTCTCCAGTTGGAACATTATTGAACATTTATGTTAAAAACATCCTAAAGGTTGTTTCTATATTTAGTTTGACAAGTTTCTACGGGCTGTAACGGTACTTTTTGAACTTTTTGTCTGACATTTGGCTGGACCTGAAAGGGCTTTTGGATTAGTTTACCAAACGACCCTAATAAAATAAGCTATTTGGACATAAATTATGGACATCATTGAACAAAACAAACATTTATTGTGGAACTGAAATTCCTGGGAGTGCATTCTGATGAAGATCATCAAAGGTAAGTTAATATTTATAATGCTATTTCTGACTAATGTCGACCATCCAATATGGCGGATATCTTTTTGGCTGCCTTGTTGTCTGAACGCTGTACTCAGATTATTGCATGGTTTGCTTTTTCCGTAAAGTTTTTTAAAAATCTGACAGCGGTTGCATTGAGGAGAAGTATATCTCTAATTCCATGTATAACAGCTGTATTTCCATCACCATTTATAATGGATATTTCTGTAAAAAGATGTGGCTCTGCACAATCACTGCATGTTTTAGAACAACTGAACGCGCCAATGTAAAATGAGATTTTTTTTATATAAATATGCACTTTATCGAACAAAATATACATGTATTGTGTAACATGAAGTCCTATGAGTGTCATCTGATGAAGATCATCAAAGGTTAGTGATTAATTCTACCTCTATTTGTGCTTTTTGTGACTCCTCCCTTTGGCTGGAAAAATGGCTGTGTTTTTCTGTGAGTTGGTGGTGACTTAACAATCATTTGTGGGGCTTTCGCTGGAAAGCATTTTTTAAATCAGACACTGTGGCTGGATTAACGAGAACTTTATCTTTAAATTGGTGTAAAATACTTGTATGCTTAAGGAATTTTATTTATGAGATTTCTGTTGTTTTGAAATTGTCGCCCTGCACTTTCACTGACTGCTGGTGAGGTGGGACGCTACCAGAGAGCGTCCCACCCCACTTCCTGGGACGCTACCACCTCTCTCTCTATTCCTCCTATTCCCTCTCTCTCTGCCTCCTCTTTCCTCTCTCTCTGCATCCTCTTTCCTCTCTCTCTCTCTCTGCCTCCTCTTTCCTCTCTCTCTCTCTCTCTCTCTTCTTTCCTCTCTCTCTGCCTCCTCTTTCCTCTCTCTCTCTGCCTCCTCTTTCCTCTCTCTCTGCCTCCTCTTTCCTCTCTCTCTCCTACCCCTCATTCCTCTCTCTCTCTCTGCCTCCTCTTTCCTCTCTCTCTCTCTCTCTCTCGCTCTGCCTCCTCTTTCCCCTCTCTCTCTCTGCCTCACCTTTCCACTCTCTCTCTCTCCCTCTGCCTTCTCTTTCCCCTCTCTCTCTGCCTCCTCTTTCCTCTCTCTGTACCTCCTCTTTCCTCTCTCTCTGCCTCCTCTTTCCTATCTCTCTCTCTCTCTCTCTCTCTCTCTCTCTCTCTCTCTCTCTCTCTGCTGCCTCCTATTTCCTCTCTCTGCCTCCTCTTTCCTCTGTCTCTCTCTCTCTCTCTCTCTCTCTCTCTCTCTCTCTCTCTCTCTCTCTCTCTCTCTCTCTCTCTCTCTCTCTCTCTCACACTCTCTCTGCCTCCTCTTTCCTCTCTCTCTGCCTCCTCTTTCCTCTCTCTCTCTGCCTCCTCTTTCACCTCTCTCTCTGCCACCTCTTTCCTCTCTCTCTACCTCCTATTCCCTCTCTCTCTGCCTCCTCTTTCCTCTCTCTCTGCATCCTCTTTCCTCTCTCTCTCTCTCTGCCTCCTCTTTCCTCTCTCCCTCTCTCTCTCTCTTCTTTCCCCTCTCTCTGCCTCCTCTTTCCTCTCTCTCTCTCTCTCTCTCTCTCTCTCTCTCTCTCTCTCTCTCTCTCTCTCTCTCTCTCTCTCTCTCTCTCTCTCTCTGCCTCCTCTCTCTCTCTCTCTCTCTCTCTCTCTCTCTCTCTCTCTCTCTCTCTCTCTCTCTCTCTCTCTCTCTCTCTCTCTCTCTCTCTCTCTCTCTCCTCTCTCTCTCTATTCCTCTCTCTCTCTACCTCCTATTCTCTCTCTCTCTCTCTCTCTCTCTCTGCCTCCTCTTTCCTCTCTCTCTCTCTCTCTCTCTCTCTCTCTCTCTCTCTCTCTCTCTCTCTCTCTCTCTCTCTCTCTCTGCCTCCTCTTTCCTCTCTCTCTCGCTGCCTCCTCTTTCCTCTCTCTCTACCTCCTATTTCCTCTATCTCTGCCACCTCTTTCCTCTCTCTTTCTCTCTCTCTCTCTGCCACTTATTTTCTCTCTCTCTCTCTCTCTGCCACTTATTTGCTCCCTCTCTCTCTCTCTCTCTCTCTCTCTCTCTCTCTCTCTCTCTCTCTCTCTCTCTCTCTCTCTCTCTCTCTCTCTCTCTCTCTCTCCTCTCTCTGACACCTATTTCCTCTCTCTCTCTGCCTCCTTTTCCCACTCTCTCTATATCTCTGCCTCCTCTTTGGTCTCTCTCATATCTATCTGCGCCATCTGAGTCATATAATGTTCTGACTAAGGAATGGATAAGCAGCTGTCGTTCACAGCCTCATATTCATACCAGAGCCTGGTACAGAAGCTCCGAATAGAAACAATGTCAAAAATGGACTGAAACTGAAAAGAAAAATGGGGTTTATTGATACTGTGTTGTTGTTATTGTTGTTGTTGTTGTTGTTGTTGTTCTCTAATCTGATTCTCAATTTATGTTCTTATATTATAAACACACATTTTTAATGTTTGATTCTTTGTACTAACTATATGTTTTGTATTAGAAGTAGTGTATACATCAGACCCTGTCAATCAATCAAACAGTGTAACATATGTTTATGAAGATGATTTTCAAAAGATTGATCAAATGAAGATCCTACATCTGCATTTAGAGGGAGCATGCATCCTTACAATTCCTCACAATTCCTCTATTACAATGTATTTATTACAGTGTAAATATCTGTAATAATTGTGTTTGTAGTGTTATTTAATGTCCAAATATCATCCTCTATCTAGTGGTGTAACTTTTATGGTGTCAAGAAGATCTTCCTTTGGTTTATGACACATAACCTTTCTATTTTTTTTTTACTTCATTTATTTCTCTCATTAAAATATGAGGTATAGGATTCTGCTGATGTCAGTATTTCAGTCTATGATCAAAACTGTCAGAGGAAGAGTGAGTAACGCTGCTGATTCATTGAGGCGAGAAAGACAACCTGCCAATCATGGGAGAGGGAGAGGCATGGTTTCCTGGGGCACCTGCCAATCAGAGACGAGAAGATGATAGTTAGCTGCCAATCAGAGGGCTGGAGAGGTCACAGGCAGGAAGTCAAGGTCAGAGATAAACTCAGATCAGCAAGTAAGAAGGACACCAGGCAGGAGAGGGAGCGAGAGATAGAGAGAAACTGAGTCAGTGAAAAAATGATAGAGGAATTCTCATACGTTCTGTTTGTGTGCGTGTTACAGAAAGGTCCATTCAAGTGGAGAAAGGCAGTGTGAGAGAGAGAGAGAGAGACAGAGAGAGAGAGAGAGAGAGAGAGAGAGAGAGAGAGAGAGAGAGAAGAGTATGCAGGATGGGAGGGATTCAATGTATGTGTGCAGGGCCTAGGCATAAGAGACATAAGCAACTGCTTAGGGCCCCACGGATGCTAGGGGGCCCCCCCCCCCCCCCCCAAATAATAACATTCAGGGACAACTTCCTGTTGAGAGTAGCAACAGTAGAATTGCAATTTTGTAATGTGTTACTGACTACCACTAGTACTACTACTAATGACTACTATGGGCCCTGGACAACAGTAATATGGTTTCATTTGGGACTAACACACATATGTCGATACCGTCAGGGGAGGCAGGTAACCTCGAGGGTTAGACCAGTAACTGAAAGGTTGCTCCACAGGCCTTGAGGAAGGCACGTAAACCTAGTTGCTCCACAGGCCTTGAGGAAGGCACGTAAACCTAGTTGCTCCACAGGCCTTGAGGAAGGCACTTAAACCTAGTTGCTCCACAGGCCTTGAGGAAGGCACTTAAACCTAGTTGCTCCACAGGCCTTGAGGAAGGCACTTAAACCTAGTTGCTCCACAGGCCTTGAGGAAGGCACTTAAACCTAGTTGCTCCACAGGCCTTGAGGAAGGCACTTAAACCTAGTTGCTCCAGAGGCCTTGAGGAAGGCACTTAAACCTAGTTGCTCCAGAGGCCTTGAGGAAGGCACTTAAACCTAGTTGCTCCAGAGGCCTTGAGGAAGGCACTTAAACCTAGTTGCTCCACAGGCCTTGAGGAAGGCACTTAAACCTAGTTGCTCCACAGGCCTTGAGGAAGGCACTTAAACCTAGTTGCTCCACAGGCCTTGAGGAAGGCACTTAAACCTAGTTGCTCCACAGGCCTTGAGGAAGGCACTTAAACCTAGTTGCTCCAGAGGCCTTGAGGAAGGCACTTAAACCTAGTTGCTCCACAGGTCTTGAGGAAGGCACTTAAACCTAGTTGCTCCACAGGCCTTGAGGAAGGCACTTAAACCTAGTTGCTCCACAGGCCTTGAGGAAGGCACTTAAACCTAGTTGCTCCACAGGCCTTGAGGAAGGCACTTAAACCTAGTTGCTCCAGAGGCCTTGAGGAAGGCACTTAAACCTAGTTGCTCCAGAGGCCTTGAGGAAGGCACTTAAACCTAGTTGCTCCACAG
>NC_060192.1:34908051-34953051 GCF_021184085.1 Oncorhynchus gorbuscha | reverse complement strand
CCACACCACCATATTGCAATTTCTGCCACCCATAAGTGAAGCATACATGTCAAGACAATATTGTGTTATAGAAAAGAGCAGAAGCGCAGAACTATCCATTCAGATGAATTGTGTGTATAGACCATGGATGATTGACATGGAGCGTTGCTCTTCTACAGCCACACACACACACACACACACACACACACACACACACACACACACACACACACACACACACACACACACACACACACACACACACACACACACACACACACACACACACACACACACACACACACACACACACACACACACACACACACACACACACACACACACACACCTGCGTTGCTCTTCTACAGCCACACACACACACACACACACACTGCGTTGCTCTTCCACAGCCACACACACACACACACACACACACACACACACACACACACACACACACACACACACACACACACACACACACACACACACACACACACACACACACACACACACACACACACACACACACACACACACACACACACCTGCGTTGCTCTTCTACAGCCACACACACACACGCAAAGAGCGCTATATTGAAACCACTGTGCTGCCATCTTGGTACGCCTCAATTGTAAAAATATATTCTGGAAGCTATAGAGATCCATTTATTAATGTCTACATTCGTTTTTGACAAGTTTATTATATTACAGAAACCATAATGCACACTGTTAATGCACACTGTTAGCCTATATTATGTGAGCTAAACATAATATAATAATATAATATAAAATGAAAAAATATCTAAAAACATTTTCATTAAACTATTTTTTTTAGTGAGTACTACTGTTACTGTCCCCACTACACAAAAATAACAATTTTTAACTTAAATACATTAATTCCTATGGAGGACTTCCCCTTCTGGGGAGTGACAATATGGCCAACTTGTGGTTTCAAAACCTCTCAATGGCTAATACATAGAATCAGCAATCCAGGGTTTATATACATCATTGGTTCAGACCCCCAGTCCAACCTACAGACAGGTTATGGAACGTTTACTCTTTTAGTATTTCTTAATAAAAAGCACTACAGTAAATGCTACAGTATACTACAATCTGCAAAAACACTACAGTGAATACTACAGTATTCTGTAGTACTGCACTGGGACATTAGGATATTTTCTTATACCAGGGGAAAGGGACCAACCCTGATTGGCTTCAGAAGCAAGCCAGCAGTGGCATGCATTATCTACCTCACTTGCTTTGGCAATGTTAATCAATGTTTCCCATGCTAATAAAGCCCCTTGAATTGAATTGAGAGAGAGACAGAAAGAGACAGAGACAGAGAAAGAGAGAGCAAGAGAGAGGAAGAGAGCGAGAGAGAGAGAGAGAGAGAGAGAGAGAGAGAGAGAGAGAGAGAGAGAGAGAGAGAGAGAGAGAGAGAGAGGAAGAGAACGAGAGAGAGCAAGAGAGAGCAAGAGAGAGGAAGAGAGCGAGAGAGAGGAAGAGAGCGAGAGAGAGAGAGAGAGAAAGAAAGAAAGAAAGAGAGAGCAAGAGAGAGGAAGAGAGCGAGAGAGAGAGAGAGAGAGAGAGAGAGAGAGAGGAGAGAGAGAGAAAGAAAGAAAGAGAGAGCAAGAGAGAGGAAGAGAGCGAGAGAGAGAGAGAGAGAGAGCAAGAGAGAGCGAGAGAATGGATAAATGTGGCCCGGGTGTATGTGTGTGAGACTGACAGTGCGCTGCAGTACAGTAGTGGAGCAAGCTGAGGGTCAGTGAAACAGGCAGACCCACCGGCTATCAATCACCTAAAAACACTTCTCACCTTGCTAAACCACAGACACTTGTACACACAAACACACACAGCTCAGAGCTAACAGTACAGTGACTGTGCAACTTTAGCCTTGAATGAGAGTTTGATATAATACAGTATATTTTTATGTAGAGAGTCAGGCATAGAGAGACATAAGAGAGCTTGTTAGACATGGGTAAAAGCATAGTGAGGGTCAGAGGTAGATCTTATATACACTGCTCAAAAAAATAATGGGAACACAACACAATGTAACTCCAAGTCAATCACACTTCTGTGAAATCAAACTGTCCACTTAGGAAGCAACACTGATTGACAATACATTTCAAATTTCACAAATATCACATCCACTGGCGCCCTGTGCTCTTCACAGATAAAAGCAGGTTCACACTGAGCACATGTGACAGAGTCTGGAGACGCCGTGGAGAACGTTCTGCTGCCACCTCATCAGGAGCATTGCCAGGGGTTGTAGGGAGGTCATACAGGCACGTGGAGGCCACACACACTACTGAGCCTCATTTTGACTTGTTTTAAGGACATTACATCAAAGTTGGATCCGTCTGTAGTGTGGTTTTCCACTTTAATTTTGAGTGTGACTCCAAATCCAGACCTCCATGGGTTGATAAATTTGATTTCCATTGATCATTTTTGTGTGATTTTGTTGTCAGCACATTCAACTATGTAAAGAAAAAAGTATTTAATAAGAATATTTCATTCATTCAGATCTAGGATGTGTTCTCAGTGTTACCTTTATTTTTTTGAGTAATGTAGTACATGACAATTAGAACTTACCTGGTTACGTAGGTGTTGATCTCACCTGGTTACGTAGGTGTTGATCTCAATGCAAGCCTGAAACCATTTCTAAAGACTGTTGATATCTAGTGGAAAGCATAGGAACTGCAAATTGAGTCCTAATTCAATGGATACTGTAATGGCATTGAATAGAAAACTACAAAACCAAAATAGAAACAAAAACTTCCTGAATGGATCTTTCTCAGGTTTTCGCCTGTCAAATCAGTTCTGTTATACTCACACTTTTTTAACAGTTTCGGAAACTTTAGAGTGTTTTCTATCCAAATCGACCAGTTATATGCACATCATATCTTCCGGGCCCGAGTAGGAGGTGGTTTAATTTGGGCATGCTTTTCATCCAAAATTCTGAATGCTGCCCTCTACTTAATTAAAGCACCTTTGGCAGCAATTACAGCCTTGCGTCTTCTTGGGTAAAATGCTACAAGCTTGACACACCTGTATTTGGGGAGTTTCTTCTCTGCAGATCCTCTCAAGCTCTGTCAGGTTGGATGTGGAGCGACGCTGCACAGCTATTTTCACGTCTCTCCAGAGATGTTCCATCGGGTTCATGTCCGGGCTCTGGTTGGGCCACTCAAGTACATGTCCCGAAGCCACTCTTGCTTGGCTGTGTGCTTAGAGTTTTTGTCCTGTTGGAAAGTGAACCTTTGCCCAAGTCTGAGGACCTAAGCACTCTGGAGCAGGTTTCCATCAAGGATCTCTCTGTAATTTGCTCTGTTCATCTTTGCCTTGACCTTGACTAGTCTCTCGGTCCCTGCCGGTGAAAAACATCCCCACAGCATGATGCTGCCACCACCATGCTTCACCGTAGGGATGGTGCCAAGTTTCCTTCAGACGTGACGCTTGGCATTCATATTTTCATCAGACCAGAGAATCTTGTCTTTAGCTGCATTTTGGCAAAAATCCAAGCGGGCTGTCATGTGCCTTTTACTGAGGAGTGGCTTCCGTCTGGCCACTCTACCATAAAGGCCTGATTGGTGGAGTGCTGTAGTGAATGTTGTCCTTCTGGAAGGTTCTACCATCTCCACAGAGGAACTATAGAGCTCTGTCAGAGTGACCATCAGGTTCCTGGTCACCTCCCTGACCAAGGCCCTTCTCCCCGATTGCTCAGTTTGGCCGGGGGGTCAGCTCTAGGAGGGGTCTTGGTGGTTCCAAACTTTTTCCATTTAAGAATGATGGAGGCCATTGTGTTCTTGGGGACCTTCGATGCTGCAGACATGTTTTGGTACCCTTCCCCAGATCTGTTTGTTGTCACAATGCTTTCTCTGAACTCGACGGACAATTAATTTGACCCCATGACTTGGTTTTGCTCTGACATGCACTATATACAGAGCATTCGGAAGGTTTTCAGACCCCTTGACTTGGTTTTGCTCTGATATGCTCTATATACAGAGCATTCGGAAGGTTTTCAGACCCCTTGACTTGGTTTTGCTCTGATATGCTCTATATACAGAGCATTCGGAAGGTTTTCAGACCCCTTGACTTGGTTTTGCTCTGATATGCTCTATATACAGAGCATTCGGAAGGTTTTCAGACCCCTTGACTTGGTTTTGCTCTGACATGCACTATATACAGAGCATTCGGAAGGTTTTCAGACCCCTTGACTTTTTCCACATTTTGTTTCGTTACAGCCTTATTCTAAAATTGATTAAATAATTGTATTTTGCCGTTACAGTTGACAGTACATGTCAGAGCAAAAACCAAGTTTTCTTTGCCATTACATATAGTATCATTCAATACACGGACAGGGCAGATATCTCTGAGACACATCATCAGCAAAAAGATGATAGTATATATACTGTATATAGACTATATGATATTATATAAACTGTATATACACTCTATGATATTATATATACTGTATGTAGTATCTGATATCTTTAATAGTGGTTATACACTATATTATATTCTCACGTATACTGTATATACACTACATGATACTATATATACTATATAAACACTATATAATATTTAATATACACTATATGATATTAGATATACTGGTAATACACTATATGATATTACATATACTGGTAATACACTATATGATATTATATATACTGGTTATACACTATATGATAATATATACAGTATACTCTATATACACTATATGTTATTATATCTACTACATGATATTATCATACAATAAACAACAATAAACAATATTCAGACAACCTTATAATGATGTGGGATTAGTTTAGATCTGTTAAGTTCAGTTCCCTTAAGTTCAGTTCCGTTAAGTTCAGTTCCGTTAAGTTCAGTTCCGTTAAGTTCCGTTAAGTTTAGTTCCGTTAAGTTCAGTTCCGTTAAGTTCAGTTCCGTTAAGTTCAGTTCCGTTAAGTTCAGTTCCGTTAAGTTCCGTTAAGTTTAGTTCCGTTAAGTTCAGTTCCGTTAAGTTTAGTTCCGTTAAGTTTAGTTCCGTTAAGTTCAGTTCCGTTAAGTTCAGTTCCGTTAAGTTTAGTTCCGTTAAGTTCAGTTCCGTTAAGTTTAGTTCCGTTAAGTTCAGTTCCGTTAAGTTCAGTTCCGTTAAGTTCAGTTCTGTTAAGTTTAGTTCCGTTAAGTTCAGTTCCGTTAAGTTTAGTTCCGTTAAGTTCAGTTCCGTTAAGTTTAGTTCCGTTAAGTTCAGTTCCGTTAAGTTCAGTTCCGTTAAGTTCAGTTCCGTTAAGTTCAGTTCCGTTAAGTTTAGTTCCGTTAAGTTCAGTTCCGTTAACTTTAGCTCCATTAAGTTCAGTTCCGTTAAGTTTAGTTCCGTTAAGTTCAGTTCCGTTAAGTTCAGTTCCGTTAAGTTCAGTTCCGTTAAGTTTAGTTCCGCTTAGTTCAGATTAGTTCCATTTAGTTTAGTTCAGTTCTGTTTAGTTCAGTTCTGTTAAGTTCAGTTCTGTTTAGTTCAGTTCCGTTAAGTTTAGTTAAGTTTAGTTCAGTTCTGTTTAGTTCAGTTCCGTTAAGTTTAGTTCCGTTAAGTTCAGTTCCGTTAAGTTTAGCTCCGTTAAGTTCAGTTCCGTTAAGTTTAGTTCCGTTAAGTTCAGTTCCGTTAAGTTCAGTTCCGTTAAGTTCAGTTCCGTTAAGTTTAGTTCCGCTTAGTTCAGATTAGTTCCATTTAGTTTAGTTCAGTTCTGTTTAGTTCAGTTCTGTTAAGTTCAGTTCTGTTTAGTTCAGTTCTGTTTAGTTCAGTTCCGTTAAGTTTAGTTAAGTTTAGTTCCGCTTAGTTCAGATTAGTTCCATTGGGGTTTTGTTCAGTTCTGTTTAGTTCAGTTCTGTTTAGTTCAGTTCCATTTAGTTTAGTTTAGTTCCGTTTAGCTTAGTAGACACTTTGAATTAATTAGCAAGGCAGGTGCATAAACGGCATCATCAAGGTTTGATGTCACCAGAAGTCAGACGTGTTTCCATCGTGGTCCACTACTTCTTCCTACACAATATCCATTGTCATATTTCCAGCATGCACAGCTCCCAATTTCTGCCTCTGATCTGCCATTTTAAATCATTCTCTTCCCAGGACGGGATCTTTGATGAGGCAGTGATCTGTGTCTGTCTGGGACTGGCCTATGGACCCTGGTGAAAAGTAGTGCACTATATAGGGAATAGGGCACCATTTGGGATGCAGGTGGGCCGTGCTAAAAACTTTACATCTGTCATGTCTACAAACCGACAAGTCACAGCTAAGAATAGGTCTCGCCTCATCCCTCGCCTCGCCTCATCCCTCGCCTGATAAAAAATAATGACCTTCCCCTTTTTAATTCGCTGTCCTGAAATAAATGTAGTTAATCTCTTGCCCCCCCCTCTCTCTCTATCTATCCATCTCTTCCTCCTCTCGCTGTCTGTCCATCCATCTGTAATGTAGAGTAGATTGATAAAGGACAAGGATGTCTTGGCTAACTCCCGGAGGAAATATATATTCTCTCTCTCTCTCTCTCTCTCTCTCTCTCTCTCTCTCTCTCTCTCTCTCTCTCTCTCTCTCTCTCTCTCTCTCTCTCTCTCTCTCTCTCTCTCTCTCTCTCTCTCTCATATTATATCCCCTAATGAAAACACTTGCCAACTCTGTGGGCACCTCAGTATTGCTGCCCTCTGCTCAAACCTCTCCTCTTCTGTGTCTTTCTCTTCACCCCGACATATCATCCATAACCTTCTGTGTGCAGAGAGTCCATCGGCACGGCTGGCCATCCATCTCCACAAGGTTGAGCTGCCCACGGCAGAGAGCAGCAGCTGCAGAGCCCAGAGAGGCACACCCTGTGTGGGGAGGAGAATGAGGAAGGGCTTAATGATGGATGGTGGATACTGGAGGAAGCTGGAGGATTCAAATGGCACCCTATTCTCTATATCCTGCATGACTTTTTGACCTGGGTCCATCGGCCTTTAGTCTCGGATATCCCTGACCGTTCTAGTGGAGAATGTAAACTTCTCTCTGAGATTTTGAAAAAAAAATGGAGGGAAAAAAATTCCAGGGAGGCTCCTCAACTCTCCCAACAAATCACGTTTTGGTAGGCGGGGCTTCAAATGCGGATGGGAATTGTGCTCATGTTTAGCTAGGGTCACAAGCTGCTACGGCAGTGATACTGCAGTGATTCTGCAGTGACGTTACCGGTGATGTATTTTCCCATTTCCGACTCGTCTTCTCTGTCCCAAATGACACCGGAACATGAACAGATGTTTTAGCTAGAGCATTGATACATTGCACTGTATAGAGAATAGGATGCCATATGGGACGCAAACATAAATATATTGTCTCAGCTCAGAGAGGGCTGGGAGACTCGTGAACCCAGTATGCAGTTGAGTTGGCTGTTGACCAGAGTTGGCGGTTGACCAGAGTTGGCTGTTGACCAGAGTGGGCTGTTGACCAGAGTTGGCTGTTGACCAGAGTGGGCTGTTGACCAGAGTGGGCTGTTGACCAGAGTTGACTGTTGAGTTGGCTGTTGACCAGAGTGGGCTGTTGAGTTGGCTGTTGACCAGAATTGGCTGTTGACCAGAGTTGGCTGTTGAGTTGGCTATTGACCAGAGTGGACTGTTGAGTTGTCTGTTGACCAGAGTTGGCTGTTGACCAGAATTGGCTGTTGACCAGAGTGGACTGTTGAGTTGTCTGTTGACCAGAGTTGGCTGTTGACCAGAATTGGCTGTTGACCAGAGTTGGCTGTTGAGTTGGCTATTGACCAGAGTGGACTGTTGAGTTGTCTGTTGACCAGAGTTGGCTGTTGCGTTGGCTGTTGAGTTGGCTGTTGAGTTGATTATGGAGTGTGCTGTTGAGTTGACTATTGAGTTGGTTGCTCAAAACAAAACAAAAATTGTATTTGTCACATACACATGGTTAGCAGATGTTAATGTGAGTGTAGCGAAATGCTTGTGCTTCTAGTTCCGACCATGCAGTAATATCTAACAAGTAATCTAACCTAACAATTTCACAACAACTACCTTATACACACAAGTGTAAAGGAATGAAGAATATGTACATAAAAATATATGAATGAGTGATGACCGAACGGCATAGGCAAGATGCAGCAGATGGTATAGAGTACAGTATATACATATGAGATGAGTAATGTAGGGTATGTGAACATTATATAAAGTGGCATTAGATGTTTTGTTGGCTGTTGAGTTGACTATTGAGTTGGCTGTTGAGTTGACTGTTGAGTTGACTATTGAGCTGACTGTTGAGTTGACTGTTGAGTTGATTATTAAGTTGGCTGTTGAGCTGACTGTTGAGTTGGCTGTTGAGTTGATTATTAAGTTGGCTGTTGAGCTGACTGTTGAGTTGACTATTGAGCTGACTGTTGAGTTGGCTGTTGAGTTGATTATTAAGTTGGCTGTTGAGCTGACTGTTGAGTTGGCTGTTGAGTTGATTATTAAGTTGGCTGTTGAGCTGACTGTTGAGTTGACTATTGAGTTGGCTGTTGGGTCGATTATTAAGTTGGCTGTTGAGCTGACTGTTGAGTTGACTATTGAGTTGGCTGTTGGGTCGATTATTAAGTTGGCTGTTGAGCTGACTGTTGAGTTGGCTGTTGAGTTGACTGTTGAGTTGACTGTTGAGTTGATTATTAAGTTGGCTGTTGAGCTGACTGTTGAGTTGACTGTTGAGTTGACTGTTGAGTTGATTATTAAGTTGGCTGTTGAGCTGTCTGTTGAGTTGACTATTGAGTTGACTGTTGAGTTGGCTGTTGAGCTGACTGTTGAGCTGACTGTTGAGTTGACTGTTGAGCTGACTGTTGAGCTGACTGTTGAGTTGACTGTTGAGTTGACTGTTGAGCTGACTGTTGAGTTGACTGTTGAGTTGACTGTTGAGCTGACTGTTGAGCTGACTGTTGAGTTGACTGTTGAGTTGACTGTTGAGCTGACTGTTGAGCTGACTGTTGAGCTGACTGTTGAGCTGACTGTTGAGTTGACTGTTGAGTTGACTGTTGAGCTGACTGTTGAGTTGACTGTTGAGTTGACTGTTGAGCTGACTGTTGAGCTGACTGTTGAGCTGACTGTTGAGTTGACTGTTGAGCTGACTGTTGAGCTGACTGTTGAGCTGACTGTTGAGTTGACTGTTGAGCTGACTGTTGAGCTGACTGTTGAGCTGACTGTTGAGTTGACTGTTGAGTTGACTGTTGAGTTGGCTGTTGAGTTGACTGTTGAGTTGGCTGTTGAGCTGACTGTTGAGTTGACTGTTGAGCTGACTGTTGAGTTGACTGTTGAGTTGACTGTTGAGCTGACTGTTGAGTTGACTGTTGAGCTGACTGTTGAGTTGACTGTTGAGTTGACTGTTGAGCTGACTGTTGAGTTGGCTGTTGAGTTGACTGTTGAGTTGACTGTTAAAAATGAACAGTAAACATTACACTCACAGAAGTTCCAAAATAATAAAGACATTACAAATGTCATATTATGCCTATATACAGTGTTGTAACAATGTGCAAATGGTTAAAGTACAAACGGAAAATAAGTCAACCTAAATATGGGTTGTATTTACAAGGTTGTTTGTTCTTCACTGGTTGCCCTTTTCTTGCTGCAACAGGTCACAAATCTTGCTGCTGTGATGCACACTGTAGTATTTCACCCAGTAGATATGGGAGTTTATCAAAATTGGGTTTGTTTTCAAATTCTTTGTGGATCTGTGTAATCTGAGGGAAATATGTGTCTCTAATATGTTCATACATTGGACAGGGGGTCAGGACCCGCAGATCAGATTCCACCTCATTGTGTGGGCAGTGTGCTTGTCTTCTCTTGAGAGCCATGTCTGCCTACGGCGGCCTTTCTCAATAGCAAGGCTAAGCTATGAATCTGTACATAGTCAAAGCTTTCCATAAGTTTGGGCCAGTCACATTAGTCAGGTATTCTGCAACTGTGTACTCTCTGTTTAGGGCCAAATAGCATTCTAGTTTGCTCTGTTTTTTTTGTTAATTTTGTCCAATGTGTCAAGTAATTATATGTTTATTTTCTCATGACTTGGTTGGGTCTAATTGTGTTGCTGTCCTGGGGCTCTGGGGCTCTGTTTGTGTTTGTGAACAGAGTACCAGGACCAGCTTGCCTAGGGAACTCTTCTCCAGGTTCATCTCTCTGTAGGTGATGGCTTTGTTATGAAGGTTTGGGAATCGCTTCCTTTTAGGTGGTTGTAGAATTTTGATAATTAACGGGTATAGGCCTAATTCTGCTCTGCGTGCATTATTTGGTGTTTTACGTTGTACAAAGGAGGATTTGATTTTTTTTTGCAGAATTCTGCGTGCAGTCTCAATTTGGTGTTTGTCCCATTTAGTGAATTATTGGTTGGTGAGTGGACCCCAGACTTCACAACCATAAAGGGCAATGGGTTCTATAACTGATTCAAGTATTTCTTGCCAGACCCCAATTGGTATGTAAAATGTTATGTTCCTTTTGATGACATAGAATGCCCTTCTTGCCTTGTCTCTCAGACCTTTCAAATCAAATCAAACTTTATTTGTCACATGCACCGAGTACAACAAGTGTAGACTTTACCGTGAAATGCTTACTTACAAGCCCTTAACCAACAGTGCAGCTCAAGAAGAAGAAAATATTTACCAAGTAGGCTAAAATAAAAAGTATTAATAAACAGTAACACAATAAGAATAACAATAACGAGGCTATATACAAGGGGCACCAGTACTGAGTCAGTGTGCCGGGGTACAGGCTGGTTGAAGTAATCTGTAAATGTAGGTTGGCTTCGAAGTGACTATGCATGGGTAACAAACAAACAGCGAATAGCAGCAGTGTACAAGAGGGGGGGGGGGGATCAACGTAAATTGTCCGGAGGAGATTTCTATGAATTGTTCAGCAGTCTAATGTCTTAGGGGTAGAAGCTGTTGAGGAACTTTCCATCAATTTATATAGCAGACCCTCATGACAAATTGAGTCAAAGGCTTTTTTGAAATCAACAAAGCATGAGAAGACTTTGCCTTTGTTTTGGTTTGTTTGTTTGTCAACTAGGCTGTGCAGGGTTGAATACATGGTCTGTCGCATGATAATTTGGTAAAAAGCCAATTTGACATTTGCTCAGTACATTGTTTTCACTAAGGAAATGTACGGGTCTGCTGTTAATGATAATGCAGAGGATTTTCCCAAGGTTGCTGCTGATGCATATCCCACGGTAGTTATTGGGGTCAAATTTGTCTCCTATTTTGTGGATTGGGGATCAGTCCTTGGTTCCAAATATTGGGGAAGATGCCAGAGCTAAGGATGATGTTAAAGAGTTTTAGTATAGCCAATTGGAATTTGTTGTCTGTATATTTGATCATTTCATTGAGGATACCATCAACACCACAGGCCTTTTTGGGTTGGAGGGTTTATATTTTGGCATGTATTTCATTCAATGTAATTGGAGAATCCAGTGGGTTCAGGTCTTTAATAGTTGATTCTAAGATTTGTATTTGATCATGTATATGTTTTTGTTCTTTGTTCTTTGTTATATAGACAAAAAGATTGGATGAGTGGAAAAAAGAAGGCACAGCGCGTCAGAATTCAACTCAATGTAATTGAAGAATCCATAGACTCTAACTGCGTATTTCTCCAAAGCTCAGTTATCCTGAGTCTGCACAACACTGCCAGGACCTAGGATCAAGGGAGACACTCAAGTTTTTAAATACTATATCTCTTGACACATTGATGAAAACAGTCTTAACCTCTAAACCATCAAGCTTCATATTGGACCCTTTTCCAACTAAACTACTGAAAGAGCTGCTTCCTGTGCTTGGCCCTCCAATGTTGAACATAATAAATGGCTCCCTATCCACTCAGTAAAAGTGGCAGTAATAAAGCCTCTCTTGAAAAAGCCAAACCTTGACCTAGAAAATATAAAAAACTATTGGCCTATATCGAATCTCCCAGATTTTTGAAAAGCTGTTGCATAGCAACTCACTGCCTTCCTGAAGACAAACAATGTCTACGAAATGCTTCAGTCTGGTTCTAGACCCCATCATAGCACTGAGACTGCAGTCGTGAAGGTGGTAAATTACATTTTAATGGCGTCAGACAGAGGCTCTGCATCTGTCCTCGTGCTCCTGGACCTTCGTGCTGCTTTTGATACAATCAATCACTACACTCTTTTGGGGAGATTGGAAACCCAAATTGGTTTACACGGACAAGTTCTGGCCTGGTTTAGATCTTATTTGTCGGAAAGGTATCAGTTTGTCTCTGTGGATGCTTTGTCCTCTGACAAATCAACTGTAATTTTCAGTGTTGCTCAAGGTTCCGCTTTAGGACCACTATTGTTTCCACTATATATTTTTTCTCTTGGTGATGTCATTCGGTAACATAATGCTAACTTTCACTGCAGTGTGTACGATACACAGCTGTACATTTCCCTCCCTGGAATAATGTGTTTCAGACATAAGGAAGTGGATGGTGTCAAATGTTTTGCTTTTAAACTCGGACAGAACAGAGATGCTAGTTCTAGGTCCCCAGAAAGAAAGAGATCTTCTGTTGGATCGGACAATTAATCTTGATGGTTGAACAGTCCTCTCAAATAAAACTGTGAAGGACCAAGGCGTTACTCTGGACCCTGATCTCTCTTTTGATGCAAATATGAAAAATATTTAAAGGACAGCTTTTTTCCATCTGCATATTACTCTAGTGCTAGCCTCTCTACACTGGCTTGCTATGAAGTTAAACTCCTCGGAAGTTAAGGCTGATTTCAAGGGATTACTGCTAACCTACAAAGCATTACCTGGGCATGCTCCTACCTAGCTTTCTGATTTGGTCCTGCCGTACATACCTACATGTACGCTACGGTCACAAGACGCAGGCCTCCTTACTGTCCCTAGAATTTCTAAGCCATCAGCTGGAGGCAGGGCTTTCTCCTATAGAGCTCCAATTTTTATAGAATGGTCTGCCCTTCCATGTGATAGAAGCAGACTTGGTCTCGACCTTTAAGGCTTTATTGAAGACTCATCTCTTCAGTAGGTCCTATGATTGAGTGTAGTCTGACCCAGGAGTGTGAAGGTGAACGCCTCCCTCGGGTTCGTGCTGTGGGGGAGATCTTTGTGGGCTATGCTCTGACTTGTCTTAGGGTAGTACATTGGTGGTTGAAGATATCCCTCCAGTCGTGTGGGGGCTGTGCTTTGACAAAGTGGGTGGGGTTATATCCTGCCTGTTTGGCCCTGTATGGGGGTATCGTCAGACAGGGCCACAGTGTCTCCCGACACCTCCTGTCTCAGGCTCCAGTATTTATGCTGCAGTAGTTTATATGTCGGGTGGATAGGGTCAGTCTGTTATATCTGGAGTATTTCTCCTGTCTTATCCAGTGTCCTGTGTAGATTTAAGTATGATCCCTCTAATTCTCCCTCTCTCTTTTTCTCATGTTCTCTTTCTCCTTCTCTCTCTTTCTCTCTCTCTTTCTCTCTGAGGACCTAAGCCCTAGGACCATGCCTCAGAACTATCTGGCCTGAAGACTCCTTGCTGTCCCGAGTCCACCTGGTCGTGCTGCTGCTCCAGATTCAACTGTTCTGCCTACGGCTATGGAACCCTGACCTGTTCACCGGACGCGCTACCTTGTTACGGAGCTGCTGTTTTGGACTTTTTCTCCCTACCACACCTGCTGAGTGATTGATTGAGGTTGTAAATTTGAATTGAGCTGTGACCCACCTAAAGCTTTTGAATGGTTCTTGTAATCGCTAATGTAAACTAAACCATGTGTCTAGCCAGGACACGGCCTTTGAGCCACAACCCAAATGGTCTTAAAGGCCCATTGCAGCCATTTTTATATCAATATCAAATAATTTCTGATTCGCAAGTACCTTACTGTAACAGATTTCTATTGAAATTGGTTACAAAAAAAAAATATTTTTTTAGCAAGAAAATACTTGTCAGGAAATAATTTTGCTAGGAGTACTGAGAGTGGTCTGAGTGGGGAAGGGAAATCTGAAAACAAGCTGTTGTTGGCAAAGAGATTTGGAACTCTCTTTGTCATTGGTCTATTAGCCAATTTACCGCATTGTGATGTCATCATGGAAAACCAAAACTCCCACTCATGCAAACCTGGTGAGTAGAAGGTCCTATGTAGATTGTATCTTCAACCAGAAATGATCAGGAACACTTTACAGTGTTAGTTTCATCAGCTGTTGTACATCATGATATGAAATAGGAAAAAAATGAATTTTTCATTGGGCTTTTAACGCCCCAAGATTACTGAACTCACCATTTGAAAAAAACACATCTCAAAGGAAATGAGAAACCAACAAAGCTAATACTGTAAAATGGCGGCAGAAGAAATTGCAGCAGTTTTATGGGCACCCCACCAATTGTGCTTCATGTGTTTGTTTTGCGCGTTATTTGTAACTTATTTTGTACATAATGTTTCTGCCACCGTATCTTAAGACAAAAAAAGAGCTTCTGGATATCAGGACAGCGATCACTCACCTCGGATTAGACAAAGAGCTTCTGGATATCAGGACAGCGATCACTCACCTCGGATTAGACAAAGAGCTTCTGGATATCAGGACAGCGATCACTCACCTCGGATTAGACAAAGAGCTTCTGGATATCAGGACAGCGATCACTCACCTCGGATTAGACAAAGAGCTTCTGGATATCACGACAGCGATCACTCACCTCGGATTAGACAAAGAGCTTCTGGATATCAGGACAGCGATCACTCACCTCGGATTAGACAAAGAGCTTCTGGATATCAGGACAGCGATCACTCACCTCGGATTAGACAAAGAGCTTCTGGATATCAGGTCAGAGATCACTCACCTCGGATTAGACAAAGAGCTTCTGGATATCAGGACAGCGATCACTAACCTCGGATTAGACAAAGAGCTTCTGGATATCAGGACAGCGATCACTCACCTCGGATTAGACAAAGAGCTTCTGGATATCAGGACAGCGATCACTCACCTCGGATTAGACAAAGAGCTTCTGGATATCAGGACAGCGATCACTCACCTCGGATTAGACAAAGAGCTTCTGGATATCAGGACAGCGATCACTCACCTCGGATTAGACAAAGAGCTTCTGGATATCACGACAGCGATCACTCACCTCGGATTAGACAAAGAGCTTCTGGATATCAGGACAGCGATCACTCACCTCGGATTAGACAAAGAGCTTCTGGATATCAGGACAGCGATCACTCACCTCGGATTAGACAAAGAGCTTCTGGATATCAGGACAGAGATCACTCACCTCGGATTAGACAAAGAGCTTCTGGATATCAGGACAGCGATCACTAACCTCGGATTAGACAAAGAGCTTCTGGATATCAGGACAGCGATCACTCACCTCGGATTAGACAAAGATTTTTTTCTTCAACAAGCAGGACGCACAGGATGTACTTCAGACACCCGATAAGGCCAGGATCCCCGTCATTGGCAAGAGAAAGAGACGCAGGTACAGAGGACACAGAGCGGGGTTCCTCGTAAGGATCCGCAGACGGCGAGTGGGAAAGTTACCGTTACGTCAATATTACTTGCCAACGGGCAGTCATTGGACAATAAATTAGACGTGGTACGATCACAAATATCAACCAATGGGACATCAGAAACTGTAACATCTTATGTTTCACAGAATCATGGCTGAATGATTATATGGATATTCGGCTAGAGGGATATACGCTGCACCGGCAAGATAGAACAGCACACTCCAGTAAGACGAGGGAGGGCGGTCTGTGCATATTTGTAAACAACAGCTGGTGCACGAAATCTAAGGAAGTCTCTAGATTTTGTTCGCCTGAAGTAGAGTAACTTGTGTTAAGACAAACTGTAGACCACACTATTTGCCAAGAGAGTTTTCATCCATACTTTTGTGGCTGTTGATTTACCACCACAGACTGATGCTGGCACTAAGACCGCACTCAGTCAGCTGTATAAGGAAATAAGCAAACAGCAAACCGCTCACCCAAAGGCGCTGCTCCTAGTGGCCGGGGATTTTAATGCAGGGAAACTTATAACAGCTCTACCTAATTTCTATCAACAAGTTAAATGTGCAACCAGAGGCAAAATAATTCTAGATCACCTGTACTCCACACACAGACACGCATACAAAGTTCTCCCTCGCCTGATCAACAATGAGACAACCTACAGGGATGAGGTCAGATACCTGGCCGGGTAGTGCCAGAATAACAACCCATCCCTCAACATAATCAAGACAAAGGAGATGATTGTGGACTACAGGAAAAGGAGGAACAAGCACACCCCCATTCTCATCGACGGGGCTGTAGTGGAGCAGGTTGAGAGCTTCAAGTTCCTTGGTGTCCACATCACCAACAAAATAGAATGGTCCAAACACACCAAGACAGTCGTGAAGAGGGCACGACAAAGCCTATTCCCCTTCAGGAAACTAAAAAGATTTGGGATGGGTCCTGAGATCCTCAAAATATTCTACAGCTGCACCATCGAGAGCATGGTTGCATCACTGCCTGGTACGCCAACTGCTCATTCTCCGACCGCAAGGCCCTACAGAGGGTAGTGCGTACTGTCCAGTACATTACTGGGGCTAAGATGCCTGCCATCCAGGACCTCTACATCAGAATTTGTCAAAGGAAGGCCCTAAAAAATTGTCAAAGACCCCAGCCACACCAGTCACAGAATGTTCTGTCTACTACCGCATGGCAAGCAGTAACGGAGTGCCAAGTCTAGGACCAAAAGGCTACTCTCTGTCTATCATATATGCATAGTCACTTTAACCATACCTATATGTACATACTACTTCAGTTAGCCCGACTAACCTGTGCCTGTACATAGCCTCACTACTGTTATTTTTCACTGTCTTTTTACAGTTGTTTTTATTTCTTTACTTGTCTATTGTTCACCTAATATCTATTTTTACTTAAAAGTCACACTGTTGGTTAGGGCCTGTAAGTAAGCATTTCAGTGTAAGGTTGTATTCGGCGCACGTGACACAACATTTTGGATTTGATTTGATTTCGCCTTGTTTAGCTTTGACGACCTGTTATGGCATGAGTCAATTCATTCATCTGACAGCTATGTGTACAGTACAGTACAGTACAGTACAGTACAGTACAGTACAGTACAGTACAGTACAGTACAGTACAGTACAGTACAGTACAGTACAAGTGACTGCTCTGACCGGGTGCCTCAGCCTTGTGAGGATGTTTGTGAGTACCAATTGACATTAGGGTGCCTTTTGGGACGTAGCCAGGGACCGCCTTGGCTGGTGGAAAATTGGCCTAGTGAGGCTGTGGGTGCGTCCCTACAGGCCCTGGTCAAAAGTAGTGCATGTATGGAATAGAAATAGGGGGCCATTTGGGACATGGCCAGTGACTGCTCTGACCGGGAGCCTTGTATGATGGCTGGGGCTGGTGCTGTGTACAGTAGAATATAGTACAGTACTGTGACATAAGGATCGGTAACTGCTCTGACTGAATGTCATGGCCTTATGAGGTTGGCTGGCGCTGGTGATTGTGTCTGTCTGGCCACAGCCCACTCCATTACAATGCAACTAAATTACATACTATTGATGCTAAGACAGACAACACAAACCACCTTTGACTGTATCCCTCGTTCTGTTGCATTGTTACTCTGTTGTCCTATTGCACGGGCAACAGGTTAGGGCCCACTCCTCCACCTCTCGACTCCACCCTCCACCATTTCTCGACTCCTCTTCCACTCCTCTTCCTTGATCCCTCCTCCATCTCTCCACTCCAATCCAGCCCTCGCCCTCCTCTACCCCTCCTTTACTCCTCTTCCTCCACTCTTCTTCCTCGACCCCTCCTCCATCTCTCCACTCCTCCCTCTCCCCCCTCCCCTCCCCCTCCCCTCCCCTCCCCTCCCTCCCCTCCCCTCCCCTCCCCTCCCCTCCCCTCCCCTCCCCTCCCTCCCCTCCCCTCCCTCTACTCTACCTCCACTCTTCCTTTCCCATCATTTAGTTAGTGGGTGTAGTAGTGTTGAATGAGTCGTGTTTAAGGAGCTTGGGCTGTCCCCCTAGGAGAACCCTTTGAATAACCCTTTTTGGTTCCAGGTAAAAACCCTTTTTGGTTCCAGATAGAACCACTTTGGGTTCCAGGTAAAACCCCTCTGTGGAAAGAGTTCTACATGGAAGCAAATATGTTTCTACCTGGAACCGAAAATGGTTATTCAAAGGGTTCTCCTATAAGGACAGCCGAAGAACCATTTTAGGTTCTAGGTAGCACCTTCTTTCTAAGATTGTACAGTTACTAGAAGAGCTAGAGGGAGGTGTATGGGTGGGTGTCTAGGGATTCAACATGATTTCTCATTTAAAAACGAATTGCATACTGTGCCAGTTCATTTTAACATTTCACTGCTTCTGTTAAACCGATGGAAGCTGAAAACCCCTCTCAGGACAGCGATCACTCACCTCGGATTAGACAAAGAGCTTCTGGATATCAGGACAGCGGTCACTCACCTCGGATTAGACAAAGAGCTTCTGGATATCAGGACAGAGATCACTCACCTCGGATTAGACAAAGAGCTTCTGGATATCAGGACAGCGATCACTAACCTCGGATTAGACAAAGAGCTTCTGGATATCAGGACAGCGATCACTCACCTCGGATTAGACAAAGATTTTTTTCTTCAACAAGCAGGACGCACAGGATGTACTTCAGACACCTGATAAGGCCAGGATCCCCGTCATTGGCAAGAGAAAGAGACGCAGGTACAGAGGACACAGAGCGGGGTTCCTCGTAAGGATCCGCAGACGGCGAGTGGGAAAGTTACCGTTACGTCAATATTACTTGCCAACGGGCAGTCATTGGACAATAAATTAGACGTGGTACGATCACAAATATCAACCAATGGGACATCAGAAACTGTAACATCTTATGTTTCACAGAATCATGGCTGAATGATTATATGGATATTCGGCTAGAGGGATATACGCTGCACCGGCAAGATAGAACAGCACACTCCAGTAAGACGAGGGAGGGCGGTCTGTGCATATTTGTAAACAACAGCTGGTGCACGAAATCTAAGGAAGTCTCTAGATTTTGTTCGCCTGAAGTAGAGTAACTTGTGTTAAGACAAACTGTAGACCACACTATTTGCCAAGAGAGTTTTCATCCATACTTTTGTGGCTGTTGATTTACCACCACAGACTGATGCTGGCACTAAGACCGCACTCAGTCAGCTGTATAAGGAAATAAGCAAACAGCAAACCGCTCACCCAAAGGCGCCGCTCCTAGTGGCCGGGGATTTTAATGCAGGGAAACTTATAACAGCTCTACCTAATTTCTATCAACAAGTTAAATGTGCAACCAGAGGCAAAATAATTCAAAATAATTCTATACTCCTGTACTCCACACACAGACACGCATACAAAGTTCTCCCTCGCCTGATCAACAATGAGACAACCTACAGGGATGAGGTCAGAGACCTGGCCGGGTGGTGCCAGAATAACAACCCATCCCTCAACATAATCAAGACAAAGGAGATGATTGTGGACTACAGGAAAAGGAGGAACAAGCACACCCCCATTCTCATCGACGGGGCTGTAGTGGAGTAGGTTGAGAGCTTCAAGTTCGTTGGTGTCCACATCACCAACAAAATAGAATGGTCCAAACACACCAAAACAGTCGTGAAGAGGGCACGACAAAGCCTATTCCCCTTCAGGAAACTAAAAAGATTTGGGATGGGTCCTGAGATCCTCAAAATATTCTACAGCTGCACCATCGAGAGCATGGTTGCATCACTGCCTGGTACGCCAACTGCTCATTCTCCGACCGCAAGGCCCTACAGAGGGTAGTGCGTACTGTCCAGTACATTACTGGGGCTAAGATGCCTGCCATCCAGGACCTCTACATCAGAATTTGTCAAAGGAAGGCCCTAAAAAATTGTCAAAGACCCCAGCCACACCAGTCACAGAATGTTCTGTCTACTACCGCATGGCAAGCAGTAACGGAGTGCCAAGTCTAGGACCAAAAGGCTACTCTCTGTCTATCATATATGCATAGTCACTTTAACCATACCTATATGTACATACTACTTCAGTTAGCCCGACTAACCTGTGCCTGTACATAGCCTCACTACTGTTATTTTTCACTGTCTTTTTACAGTTGTTTTTATTTCTTTACTTGTCTATTGTTCACCTAATATCTATTTTTACTTAAAAGTCACACTGTTGGTTAGGGCCTGTAAGTAAGCATTTCAGTGTAAGGTTGTATTCGGCGCACGTGACACAACATTTTGGATTTGATTTGATTTCGCCTTGTTTAGCTTTGACGACCTGTTATGGCATGAGTCAATTCATTCATCTGACAGCTATGTGTACAGTACAGTACAGTACAGTACAGTACAGTACAGTACAGTACAGTACAGTACAGTACAGTACAGTACAGTACAGTACAGTACAGTACAAGTGACTGCTCTGACCGGGTGCCTCAGCCTTGTGAGGATGTTTGTGAGTCCCAATTGACATTAGGGTGCCTTTTGGGACGTAGCCAGGGACCGCCTTGGCTGGTGGAAAATTGGCCTAGTGAGGCTGTGGGTGCGTCCCTACAGGCCCTGGTCAAAAGTAGTGCATGTATGGAATAGAAATAGGGGCCATTTGGGACATGGCCAGTGACTGCTCTGACCGGGAGCCTTGTATGATGGCTGGGGCTGGTGCTGTGTACAGTAGAATATAGTACAGTACTGTGACATAAGGATCGGTAACTGCTCTGACTGAATGTCATGGCCTTATGAGGTTGGCTGGCGCTGGTGATTGTGTCTGTCTGGCCACAGCCCACTCCATTACAATGCAACTAAATTACATACTATTGATGCTAAGACAGACAACACAAACCACCTTTGACTGTATCCCTCGTTCTGTTGCATTGTTACTCTGTTGTCCTATTGCACGGGCAACAGGTTAGGGCCCACTCCTCCACCTCTCGACTCCACCCTCCACCATTTCTCGACTCCTCTTCCACTCCTCTTCCTTGATCCCTCCTCCATCTCTCCACTCCAATCCAGCCCTCGCCCTCCTCTACCCCTCCTTTACTCCTCTTCCTCCACTCTTCTTCCTCGACCCCTCCTCCATCTCTCCACCCCCCCCCCCCCCCCCTCCCCTCCCCTCCCCTCCCCTCCCCTCCCTCCCCTCCCCTCCCCTCCCCTCCCTCTACTCTACCTCCACTCTTCCTTTCCCATCATTTAGTTAGTGGGTGTAGTAGTGTTGAATGAGTCGTGTTTAAGGAGCTTGGGCTGTCCCCCTAGGAGAACCCTTTGAATAACCCTTTTTGGTTCCAGGTAAAAACCCTTTTTGGTTCCAGATAGAACCACTTTGGGTTCCAGGTAAAACCCCTCTGTGGAAAGAGTTCTACATGGAAGCAAATATGTTTCTACCTGGAACCGAAAATGGTTATTCAAAGGGTTCTCCTATAAGGACAGCCGAAGAACCATTTTAGGTTCCAGGTAGCACCTTCTTTCTAAGATTGTACAGTTACTAGAAGAGCTAGAGGGAGGTGTATGGGTGGGTGTCTAGGGATTCAACATGATTTCTCATTTAAAAACGAATTGCATACTGTGCCAGTTCATTTTAACATTTCACTGCTTCTGTTAAACCGATGGAAGCTGAAAACCCCTCTCAATCAGTGTTGATGAACGGGAGGAGACGGGTTAAAGAAGGATTTTAAGCTTTGAGACAATTGAGACATGGATTGTGTACAGTATATGTGTTATTCAGAGGGTGAATGGGCAAGAGTGCCTTGGAATGAGGTATGATAGTATATTTAAGTGCCTTTGAATGAGGTATGATAGTACGTACCAGGCGCACCTGTTTGAGTGTGTTAAGAACTGTAACGCTGCTGAATTTTTCACACTCAACAGTTTCTTGTGTGTATCAAGAATGGTCCACCACCCAACGAACACCAGCCGACGGCAGGCAAGTGGTCAAAAATGGGTAATTGATGGTAATTGATGAAAGAGGACAAAGGAAGCTGACACGAATTGTGCCGAGCCACATTTGACTACAGTTAGTCAACTGACAGTCCAGTACAACATTGGTGTCCAAAATCCCGTAAAAAGAATGCACAACTCGTGGTATCTTCACACGAATGGGTGTGACAGCCGGCGACCTGACAGAGTTTCCCTTTTTTCAGCGAAAAACAAGAAACTGCAGTGCTGTGGGCTAAGGTTACAAAAATACTGGACACTGGAGAATTGGAAAACATTGCCTGATCTAATGAATCCTGTTTCTTGCAGATTCACGCTGCCGGAACGAGCTATTCAGAGTAGAGATTCACTACTAGCCAACTTGACACAACTGTGGGAAGCTTTGGCGTCAACATGGGCTAGCATCCCTGTGGAACGCTCTCGACACCTTGTAGAGTCCATGCCCTGACGAATCGAGGCTGTTCTGAGGGCAAAAGGGGGTGAAACTCAATATTCAACAAGCTCTCACAGTCTCACGCCAGAATTAGAAGTTCATCCACGTTTTTCAAATGTCAAACTTCAAAATTGTTCCAGTCATTTAAATTTAAGAGTGTTTTAAGGTTAAGGAGAGGTTGAGGGAGAGGTTAGGAAAGAGTCGGAGGTATTATAAAACAGAGAGGTTAAGGGGGTGGGGTATTGAGGGATTGGAACGGAACATTTGTGAGAGCTGGAGTTCAAATGTAATCATTATGCACAATACACACACACAGTCTACAAAACACACAGATACACAATACACAATACACACAGATACACAATACACACACACAGTCTACAAAACACACAGATACACAATACACACACAGTCTACAAAACACACAGATACACAATACACACACACAGTCTACAAAACACACAGATACACAATACACACACACACAGTCTACAAAACACACAGGTACACAATACACACACACAGTCTACAAAACACACAGATACACAATACACACACATAGTCTACAAAACACACAGATACACAATACACACACAGTCTACAAAACACAGACACACAATACACACACACAGTCTACAAAACACACAGACACACAATACACACACACAGTCTACAAAACACACAGACACAGATACACAATACACACACAGTCTACAAAACACACAGACACAGATACACAATACACACACACAGTATACAAAACACACAGACACAGATACACAATACACACACACAGTCTACAAAACACACAGACACAGATACACAATACACACACACAGTCTACAAAACACACAGACACAGATACACAATACACACACACAGTCTACAAAACGCACAGACACAGATACACAATACACACACACAGTCTACAAAACACACAGACACAGATACACAATACACACACACAGTCTACAAAACACACAGACACAGATACACAATACACACACACATTCTACAAACACACAGACACAGATACACAATACACACAATACACACACATTCTACAAAACACACAGACATAGATACACAATACACACACATTCTACAAAACACATAGGCACAGATACGCAATACACATACACAGTCTACAAAACACACACACAGATAATACACACACATTCTACAAAACACACACACACACGCACGCACGCACACACACACACACACACACACACACACACACACACACACACACACACACACACACACACACACACACACACACACACACACACACACACACACACACACACACACACACACACACACACACACACACACACACACACACACATCTAAGTTAGGTGATGTGGATGGGCAGCCTTGGGTAAATAAACTACAGGGTTCAATGTCAACCGTGGGGCCATAACACACACACCATAACAATATCCCAGCAACAAGCTCTGATTACCAGCAGCCAGTATCTCCTGCCTCCTGGACAGGGTAGATAGAGAGGACGTCCCTGGTACTGGGGTCCTGAGGAGAGAGAGGGTGCAGAGCAGATGTCCTTGTGTGATTGGCCCTCTCAGACACTGGGGGAAGAATAGGGGTTGTCTCTTACGACCCACATGGAAAACAAACCTGCTGTTAATTTGGCTGAATGCTTATCAGGGAGAGCAGGACGGTTACATTATCTGTCTGTCTCTTTTGATCTCTCTCTCTCTCTCTCTCTCTCTCTCTCTCTCTCTCTCTCTCTCTCTCTCTCTCTCTCTCTCTCTCTCTCTCTCTCTCTCTCTCTCTTTCTATCCTTCTGTCTCCGCTTTCTACCCCTCTCTCAATATATACATTTTTTTCTCTCTCTCTTTCTAGCTCTATCTATCTATCTATCTATCTATCTATCTATCTATCTATCTATCTATCTATCTATCTCGCTCTCTCGATCTCTCGCGCGCTCTCGCTCTCTCACTCTCTCACTCTATCACTATCTCACTCAATCTCACTCTATCACTCTCTCACTGTCTCACTGTCTCACTCGCTCTCTCACTCTCTCACTCTATCAGTTGGGGTGACAGGGTAGCCAAGTGGTTAGAGTGTTGGATTAGTAACCGGAAGGTTGCAAGTTCAAGCCCCTGTCCTGACAAGGTAAAAATCTGTTGTTCTACCCCTGAACAGGCACTTAACCCACTGTTCCTAGGCCGTCATTGAAAATAATAATTTGTTCTTAACATGCCTAGTAAAATAAAGGTTTATTTTTTTTTTAAATCAGTCTATCGCTGTCTCTCTCACTCTACAACTTTCTTACTCTCTCTCAGTACATTACACGCACAGAAATTTCTAAACAATAAAGACATTACACATGTCATATTATATATATACAGTGTTATATTATATATATACATATATATGCAGTGTTGTAACAATGTACAAATGGTGAAAGTACACAAGGCAAAATACATAAGCATAAATATGGGTTGTATTTACAATGGTGTTTGTTCTTCATTGTTTGCCCTTTTCTTATGGCAACAGGTCACACATCTTGCTGCTGTGATGGCACACTGTGGAATTTCACCCAGTAGATGTGGGAGTTTATCAAAATTGGATTTGTTTTCAAATGATTTGTGGATCTGTGTAATCTGAGGGAAATATGTCTCTCTAATATGGTCATGCATTGGGCAGGAGGTGTTGTGGTGAACTACCCTGCTCCAGGGGACTTACTGTGCTCTCTAATACCTAACAGTGTTGTGGTGAACAACCCTGCTCCAGGGGACTTACTGTGCTCTCTAATACCTAACAGTGTTGTGGTGAACTACCCTGCTCCTGGGGACTTACTGTGCTCTCTAATACCTAACAGTGTTGTGGTGAACAATCCTGCTCCAGGGGACTTACTGTGCTCTCTAATACCTAACAGTGTTGTGGTGAACTACCCTGCTCCTGGGGACTTACTGTGCTCTCTAATACCTAACAGTGTTCTGGTGAACAACCCTGCTCCAGGGGACTTACTGTGCTCTCTAATACCTAACAGTGTTGTGGTGAACTACCCTGCTCCTGGGGTCTTACTGTGCTCTCTAATACCTAACAGTGTTGTGGTGAACTACCCTGCTCCTGTGCTCTCTAATACCTAACAGTGTTGTGGTGAACTACCCTGCTCCAGGGGACTTACTGTGCTCTCTAATACCTAACCGTGTTGTAGTGAACTACCCTGCTCCTGGGGACTTACTGTGCTCTCTAATACCCAACAGTGTTGTGGTGAACTACCCTGTTCCTGGGGACTTACTGTGCTCTCTAATACCTAACAGAGTTGTGGTGATCTACCCTGCTCCAGGGGACTTACTGTGCTCTCTAATACCTAACAGTGGTGTGGTGAATTACCCTGCTCCTGTGCTCTCTAATACCTAACAGTGTTGTGGTGAACTACCCTGCTCCTGTGCTCTCTAATACCTAACAGTGTTGTGGTGAACTACCCTGCTCCAGGGGATTTACTGTGCTCTCTAATACCTAACAGTGTTGTGGTGAACTACCCTGCTCCAGGGGACTTACTGTGCTCTCTAATACCTAACAGTGTTGTGGTGAACTACCCTGTTCCAGGGGACTTACTGTGCTCTCTAATACCTAACAGAGTTGTGGTGATCTACCCTGCTCCAGGGGACTTACTGTGCTCTCTAATACCTAACAGTGGTGTGGTGAACTACCCTGCTCCTGTGCTCTCTAATACCTAACAGTGTTGTGGTGAACTACCCTGCTCCTGTGCTCTCTAATACCTAACAGTGTTGTGGTGAACTACCCTGCTCCAGGGGACTTACTGTGCTCTCTAATACCTAACAGTGGTGTGGTGAACTACCCTGCTCCTGTGCTCTCTAATACCTAACAGTGTTGTGGTGAACTACCCTGCTCCTGTGCTCTCTAATACCTAACAGTGTTGTGGTGAACTACCCTGCTCCTGGGAACTTACTGGGTATGCAGGCTTTTGTTCCAGCCCATGACTAACAGAGCAAGTTTGAATCAGCAAAAAATATGTTTACTGTGTGGAAAAAAGAGCTGAACTGCAAAGTCGGTTTCAACATCTTCTCTTCAGTGTCATTTCAACCAGACATCCAGATTGTGACCTCATCCTGTCATGTCTTTTATGTGTCTCAGTCTGCTTATCAGGACACAACAGAGCTCTCTCTTTATCTCTGTTTCCCCCACCCAGGTCTCTCTCTATCTCTTTCTGACGCCCCCTAGGTCTCTCTCTTTCTATCTCTCTCTCACCCCCTACTAGGTCTCTCTCTCTCCCCCTCCCACCCCTACTAGGCCTCTCTCTCTCCCCCCCTCCCACTCCTACTAGGTCTCTCTCTCTCCCCCTCCCACCCCTACTAGGTCTCTCTCTCTCCCCCTCCCACCCCTACTAGGTCTCTCTCTCTCCCCCCTCCCACCCCTACTAGGTCTCTCTCTCTCTCTCTCTCTCTCTCTCTCTCTCTCTCTCTCTCTCTCTCTCTCTCTCTCTCTCTCACCCCCTACTGGGTCTCTCTCTCTCTCACCCCCTACTGGGTCTCTCTCTCACCCCCTCCCACCCCCTACTAGGTCTCTCTCTCTCTCCCCCCTTCCCACCCCTACTAGGTCTCTCTCTCTCTCACCCCCTCCCACCCCTACTAGGTCTCTCTCTCTCTCACCCCCTCCCACCTCCTACTAGGTCTCTCTCTCGCTCTCTCACCCCCTCCCACCCCTACTAGGTATCTCTCTCTCCTGCTCTCTCCTTACCTCACATACACACCATCTTGTCCACTCAGTCTACCTCATGAATGTGTGTCAGTGTCAGATGAGGTGACTAATGGATTTGGTTTTATGTAGTGCTGTCTAGATAGATAAATACTAGATGGGTTATTGTAGCACTGTCTAGATTGATAAATACTAGATGGGTTATTGTAGCACTGTCTAGATTGATAAATACTAGATTATGTTATTGTAGCACTGTCTAGATTGATAAATACTAGATTATGTTACTGTAGCACTGTCTAGATTGATAAATACCAGATGTGTTATTGTAGCACTGTCTAGATTGATAAATACTAGATGGGTTATTGTAGCACTGTCTAGATTGATAAATACTAGATTATGTCACTGTAGCACTGTCTAGATTGATAAATACTAGATTATGTCACTGTAGCACTGTCTAGATTGATAAATACCAGATGTGTTACTGTAGCACTGTCTAGATTGATAAATACCAGATGTGTTATTGTAGCACTGTCTAGATTGATAAATACTAGATTACAGTGCCTTGCGAAAGTATTCGGCACCCTTGCACTTTGCGACCTTTTGCCACATTTCAGGCTTCAAACATAAAGATATAAAACTGTATTTTTTTGTGAAGAATCAACAACAAGTGGGACACAATCATGAAGTGGAACGACATTTATTGGATATTTCAAACTTTTTTAACAAATCAAAAACTGAAAAATTGGGCATGCAAAATTATTCAGCCCCCTTAAGTTAATACTTATTAGCGCCACCTTTTGCTGCGATTACAGCTGTAAGTTGCTTGGGGTATGTCTATCAGTTTTGCACATCGAGAGACTGAAATCTTTTCCCATTCCTCCTTGTAAAACAGCTCGAGCTCAGTGAGGTTGGATGGAGAGCATTTGTGAACAGCAGTTTTCAGTTCTTTCCACAGATTCTCGATTGGATTCAGGTCTGGACTTTAACTTGGCCATTCTAACACCTGGATATGTTTATTTTTGAACCATTCCATTGTAGATTTTGCTTTATGTTTTGGATCATTGTCTTGTTGGAAGACAAATCTCCGTCCCAGTCTCAGGTCTTCTTCCAGAATGGTCCTGTATTTGGCTCCATCCATCTTCCCATCAATTTTAACCATATTCCATGTCCCTGCTGAAGAAAAGCAGGCCCAAACCATGATGCTGCCACCACCATGTTTGACAGTGGGGATGGTGTGTTCAGGGTGTTGCTTTTACGCCAAACATTACGTTTTGCATTGTTGCCAAAAAGTTCAATTTTGGTTTTATCTGACCAGAGCACCTTCTTCCACATGTTTGGTGTGTCTCCCAGGTGGCTTGTGGCAAACTTTAAACAACACTTTTTATGGATATCTTTAAGAAATGGCTTTCTTCTTGCCACTCTTCCATAAAGGCCAGATTTGTGCAATATACGACTGATTGTTGTCCTATGGACAGAGTCTCCCACCTCAGCTGTAGATCTCTGCATTTCATCCAGAGTGATCATGGGCTTCTTGGCTGCATCTATGATCAGTCTTCTGCTTGTATGAGCTGAAAGTTTAGAGGGACGGCCAGGTCTTGGTAGATTTGCAGTGGTCTGATACTCCTTCCATTTCAATATTATCGCTTGCACAGTGCTCCTTGGGATGTTTAAAGCTTGGGAAATATTTTTGTATCCAAATCCGGCTTTAAACTTCTTCACAACAGTATCTCGGACCTGCCTGGTGTGTTCCTTGTTCTTCATGATGCTCTCTGCGCTTTTAACGGACCTCTGAGACTATCACAGTGCAGGTGCATTTATACGGAGACTTGATTACACACAGGTGGATTGTATTTATCATCATTAGTCATTTAGGTCAACATTGGATCATTCAGAGATCCTCACTGAACTTCAGGTGAGAGTTTGCTGCACTGAAAGTAAAGGGGCTGAATAATTTAATAAAAACTTTGGATGTATACTTCGGGTCATTGTCCATTTGAAAGAACCCATTTGCGACCAAGCTTAAACTTCCTGATTGATGTCTTGAGATGTTGCTTCAATATATCCACATCATTTTCCTACCTCATGATGCCATCTAATTTGTGAAGTGCACCAGTCCCTCCTGCAGCAAAACACGCCCACAACATGATGCTGCCACCCCCGTGCTTCACGGTTGAGATGGGGTTCTTCGGCATAACGATGGTCATTATGGCCAAACAGTTCTATTTTTGTTTCATTAGACCAGAGGACATTTCTCCAAATCGTACCATCTTTGTCCCCATGTGCAGTTGCAAACCGTAGTCTGGATTTTGTATGGCGGTTTTGGAGCAGTGACTTCTTCCTTGCTGAGCGGCCTATCAGGTTATGTCAATATAGGACTTGTTTTACTGTGGATATAGATACTTTGTACCTGTTTCATCCAGCATCTTCACAAGGCCATTTGCTTTTGTTCTGGGATTGATTTTCACTTTTCACACCAAAGTACGTTTATCTCTAGGAGACAGAACGCGTCTCCTTCCTGAGCGGTATGACGGCTGGTGTTTATACTTGCATACTATTGTTTGTACAGATGAACGTGGTACCTTCAGGCGTTTGGAAATTGCTCCCAAGGATGAACCAGACTTGTGGAGGTCTACAATGTATTTTTCTGAAGTCTCGGCTGATTTCCTTCGATTTTTCCATGACGTCAAACTAAGAGGCACTGTGTTTGAAGTTAGGCCTTGAAATACATCCACAGGTACACCTCCAATTGACTCAAATTATGTCAATTAGCCTATCAGATGCTTCTAAAGCCATGACATCCTTTTCTGGAATTTTCCAAACTGTTTAAAGGCACAGTCAAGTTAGTGTATGTAACCTTCTGACCAACTGGAAGTGTGATACAGTGAATTATAAGTGAAATAATCTGTCTGTAAACAATTGTTGGAAAAATTACTTGTGTCATGGACAAAGTAGATGTCCTACCGACTTGCCAAAACTATAGTTTGTTAACAAGAAATGTGTGGAGCGGTTGAAAAATGAGTTTTAATGACTCCAACCTAACTGCATGTAAACTTCTGACTTCAGCTGTAGATACACATTAGATTGTTTATTGTAGTACTGTCTCAACAGATAAACACTAGATTGGTTATTGTAGTACTGTCTCAACAGATAAACACTAGATTGGTTATTGTAGTACTGTCTCAACAGATAAACACTAGATTGGTTATTGTAGTACTGTCTCAACAGATAAACACTAGATTGGTTATTGTAGTACTGTCTCAACAGATAAACACTAGATTGGTTATTGTAGTACTGTCTCAACAGATAAACACTAGATTGGTTATTGTAGTACTGTCTCAACAGATAAACACTAGATTGGTTATTGTAGTACTGTCTCAACAGATAAACACTAGATTGGTTATTGTAGTACTGTCTCAACAGATAAACACTAGATTGGTTATTGTAGTACTGTCTCAACAGATAAACACTAGATTGGTTATTGTAGTACTGTCTCAACAGATAAACACTAGATTGGTTATTGTAGTACTGTCTCAACAGATAAACACTAGATTGGTTATTGTAGTACTGTCTCAACAGATAAACACTAGATTGGTTATTGGAACACTGTCTGGATTGATAGACAGAGGGACAGAGAGAGAGAGAGACAGAGAGAGAGAGACAGAGAGAGGGAGACAGATAGAACGTGCCTGTGTGTGTTTGTCAAGGTTATTATAGCAAACAAAAACTGAAACAAAAAAATCTATTTAGTAAACTAAAATAAGAATACAAACAAAAAACACTTCAAAAACTAAAACTACACTTAAAAAAACATGTTTCCTGGAAGATGCTTTAGGGGTTCTTCAAATTTAAACTGTGGGGAACCCCTAGAAGATCTTCAAATTTAAACTGTGGGGGACCCTCTAGAAGATCTTCAAAGAACCCATTTTAATGGATCCTCCTTTGGGGGTTAATTTTTGAACTACCCCCCTCCCCCTATTATTATTATTATGAATTATAATAATATGCATAACAATGATAACAATAACACAATATTATAGTTCTCAGTGTTTATTACGATTTTAGTGGCAAAGCAGAATAAAATAAAATCTACATATGAGGTAAACTCCCAGCCGAGCCCCAAGTCCAGTGGCTATATTCTCTGGCATGTTGATGTTAATGTGTTGATGTTCTCCGTATTCATAGCCAGAATGATTTTACAATGCCAGGTAATCAAACAGGTTTCGTGTTATATTCAACAGAGTTGTACGGAAGGTGAAGTCTCTGAATCCCCCTCAAAAAATTGTAAATATATAGATTATTAACAAAATATGTGTCACGGCACAAAATATGTGTCCTCCTTGTCCTTGCGTTTGGGGGTCGACGTCACCGGTCTTCTAGCAATCGCCGATCCACCCTTCATTTTCCATTTGTTTTGTCTTGTTTTCCCATAGACCTGGTTTACATTCCCTCATTACTTGTGGTGTATTTAACCCTCTGTTCCCCCACGTCTGTGTGTGAAATGGTTTGTTGTATAGTGCCACTCTGACTGGTTCACAACGGGTTATTTTGTACCCAGATTTTGTTGTTCTGGGTGCCGAAGGTTTTGCTTATTAAACTGCTCCGGTTATTACCCAGGTCTGCTCTCCTGCGCCTGACTTCCCTGCAGTCACGCACCCCTTACAACATGCACAAAACAGTATTCATACCTTGGTTTTCGTGTTAAATGTGAATTTAAAAAAAAAGTTTTTATTAATGGTTTTCATACACATACCTTGTCCATAATGTATATGCCTATGGGATTTTCATTGAGGAGGTAAGGGAGGAGGATGGTAAATGTGAAACACATAACATACCAATACCACCTGACATACAGTGGGAAGAAACAGTATGTGAACCTTTTGGAAATACCTGGATTTCTGCATAATTAGGTCATAAAATTTGATCTGATCGTCATCTAAGTCACAACAATAGACAAACACAGTCTTTAAACTAACAACACACAAACAATTATAATTTTTAATGTCTTTATTGAACACACAGTGTAAACATTCACAGTGCAGGGTGGGAAAAGTATGTGAACCCTTGGATTTAAAAGCTGGTTGACTCCTCCTTTGGCAGCAATAATCTCAACCTCTGTAGTTGCGGATCAGACCTGCACAACGGTCAGGAAGAATTTTGGACCATTCCACTTTACAAAACTGTTTTAGTTCAGCAATATCCTTGGGATGTCTGGTGTGAACTGCTCTCTTGAGGTCATGCCACAGCATCTCAATTGGGTTGAGGTCAGGACTCTGACTGGGACACTCCAGAATGTCAGGTCTCTGACTGGGACACTCCAGAATGTCAGGTCTCTGACTGGGCCACTCCAGAAGGTCAGGACTCTGACTGGGCCACTCCAGAAGGTCAGGTCTCTGACTGGGCCACTCCAGAAGGTCAGGACTGACTGGGCCACTCCAGAAGGTCAGGACTCTGACTGGACCACTCCAGAAGGTCAGGACTCTGACTGGGCCACTCCAGAAGGTCAGGACTCTGACTGGACCACTCCAGAAGGTCAGGACTCTGACTGGGCCACTCCAGAAGGTCAGGACTCTGACTGGGCCACTCCAGAAGGCCAGGACTCTGACTGGACCACTCCAGAAGGTCAGGACTCTGACTGGGCCACTCCAGAAGGTCAGGACTCTGACTGGGCCACTCCAGAAGGTCAGGACTCTGACTGGGCCACTCCAGAAGGTCAGGACCCTGACTGGGCCACTCCAGAAGGTCAGGACTCTGACTGGGCCACTCCAGAAGGTCAGGACTATGACTGGGTCACTCCAGAAGGAGTATTTTCTTCTGTTGAAGCCGTTCTGTTGTTGATTTACTTCTGTGTTTCGGGTCGTTGTCCTGTTGTTAATATAGGCAAGAAAAATACAATAATTTGTGTGTTATTATTTTAAGCACACTGTGTTGGTCTATTGTTGTGATTTAGATGAAGATCAAATCAAATTATATGAACAATTTATGCAGAAATCAAGGTCGTTCTAAAGGGTTCCCATTATTTTTCTTGCCACTGTACCTTTGTATGCTTCCTCTTCTTCCTTCCTTTCTACCTGCAGACAAAGACACAAAAGTGTGCAGTTCAGACATCTGCTCCCAATACAGCTAGCCTTCAACTTATTCTTCTAGCCTACATAAATGTTGTCCATTTTCTGTTTTGCACAAATATGAAAAGATAAATGGTATAATCATAAAACAAAATATATATACTGTGGGGCAAAAAAGTATTTAGTCAGCCACCAATTGTGCAAGTTCTCCCACTTTCATCATAGGTACACTTCCAATATGACAGACAAAATGAGAAAAAAAAATTCAGAAAATCACATTGTAGGATTTTTAATGAATGTGTGCAGCCTGATGGACCTAATTGCATTTTTGTCACTTTGCTCAACAGAGATGGAGCCACTGATGAGAGCATTTTGTACTTCAGCAAATCAGAGAGTAAAGCCATGAAGCCCCAGGACCCCAGGACCCCAGGAAGATGCCAGCACGATGAGTCCAGCAAGCAGAAATATAGCTTCCTTTCATTGAAGATTGTGTCTGAGGTCACTGTCCAGCCGAAGGGTTAACATGGGCAGGACATTAACATGTAACATGTAACATGGGCAGGACATTAAGTTCCCTGTGACCTGTGGAAATACCTGAAAGAGGTAAAGTGGGGCATGTTTACAGAATCACCTCTCCATGTAACGGTCGTCGGTGGAACAAGGATCGGACCAAAGCACAGCGTGGTACTTGTTCGTGTTATTTATTTAAACTGAACACTATCAAAACAAAGAAACAAAAAGCACAACTGAAACAGCTCCGTGAGGTGCAAAACACACTAAACAGAAAATATATCACCCACACCACACAGGTGGGAAAAGGCTACCTAAGTATGGTTCTCAATCAGAGACAACTGTCCTACCTCTGATTGAGAACCATTTTTTTATTTTTATTTAACCAGGCAAGTCAGTTAAGAACAAATTCTTATTTTCAATGACGGCCTAGGAACAGTGGGTTAACTGCCTGTTCAGGGGCAGAACGACAGATTTGTACCTTGTCAGCTCGGGGATTTGAACTTGCAACCTTTCAGTTACTAGTCCAACGCTCTAACCACTAGGCTACCCTGCCACACCAGGCCAAACACATAAACATAGAAAAAGGAACATAGACAACCCACCCAACTCACGTCCTGACAATACTAAAACAACGACATAACAAAAGAACTAAGGTCAGAACGTGACACTCCAGTTCTGACAGGCAAGGATGGTTGTTTATAGAAGTTTTCAGGAGGCTGCAGTGGATGCGATTCCTCATCCTACAGTTACAAATAACAACAACTCCCATTCAGAATATTAAGTAGCAGCCTACCTGTTGGCTCTTGGTCGTTGTCGCCTATACTTCTCCTTTAACTTTTAATTCCATCATTTGAATTTTAATCATCTTCCATTGATTAGACATCTTCTAATTTTTGCCACACAATGGAGGCTCAATGACTGTAGCCTGTTGCCGCTTTGATGACTTGTGATTGGCCAACAACAACAAGCTCCATGCACCACTCTGGTGAAAAACAAGAGCAGCAGCATTATTATAAAATCTCTCTCTTTTTATGGCTTTCCTTCAGTGATCCCTAATATTCTGAACCGGTCTCTCCATATATTCTAATGTGTCTGTCGAGGAAAATGCGAATTAAAAGGTACAGCAAATGTAAAAGGATGGCTTTAGATAAATGTACTGAAAACCCTAGAAATCCACTCAAAGACGATGGCCAGAGCGTACCAATGATGTTGCAAAATTGTTTAAAGATAGACTCAGCGATATGACCTAGATGCAGAAAGTAAACTGTATAGTGGGTCAATTTCCGCAACAACTAAGAGCATTGATGCGCAAGGCTCAACTTCTCTGCTGTGTTGGTGCCCTGGCTACCACGATGTAACAGCGTGACGCGAACCCGTGCATGTATCAATGTCTTCGGTGCTGCTCGTGGCAACTTTATTTCGCAGATGCTAGCTTTAAGTCAATAAATAATAGTTTTAAGTCAAAGTCTGACATATTTGAGGAGACAAATCCGAACTGCCCACTTCTTGCAAATCCATGTGAATGGGGTGTCTTTTCCTATGATATTTTGCACAAATTCATTTCAGCCTACATTTTGTTTCGGGGCTGGGTTTTATTTGAATGTTACCACCCACCAGCATGACACTGTTTATTAATCAGAAACAGCTTCAAAGTTATTTCTCTTCGTGACTGAGTTGAGACAAACAGCCTTGTGTCCCACTTGGCCGCCTGAATAGCCTGCTAGCAGCCTACTAAAGGTTGTACCGTGTCCAGAACAACGTAGAAAAACGCATATCAGCTATCTTTCAATAGTTATCCATATTACCGGAAATTAATCTAATTATTTCTAGCTATTCCTATGGCGGATTCAAGGCCACAATATATGGAAGACGCTTAGGGCTCTGGTCAAAAGTAGTGCAATGTAGGTTATAGCTATTTGAGACGAAGAGTGGAGCTGCTGATATCTTATCCTGTGGTCTGGGTGGAGGCTGCTGTCCGTGGTTCTGAATCCTTCTGAAGAGTTCTTTGTGTTAGTCTAAATTCATTTGTAAAAAAATAACAATAATTCAAATAGCAATCGACACAAATGGTTTTGTTAACAGAAATAACCCAGTAGGATTTAGTAGCTGTAGCTCTAGTGGATAAATTAATAAGCAATCTGGTAAAAGTGTGTTGCTCCACTCCAGAAGCACAATGATAAATCACAGAGCAGTTGGTTGAAGCACATTAAACAGGACTGACTACACAAAACAAACACACACACACACACACACACACACACACACACACACACACACACACACACACACACACACACACACACACACACACACACACACACACACACACACACACACACACACACACACACACACACACACACAAAACAAAACAAACACACACACACACACACAAAACAAACACACACACACACAAAACACACACACACACACACACACACACACACACACACACACACACACACACACACACACACACACACACACACACACACACACACACACACACACACACACACACACACACAACAACACACACACACACACACACACACACACACACACACACACACACACACACACACACACACACACACACACACACACACACACACACACACACACACACACACACACACACACACACACACACACACACACTGGCCGGCATAATCACACCACACACACAAACACTTGGCCAACGTAATTACCGCCACTGATTTGCAACAAGCAAGGGGCCGCTGTAAATCCGTGGCCATTATAATTGAAGTATGATGCGAAATGGAATTTACTGTAGCGCTTCTCAGAGAGGCTGCCAGCCAGGCGGTAAATTGTACGCCCGCCACCAGTGGCGTAGATGTCCCTGATGTACTGCGCTCTTTCACCCCGATCCCTAAATCTTACCGGGTGGGACAGGCACGAGGTGAGGGGGCATCTCTCATCGAGACACCAGACCCAGGTTTTACGAATTATATGACAGTATTTAGCCTCGTTTATCATTAAGGTGATCCACAGAGCTGCGAGTGTGTGTGTGTGTGTGTGTGTGTGTGTGTGTGTGTGTGTGTGTGTGTGTGTGTGTGTGTGTGTGTGTGTGTGTGTGTGTGTGTGTGTGTGTGTGTGTGTGTGTGTGTGTGTGTGTGTGTGTGTGTGTGTGTGTGTGTGTGTGTGTGTGTGTGTGTGCCAAAACTACTGGGCCCGTATTTATAACGTTTTTTCAGAGTAGGAGTAGGAGTCTAGGATCAGGTCCCCCTTCTTATTCATTAGCCTAGGATTTAAAATGCAAAACGTATCCTATATCAGCCCTCCTAATCTGTGAGCTTCTATGAATACTGGCCCTGATGCACCCTGATGCACCCTGATGCACCCTTATGCACCCTGAGGCACCCTTATGCACCCTGAGGCACCCTTATATAATAAGAGAAATAGGGCTGTTTTAAGGTTATCTAAAATGTGACAGTTAAAACTCACCTTGCTCAATCTCAATACATATTGGACTAAATGAACAGTTAGTAAAATCACGTGGGTAATCTATAGTAACAGAGAATAGATGATTAGATTATGTCATACAGATAATCAATAGACTATGGGATGACCCCAGAGTGTCTATCCTATACTCTACAGTCAACAACACATGTAAACACGATATCCAGTATTCATGGCCAACTCGTCCGTTTGTACCAAACAGTCTATGAAAGTTGGGACATTGTTTGTGGCACAGTCATATAATGGCTAATCACTTTTCAAAGCAACAATTGAGGTGCTCTTTAAAGCAATAGCATAACAATTGGGCCTACACTGCAGCAGCAACTGACTGGCATTTGACAGAAAGGCAGAAGACTAGCATCTGTGATAGTAGGCTAGTGGCTGTGAATAGTAACAGGCTAGGAGGCGAAGGGTTGAAGTGATAGCACTCTGCTGGCTGTTTTAAATTAGGGTGTCTATCCAGGACCAGTGTCAACTGTCAAGTCTCCTCTTCTGGTAATCTAAAATGAGTCTCTCTCTCTCTCTCTCTCTCTCTCTCTCTCTCTCTCTCTCTCTCTCTCTCTCTCTCTCTCTCTCTCTCTCTCTCTCTCTTTCAGAGAGCTCAACTAAAGTGTTTAGTGAGGTTCTCTCCATCACAAGTTGAGGTGGGCTCGGGAGATTTAGAATGCAACTGTATGTTTGTCTGTGTGAGTCTGTGAGAGTGCCACAGGAATTTCTCGCCTGTCTGTCTGTCTGACTCACTAAACGAGACGTCAAAAACACATCAGAGAGAGAGAGAGAGAGAGAGAGAGAGAGAGAGAGAGAGAGAGAGAGAGAGAGAGAGAGAGAGAGAGAGAGAGAGAGAGAGAGAGAGAGACAGAGAGAGAGAGAGAGAGAGAGAGAGAGAGAGAGAGAGAGAGAGAGAGAGAGAGAGAGAGACAGAGAGAGAGAGAGAGAGAGAGAGGGGAGAGAGAGAGAGAGAGAGAGAGAGAGAGAGAGAGAGAGAGAGAGAGAGAGAGAGAGAGAGAGAGAGAGAGAGAGAGAGAGAGAGAGAGAGAGAGAGAGAGAGAGAGATAGAGAGAGAGAGAGAGAGAGAGAGAGAGAGAGAGAGAGAGAGAGAGAGAGGGGAGAGAGAGAGAGAGAGAGAGAGAGAGAGAGAGAGAGAGAGAGAGAGAGAGGGGGAGAGAGAGAGAGAGAGAGAGAGAGAGAGAGGGGGGAGAAAGAAAGAAAGGTAGGGGGAGAGAGAAAGGAGCTGCTGTCCGCGCGCCCAAACTCGCAACCTCTTCCTCTTCCACTCATTTGGAAAGAGAAGGAACATGAGAACGAAGAAGAGTAAAGACTACTGAGTTGGTTTTTTTGTCATTCAACTGACCGAAGAGACTACTTCACCTGTGATTAACAGAGACTGGAGTGTGTCCGGTCTCCCTGTAGGTTTGGACCTCTACTGTAAAAATGGGAAGGAAAACGACATGGAAGTGTTACTGTGGGGACGTTTTAGGAGGCGTTCTTCCCATTCTGAAAGGCCCGTGTCTTTGTTTATCAGCGGCGCTGTTTGTCTGTTTGTTGTTGTTTTCTTCTGTCAGAGCAGAGTGTCCGTTATCCTGTATCTGTGCAAGAGACTCCGGGACAGTAACCTGCCGTGACAACGAGGACACCGAGTTACCGGGAGACATACCGGAGTGGGCGACCACGTTAATACTCAGGGGGAACAACATCTCAACCTTACCGGGTGGAGGGTTCTCCTCGAATAACGGGACAAAACTCGAGCTAACGACCCTCTCACTGTCACATAATGGAATCATGGTGATCGAGGCTGACGCTTTCACAGGACTCCCACGGTTGAGTTTGCTGGATTTGAGTCACAATCGTTTGATGTACATCTCAGACCGGGCGTTTCACAGTCTGCAGGAGCTCCGCTCTCTTTACCTGAATGACTCCCTCCTCGCACCGGCTGTGGCGCAGCTCTCCAATGCATTGCATGGAGACATTTTATGCAACCTCCACCGGCTGGAGCTATCTGGCAACCAGTTGAAAACCATACCCATTTCAAGGTTGGATACATTCAACCTTCACACTTTAGTTTTAACCAATAACTCAATTGAGAACATTGGTAAAGAGGACGTCTCCAGTTTGTACCGCCAAAAGCAAGTGCGCGTCTATTTATCACTGAACCCGTTCAGGTGTAACTGTGAGCTGGAATCGTTCTACTTCTGGTTAAAGAACTCTTCTCAGTGCGTGGACACCGCGCGCCTCCTGTGCGCCGAGCCCGATGCCAAGAAGGGGATTCCAATAGAGTGGTTACGCGGTGAGGACGTGGATTGTCTCAATGAGAACCTAGAGGCGGTGTCCTACGTGTTCCTAGGCATAGTCCTGGCGCTGATCGGCATAGTATTCCTCATGGTGCTCTATCTAAACCGGAGAGGAATCAAACGGTGGCTCAACAATATCCGCGATGCGTGCCGCGACCAGATGGAAGTGTATCATTACCGGTACGAGCAGGACTCCGATCCCCGGTTGGCTAACGTCGCCGTTTAACGTTCAATGTTCACTCGTCAATCTATGCCATATATCCACCATTTTTTTTAAATATACAGAGTAAACTGTCCTTGAACTGATGAACTATTAGTATCGGTTTGTTATCAGCTGTAGTTGTAATAATGCTTGTCACATGACGTTGGAAAACAACAGACTTGGCTATTCAAAGGCGACAATAAGCCCACGTTGAAGAGGTGGCAATACCATCCATATTGTACGTCTACTTGAATGTACACAGTCTGTAAATATACCATTTACAACACAAAAGAGAACATGCTTATCTTCCACATGAGAACATGAGACTTTTAAAACATAAATGTACTGAGCCGCCTGCATAACTTAGTTGAATCATGCACTAACTTCACAACAGAATACATCGTTGGAGTTCCTTCTACAGATCATTCTGAACTACCATATCAGTATGAAGATATTGAAAACTGACTGTATAATCTGGAATTACAGTAGAAAAAGGTCTCTATTATTAAAAACCAAACTGCATTTGCTAAAATATGAATAATAGTTGAAGTATGTTTTGCCTCTGTACTGTACAACCACCACACAGTTATCTCAAAGGAATAGTCTGTTTGCCGTGGCTCCTTCATTCTGATAGATATGTTTTCGATGCACATATAACTTGTGAGACACAGGAGGGTGTGTGTGAGAGAGAGAGAGAGAGAGAGAGAGAGAGAGAGAGAGAGAGAGAGAGAGAGAGAGAGACAGAGAGAGAGAGAGAGAGACAGAGAGACAGAGAGAGAGAGAGACAGAGAGAGAGAGAGAGAGACACAGAGAGAGAGAGAGACAGAGAGAGAGAGACAGAGAGACAGAGAGAGAGAGAGACAGAGAGAGAGAGAGAGAGAGAGAGAGAGAGAGAGAGAGAGAGAGAGAGAGAGAGAGAGAGACAGAGAGAGACAGAGAGAGAGAGAGAGAGAGAGACACAGAGAGAGAGAGAGAGAGAGAGAGAGAGAGAGAGAGAGAGAGAGAGAGGTGGATGTATCCATGGTAATCTGTGCTATGCCAGAGTGGCAGGTGGACCAATCCCTAGGTGTTAAACTGATGTCGTATACTTCCATGTGTCATGATGTCTAACAACCCCTTTACCTTTATGAACTGATGGTAATAAGGGATCTCATGGGCATTTCTCCATAAATTACTTAATTTCTCATAACGACCCATTTCACACCTCCAATATCCGTGTATTGTAGCCTATAATATAAATGATCTAAATGGTTGCATATAGAGGCCTATTCTACTTTATTCATTTGCAACGTTTTGCATGCTATTAGAAATAGTGACACACATGATTAATTGCTCCTGTAAGTGGCTACTAAATGACTAAAATGTCATGTAAAATGTTGATGAAGAATAATCTGTGGATTATCCATTTCTGCGGGCTTTAGAGCATTTAGAGCATTCCGAGGGACATTCTAAAAGTTCTGAGACTTTGTTCCAACAGAACTCTGGAAGTTCTGGAACTTCTATCTGTTTCTGAATCACTTCGGGGCAAGACACATGTTTTCACATTACCAGCCGTTTCCAGCCCGGCTAACTGCACGTTTCATCGCCACCTAATTAAAAGAGGGCCGGTACTTCGGCGGGTGGTAAGTAGGGATCGGTGATGTGATTATGGCAGAACAGAATGTAGTTTAATCTCATCACCGCCATGACTAAGACCAGGACAAAGATGATGGACCTATAAACCCACTGCCTCACCCCGCCACAGTTAATTAACGGTCTCTGCAGATGACCATGGCTGTTTGGTTTTTAACGGCAAGGTCAAACTGGCTTCGGCGGAACCGGTGTCTCCCGAGGACAAGGAGGTGGGGAATGGGGAGGTGGAGGGTGGGGAAGTAGAGTAACATTCGTTTGACTTTCCTCTCTAACACAAAGCTGCCATTTTCATTGGTCAACTAAACAGAGATCAGCTCCATGGACAGGGCCCTTAAAGCATTATAATAGACTAGGGCCCTTATAGCATTATAATAGACTAGGGCCCTTAGAGCATTATAATAGACTAGGGCCCTTAGAGCATTATAATAGACTAGGGCCCTTAGAGCATTATAATAGACTAGGGCCCTTAGAGCATTATAATAGACTAGGGCCCTTAGAGCATTATAATAGACTAGGGCCCTTAGAGCATTATAATATACTAGGGCCCTTAGAGCATTATAATAGACTAGGGCCCTTAGAGCATTATAACAGACTAGGGCCCTTAGAGCATTACAATATACTAGGGCCCTTATAGCATTAAATATACTAGGGCCCCTAGAACATTATAATAGACTAGGGACCTTAGAACAAGCTATATTCTCTCTCTCTCTCTCTCTCTCTCTCTCTCTCTCTCTCTCTCTCTCTCTCTCTCTCCCTCTCTCTCTCTCTCTCTCTCTCTGAGCTCTTCAGTAAGGCCATTCTACTGTCAATGTTTGTCTATGGAGATTGCATGGCAGTGTGCTCGATTTTATACACCTGCCAGCAATGGGTGTGGCTGAAATCGCTGAATCCACTAATTTTCAGGGGTGTCCACATACTTGTGTATATACAAGGTATTTCATGTAAACACAGCCCATGTTTGTTTAATTTGTTCCAAGTTCACTGTTTAATTTGGAATTACCTAGCCAAATATATTCAATTGGGTAACATATCATTAAAACAGTTCTTCTAAATCAAGAAATGAAGTTCAAGTTCAATCACTTGAAATAATAATAATGTTCAAACATATTCTTTATTAAAGACTTTTACATTTAGTAGCCACAATATCAAAACTAAGCATTGGTTTCCTTAACATAGAAACCATATCTGGCTCTTTAGTATCACACACAATTCTGATCCCGAATGGCGCATTGGTCTAAGGCACTGCATCTCAGTGCTAGAGGCGTCACTACAAAACCCGGTTCAATTCCAGGCTGTATCACAACCGGAGTCCCATAGGGCGGCGCACGATTGGCCCAGCATCACCCGAGTTAGTGTTTGGCCGGGGAAAGCCATCATTGTAAATAAGAATTTGCTCTAAACTGATTTATCTAGTTAAATAAAGGTTAAATAAAATAAATAAATAATAAATCAAATGCAATAATTATTACAAATTCTAGGAGTGTATTTGTTCAGGTTTGAACAATGACTACTATAGACCACATTCATTGGAATAAGTCAGTTAAGAACAAATTCTGCCACTTTAATTTTTTTTACATATCTCGCATTACACATCTCATGTGTATAGCAGAGGTCGGAAGTTTACAAACACTTCAGTTGGAGTCATTAAAACTCGTTTTTCAACGACTCCACAAATTTCCCTTGTTAACAAACTATAGTTTTGGCAAGTTGGTTAGGACATCTACTTTGTCCATGACACAAGTAATTTTTCCAACAATTGTTTACAGACAGATTATTTCACTTATAATTCACTGTGTCACAATTCCAGTGGGTCAGAAGTTTACATACACTAAGTTGACTGTGCCTTTAAACAGCTTGAAAAATTCCAGAAAATGATGTCATGGCTTTAGAAGCTTCACCCAACTTATTGTGGGAAGCTTGTGGAATGCTACCCGAAGCGTTTCAAAGGCAATGCTACCAAATACTAATTGAGTGTATGTAAACTTCTGACCTACCTGGTGTGATAAAAGAAATTAAAGCTGAAATAAATCCTTCTCTCTACTATTATTCTGACATTTCACATTCTTAAAATCAAGTGGTGATCCTAACTGACCAAAGACAGGGAATTTTTACTCTGATTAAATGTCAGGAATTGTGAAAACCTGAGTTTAAATGTATTTGGCTAAGGGGTATGTAAACCTCCGACTTCAACTGTAAGTACTGAATCCTTCTATCTATTCTTTACTATCTATTGCATCTTAGCCGCTCTGTCAATGCTCGTCCAAATATTTGATATTTATATATTCTCATGCCATTCCTTTACTAAATTGTATGTATTAGGTTTTGTTGTGGAATTGTTAGATATTAGGTTTTTTTGTGGAATGTGTTAGATATTACCTGTTAGATACTGCTGCACTGTCGGATCTAGAAGCATAAGCATTTTGCTACACTTGCAATAACATCTGCTAACCATGTGTATGTGACCAATACAATTTGATTTGAGGTGGGCAAAAACTGAAAGCCATGGCCACCAGTAAGCCACGCCTCTAACTCTTCTGATAGGCTGCTGCTGCCACACTGCCCCCACCGCTATCCAATGCGCATGCGGATGAGGTTTTGAACGCAATTTAGAAATGTTCATTCAATAAAGGAAAACAAATAATATTGATCTCTCAAATGTATTTGATTTGTACAAATGTAATAGAATAGGTTGAACAAACCGAAGCATAATATTTAAATCATTCTAATCAGTAAAAGCACTTCAGATGAACAACAGCATCGTCCCACTATTTACAGAGACAAAGATACAAGTAGTCGAGTGACATCTCTGTCTCTTTATGAAGGTACTCCTCGTTTGAAGCTTCAAGGTCCTGGACATTGTTCATCATATAAATAGAATTTGTAAGAAGGGGCATAGCCCCTCAGACCCAGACAGTGGAGAAAGGTGCATAATAATGGCGGCTCCCATGTACTTACCATAAATGCCTAATTTGCTTGGTTCGCCATACTGTACATTACTCTCTGTTACTCTTCTTTTGTATCGTCATTAGCACAGTATACATTATCCCAATTCTAGCTCCAAGATTTCCCTGTGGTAAATTCAATTGAATGGACATGATTTGGAAAGGCACACACCTGTCTATTTAAAACTTCTTGGTGACACATCCGGATGAAATGCATGCCCAAATTCAACTGCCTGCTACTCATCCCCTGAAGAAAAGAAATGCATATTATTAGTAGATTTTGATAGAAACCGCTCTGAAGTTTCTAAAACTGTTTGAAGTATGTCTGTGAGTATACCAGAACTTATTTAGCAGGTGAAACCCAGAGGACAAACTGATTTTTTTTAGGTCACTCTCTTTTCAATGGGTTTTCATTGGGAATCCAGATTTCTAAGGGACCTTCTTGCAGTTCCTATCGCTTCCACTAGATGTCATTTCTTTTTAGAAATTGGTTGAGGTTTTTCCTTTGTGTAATGAAGAAGTACGGCCATCTTAAACGAGGGTAAATGGAGGGTACTGTTAGAGGCACGTGACCAGAAAGCATGCTTCAGTTTGTTTTCCTCCTGTATTGAACACAGATCATGCCGTCTTTACATTTTATTATGTTAAAAAAACTAAAGTTGTATTACAAAAGTAGTTTGAAATGTTTTGGCAAAGTTTACAGGTAACTTTTGAGATATTTTGTAGTCACGTTGCGCAAGTTGGAACCGGTGTTTTTCTGGATCAATCGAGCCAAATAAATTGACATTTTGGATATATATCAACGGAATGAATCAAACAAAAGGACCATTTGTGATGTTTATGGGACATATTGGAGTGCCAACAGAAGAAGCTCGTCAAAGTTAAGGCATGAATTAC